>NC_135784.1:302626927-302926927 GCF_051106095.1 Pogona vitticeps
TTCTAGTCCCATTTATTTTACTTTGAATGATCTGCTGTAACAGTCTATACTTTCTAGCTCTCCTTATGTGATGGAAGTATTCTGACTTTCTAAATGCTTTATCATTTCTCAGTGCAGTACAGTAGGACCCCAATATCTGTGGGATCCCTATTCGCTGATTCATTTATCCAGTCTGAAAATATTTAAAGAAAAAAAAATCCCAAAATACGTATGTATTTCTAATGATGAAGTTACAAGGACTGGCCCATAGAGAGAGCTAGAGACCATGCTATGTATATTATTCCCTATGATGATACTGTTCACTATAATCCATGTTTTTCAGCATCTGCAGGGCGGCACCTTGGAACCAATCCCTCAGGGATATGGGTGTGTGTGTGTGTCCTCCTGTACTGATCCATTGGCTACCTGCTCAGTTCAATAAATGCTTAGCATCCTGTGAGAAAATCAATTTCCAGATGCTTCTGTCTTTTTTTTTAAATAGTTGCTTGTGCATTGTTACTGTTTTTAATGCATTCTGCCTGATTTAAAGGGTTTTATGGTGGGGCAGGTTTGATTTTAATAAATGTTTTTAAGCTAAATGCAAATTTTATTTTCTTTTATTCTTTTTAAATGTTTGCAAGCCACTTCCAACACTATGCTTTATTAGAAGGGCAGGGTATAAATGCAATAGATAACTAACTAACTAACTAACTAACTAACTAACTAACTAACTAACTAACTAACTAACTAACTAACTAACTAACTAACTAACTAAATAAATAAATAAATAAATAAATAAATAAATAAAGGACTGGCAACGAAATATTGCATTGATGCTTTAGAGGTCCCAACAGGCAGCCTGCCATGTGTTCTTTCAGGATATTTCTTTCCATTTGCCTCATACCAGCTTTCCACTTATTACCCAGCAAACAACCTCCCCTTCCCGCAGAGTCACAAGTTGGTCCTGCTCACCTTCATCACTCAAGCTTACCTGTCATGACCAATTGCCTGAAGAAGCAACTTGCGGATCTCAAAAGCTTTAACTCCTTGGTGCCCATCTGGCTGGTCTGAGAAAAATGTTACACTAATAAGGAGTTAGGAATTATTCCAGTATAGTGATTTTTACCAGAATCCTCTGGCCCGCTTTGTAGTTCCACAACTGTCCACAAGAGGAGGCAAGAGTTAAGTAAATTATTATTTCTATATTCACCCTTCCTACAACAGGAATGGGCAGAATAATTGTTTCTAGGTCATTGGCCTTTGCTCCCTACTAGCTATACACAATAAGAAAGGGAAAAGCTGACTTTTCCCACCTAAAACTGTCTGCACCATGGTGGGAAATCTGGGATAACTATTTCTGGAATTTCCAGATAGGACACTGTTTTAGTTTGTAGCCCCTTGGTGTAAAACTGACAACGCTTGTGACATCTTAAAGTCTAACACATTTTCTGGCATATGCTGTTGTAGACTGCCGCTTGGTTTTTAAGATGCAACTGATAAATCTGGATGCCTTCCAGGAAAGCTTATGCTAAATAAAACAGGCTAGCCAGCAAACAGTTTGGCTTTTTTTCCTTCATGAACTGGGTGTTGAAGGAGTTCCATCCATGCTCGGTCCTGATGGAGCCTTTGGTGCACGGCCATCAGACTGGCCCCTAGGTTTCAGGCCTTATGAATAATAACAGCCTTGCTTGTTGTTTAAGGGACGTGGTGGCTAAACCGCAGAAGCCTGTGCTGCAGGGTCAGAAGACCAGCAGTCGTAAGATCAAAACCACGCAATGGAGTGAGCTCCCGTCACTTGTCCCAGCTCCCGCCAACCTAGCAGTTCGAAAGCATGCAAATGCAAGTAGATAAACAGGGACCACCTCGGTGGGAAGGTAACAGCGTTCTGTATCTAGTCACACTGGCCATGTGACCACGGAATATTATCTTCGGACAAAACGCTGGCTCTATGGCTTGGAAACGGGGATGAGCACCGCCCCCTAGAGTCGAACACGACTGGACAAAAATTGTCAAGGGGAACCTTTACCCTTTACCTACCTTGTTGTTGTTTAGTCGTTTAGTCATGTCCGACTCTTCGTGGCCCTATGGACCAGAGCATGCCAGGCCCTCGTGTCTTCCACTGCCTCCTGGAGTTGGGTCAAATTCATATTGGTAGCTTCGGTGACACTGTCCAACCATCTCGTCCTCTGTTGTCCCTTTCAGCTTCTCTTTTAGTTGTTCTTCAGACCGAGTCTATCTTCTTGTTTTTACCTGATGGGTCGAACACCACAGGAAAAAAAAAGAGCAAAGAAACTAGGACATAGCAAAACTGTGTTTTTTTTTTAAAACCCCACTGATCACAACCACACACAGCTGAAGAGAAAACATGAATAAGAGCATATAATTTTGGAGCGACCCACGAGAACATGAAGAAGGTGATTTATCATTGAAGGCTCGCTCTTTGTTTTATATTCCTAACGGTCGGTTAAAGGTATCACCTGTTCCTGAGTAAACAAGTTATCATTTATATGTCAATTATTTTTCAAAAGTTTTAATGATGGAAAGCATTACACATTGGATTAGATACGATGAAAAGAACAAAAATAAATAGGCCATGTAGGAACAAATGAGCTGCCCACAGCAGTCCTATCTGACAATGGAACTGCTGAGAACATCTGAGATCATTGTTTTCCAGAATAATGTCCATAAGAGTAAAGAGAAAGTTATGTCAGGGGTTTAATTCCCTGGTGAACAGGACTGATAGAATTCTGTAACAGTTTATGACAGGAATCTGGAGATTTAGTCTAGTAATGTCACTTGCTAAACAATGCTTCACACATTATTTAATTTTAGCAGAAACTAATAAGTAAACTACCGGACTCACTTAGAGTGGACCTACTGTACTGAAATTAAGCGACTCATTTAAGACCCATTGTTCTCAATGAGTCTACTCACGTAAGCTCTGTAGGTAACTAGGAACAACAGATTCAGATTTCAGATGGATAACCTAGAACCTCAATTCAGAATTCTAATTTGTTTTGCTCAGTCTTATTTCCTGTTCCAGTTTTGACTCTTGAAGGCAGGGCTATTCATTTTCATAAATTACTATGCTCTCTTGGAATGGGGTTGTAAATGTTGTGCCTGTGTGTACATGTATGTTCCCCATTTTAAAAGTAGATATTTTAGCTGAAATATAAACTCAACCATCTCAAAAGAAAACAGCTCTGGAAGCTGCAAGATTGAGCAACATCCATTTTATGAAATCATTTTCCTTGTTCCTTTTGTCCCCCACCTGTACTCCATGCCCCAATGCAATCCTGTATCAGTTATTCCACTTGCAAGTGATGTGTTCCCAGATTTTAAAAAAAATCAATTCGCAGAACACCAGAACAAAGCATTCAAGATGGCACAACCGTAGCCTGGAAGGCAGAGAAGAAACGCCGTTCAATTGCCCCCAGGCTGTGTTTCAACCTTGACTACAGGCAGTGCGGACAGGAGGGAGTGATCATCACAATGGGCCACCCAGAACACTGGTCTCTCCTCGTTTTGTTCAGGGGAAAGGTTTTCCATATCGACTCTCCTAGACCATTCCATGGCCCAAATCCTGCGTGTTGTTCCATGCGTACAGCAGTGGATGTGCATGCAAGATTGTTTTTTCTAACAAATTGCACAAGAGGCTACTTGTCTCATTTTTGTGTAAGTCCCATTTTTTCAATAGGGCAACTTCCAGCTTGTATGACTGCAACCTGGAGCCCACAAAATAATTATGGTCCATGATGGATAATAGCATTCTGCCCTGTTTACTTCTGTTGCCGCCTGGCACATCCAGAGCTTTGCATTTATATATATGTACCTATATGTAGGACTTGCTATGTGCTGTCATGTCACTTCTAAGTTACAATGAACCTACCAATTAGTGGACTCCAAATGGCGCTGTCATTAACAGTCCTTTTCAGGTCTTGCACACTTAGGTTGATGGCTTCTTTTATTGAGTCACGCCATCTCATATCCAGTCTTCCTCTTTCTCTGCTGCTTTGTGCTGTTCCCCCAACATTATGTTCTTTTCCAGAGAAACAAGAAGAAACCCTGAGATGACAAATGAGACTTTTTGGTTGACAATGTCCATAATTTCCAGCCAACATTTGGGAGATTCTGGGAGTTGAGTTCTGTACACCCCTGCAGCCAGTGGCAGCCAGTAGCTCTTCAGAGTTGGGATGTTGGTCATTGACAAAGCATGACCTATGTGTCATCTACACTTTTGGAAACCCAGTCACTGCAACATTCCTGATAAGTTATTTAGGACCAAGGTAAAGAGAGGCTACCTACCTGTTCTTCTAGTGGTCCTCTGTAAGTCCACACAGTTGGGTTGTTCTGTGCCTGCACAGGATGTCTCGGAAGTTTCTAGAGATTAAAGATAATTGATTAGTGGGGTGTTCCCCTCGTGGAGCGCATGCTCCATCCGCCAAAAGTCCCCTCAGTTCCTGAAAGAGTCCAAGGCTGTCAAAGAATTATTTAGAAAGGACAACGTGAAGGGCAGAGGGAAGGATAGGCAGGATGGGTGGATTCGCAGAGGACCACTAGAAGATTAATTAGACTCTACTACGATTGAATTAGGCATGGAGTGTTTAGAAAGAAAGGCTATATTCGGACCGTGTGTTTTATAATGATTCTCTATGTGTCTGGAAATTTGTAGCAACGAAGGAGGCTTATCCCATGATTCTTTGACCAACTCTAACATTGCAGGAATGAAAGAGAGGCTAAGAGGGGGTGTCTTATCCTGATTGAGATCAATGAAGACAAAATCTTTTTCCTGAGGTGGTGGCTCTTCAACATCTAGTTCTAAAGATTTTGCCATTTGGGTGACGCACTGGGAGTAGGATGTGAAGTCCTCTGATGGGGACGGTGGATGGTTTTCGGCAACATCAGAAGAAGGGGTGGGCAAATTGGAGGGCGATTCTTGAGAAATGCTGGATGTGGAATCTTGAGCGGAAAGAGAAGATGGTGATTGGTGTGGTGGTTTTGTGGTTGATGCCAATGGTTGAGATGGTGGTTGCAGCTGTAGAGTTGGAGATATGTGTGGTACAGGGTGCTGTTCGATATGAGAAGGAGGAGGTCCTTTGTAGGTGGTAGTAACTTGAGAAGTCTTGAGATCATTTGGAGGAGTGTTTGGCCCCTTTAGACTGAGGCTGAGAAGGCGGTAGAGACATAGTGTGCTTAAGAGGTGATCTGGTACGGATCAACATATGGTGGGCCGATGTCGCATGTGCAGAAGGAGACCAGTGTCGATACCGAGGTGGTGAAGGCGACATGAAAGGTGAATATTGAGGTGGATAGACGTACCTCACTCTTTTAGGTTCATCACAGTACACCTGTTTTGTCAGATCATCAGGATAGTAGGGGTGTATCGATGGTACTGATCCCCATATTCATCTCTAGAAGAATATCGAGATGGTTCAGGATAGTAATAAAACTCCCTGTGAGGGGGATCATGCTGAAAAGAGGAAAGGAGCCGTCTCTTTTCCCAATGTTTTTGGGAAGAATGATGGAAGGACTCTGAGACAGAAACTTGAACAGGTACTGCCCACCCTGGTGATCTAAGGCTTGAATGGGCTGAGGCCAGGCTGGAATGAACATCAGCCGGAGATAAGGCCAGTAGTTGGCGAGAGGCTAGCAACAGAGGCCGTAGCCTGGGCCGGTGTCAAAGTTGGGTCATCTCTATCCAAGATCGAACCTGGGGCATCTCTGGACGACTCCTCCAGAATCGGGGATGGAAGTACTGACTGTGGTTGGTCTATCTGAGCCAATTTTGTAGGCTTTTTAGGCTTCTTAGATTTAGATTTGTCCTTCTTTTTCTTAGAGGAATCATCTGGTTGGGTTGTAGCCTTCGACGTGGACGTCAAGGTCGATTTTGGAGCCAACTTAGTTTGGTCCTTCTGTCGGAGTGGAGAGGTTGTTGGGCTCGATACCAACTGAGGAGCCTCACGGCGCTCTGGATGCGAGGACATCACCGGATCGATGGGAGTGGGATTAAGAGGTTTCTCCCAGAGTAAGAACGGAGTCTTTGCAGCTGCAATTTAAGTGTGGGCTTTGTGAGTTTCTTACACCCAGGATAGGCATTTTTCTGATGTTGCTCTCCAAGGCAGAAGAGGCAACGATCGTGACTGTCTGTGAGCTGGATTTTATTTGTGCAGAGCAGGTACCGCTTGAAAGGCCCTGGAGGGGCCATAAAAGGTAGGGAAAGGGGGAAAGGAGAGGAAGTGGAGGGGGCGGGGAGAGAGAAACCATGGGAAAAGGAGCAAAAAGACGATTTAGATAATTAAAAAGGGAAGTAAAACTAACAGGGGAAACGCCTCACAAAGGAGCTAATTAAGGAAGAAAAATAAAGGAATGATCTCATGAGTATCGAACAATAGCCCTAGCGTGCCGAAATAGGTCCAACCGAAGCGGCGACAAAAAGGAACTGAGGGGACTTTTGGTGGGCGGAGCATGCACTCCAAGAGGGGAACAGCCCACTAATCAATTACCTTTAAGCTCTAGAAACTTCCAAGCTGTTCTGCGCAGGCGCAGAACAACCCAATGGTATGCATTCACAGAGACCATGAAGAAGAAGTCTAGTTATAAAACATTAAGAAACTCTTGAGGGTCCCCTGGACTGCAAGGAGAACAAACCTATCAATTCTGAAGGAAATCAACCCTGAGTGGTTACTGGAAGGACAGATCCTGAAGCTGAGACTCCAATACTTTGGCTATCTCATGAGAAGAGAAGACTCTCTGGAAAAGACCCTGATGCTGGGAAAGTGTGAAGGCAAGAGGAGAAGGGGATGAGAGGATGAGATGGCTGGACAGTGTCATTGAAGCAACCCACATGAATTTGACCAAACCCCAGGAGGCCGTGGAAGACAGGAGGGCCGGGCGTGCTCTGGTCCATGGGGTCATGAAGAGTTGGATACGACTTAACGACTAAACAACAAAAACAAGAAACAAAATTCAAGAAGACCAAGTAAGCTAGAATGCTTTGGTGCTTTTCCCCATAAGTTGTAAACAGGTCCCAAATGCAGCATCCTTGATTTTGTCTGATTCCATTCAACTGGAGCATGTAATACAAATAAGATATTGACTTCATTGCCCCCCTATTTTTTTCTGGTTTCAATCTGAAGTGCTGATACTGTACTTGTATATAATGCCCCAAATAGTGGAGGATCTGATAATATTGACAGAGGGAGGGACAACGTGTGTATATACAACCCCAGGGTGCTTTTGAGGCCCCTTGCTCCAATAGAGCCCCCCCCAGCAAAAAAAATAAACGTTTTCCCCAAGGAACAAGGGAGGCTGCAGCTACTTAAAGCCTTCAGGAGCAGCAATGAACCTTTCTTTTTTAAAAAAATAATAATAATCCAGGGTCTTTTTGCAGTGGTGAACACCAAAACTGTCATTTTTCCCCTCCCCAAACCAGAAATTGACTTCTAGTCCTCTTTCTCTCTCTTTTCCGTTTTCACATTTAGGCAGCCTGTGAAGACCCTGGAGGATCTCGGGGGGCAGAAAAATCAGTCAATGACTCCTGCCTTCAGAATTGCCTTCTGCTGCATGGTCGTCTGGGCCTCCATTGGAGGTTCTGTCGTCCTCCTGGACCCTCGGCAAGTCAACAGGGCCTTTTGGGTGGTAGCACTGTAGCTCTACATTTCTGCCCTCAGCAGATCCATCAAGTTAGTCTTCGGAGGTGGGCACTCCTTCAAGAGGCATAAAGGAAGGAAGGAAGGAAGGAAGGAAGGAAGGAAGGAAGGAAGGAAGGAAGGAAGGAAGGAAGGAAGGAAGGAAGGCAGGCAGGCAGGCAGGCAGGCAGGCAGGCAGGCAGGCAGGCAGGCAGGCAGGCACGCTCCATCTTCTGACTCACAGGCAGTTCCCCCCCCCATCTCTCAGGATGCAGGTTTTTCCCATTTCCCCCTCCAAAGACCCACAGCCACCTGGAAAGGTCTGCTCTTCTCTGTCATCTGTCTCAGGAAGCTCTGGTTCGTCTTCAGAGAAGGATCCCTCCAATAAGAACACAACGCCTGCTCCCTCTTTGGCCTTAACAACCCTTCATTTTTAAGACGAGTATAATAGTGATTTGTTTTACAGGATGGTTCTAAAAATAATGGCAAGTGCTTTGGAAGCTCTGCACTAAAATATCCATCTATTCTCTTGTTTATATCTGGATCTTTATCCACGTATGTTTGTCTAAATACCTACTTTTCAGTCTACCACGCCGAGAAGCAAAGGAGGATATGGAAGCTGGTGACTCTGATATTGCAGGGAATTTTAGTGAATCCACTCCACGTTTTAGTTTGGATTTTAAAAGAGCTAGCCAAGGCTGAACCTATTTGGGGAACAGGGTGAGGAAGGAAGGAAGATCTGCAAGTCAAATCTATTTGCAAAACTATCTAGATAGCCCCAAACAATACCCCATGAGTGTCCAAGTATCTTCCGGGCAGTGCAGGATGACTCAATGTTTTATTTTGCATGCAAGTGTCCCTCACTGGGCAGGCCCCCAGAAAGACAATTTTGCTTATAAGGATCATTGTAGACTGTGGTAGACTCTGCTCCTACAAAAGCCAACACAGACCACAAGGAACCACAGACCACATCATCATCATCACATTTTCAGCTTATTCATAGTGTCCCAGTTATTGGTGTCAGGAATTTCCGCTTGGGTTTATGTGTTTAAATGCACTTTAAAAAACACACCAAGAAACCTTCAGGTTAGAAGGAAAAGTTTACAGGGTGACTCTAAATGGTAGAAAACTACAGGTCTTACAAATAGCATAACATGAAAAAAGCATGTAGGGCGACCATTACAAACAGTGGAACAACAGACAGCAAACATATATAAGTCCATCTTATTCCAGATATAAAGCCTTATGCTATGTTTCCTTGTCTTCTGGTCTGAGACAATTTTCTGCCCGAAATGAAAAACCAAATGATATCACTTGTCCAGTTTTGGAACAATGTTCGGATCACAACTGGCAGAATTTATTTATTTATTTATTTATTTATTTATTTATTTTATTTATATCCCGCCTATCTAGTCGATAGACCACTCTAGGCGGCTTACAACAAGGGATACCACAATAAAAACAACAGAATTACATAAAAGAAAACTTTCGACAATTGGGTTAAAACATTAGGAAAGAAAAGAGGAGGGGATCAGGAATTAACTAGGAGGGAAGGCCTGCCGAAACATCAATGTTTTTAATTGCTTTTTGAAAATACCCAGCGAGGGGGCCGCGCGAATATCAGGGGGAAGAGGCGAGGAGCCACCGCCGAGAAGGCCCGATTTCTTGTCTTTTCCTTCCGGGCCTCCCTCGGCGTTAGGCTCCTCAGCCTCACCTCCTGGATCGCGCGAGTGACACGGGTAGATCTTGGTGGTAGAAGGCGTTCCGCCAAGTATTGAGGCCCTAAACCGTTTAGGGCTTTGTACGTAAGCATCAACACTTTGAAGTCGATGCGGAATCTGATGGGCAGCCAATGCAATGCGGCCAGAGTGGGTGAAATGTGTTGGAATTTTTTCACCCCACTGAGGAGTCTGGCCGCTGCATTCTGCACCACCTGAAGTTTCCGCAACAGCCTCAAAGGCAGCCCCACGTAGAGCGCATTACAGTGGTCTAATCTTGAGATTACGAGTGCATGCACCAAAGTGGTGAGCGCCCCAACATCGAGATAGGGCCGCAGCTGGGCTACCTGCCTAAGATGGTAGAAGGCGGTTCGGATCACCGACGCCACCTGGGATTCCATAGTGAGCGCCGGGTCAAGATGGATCCCCAAGCTGCGGACTCCATCCTTAGCAGGAAGGGTCACCCCCCCAAAAGAGAGGGAGTTTCCCAAGCTCCCGACTGTGGGGCGCCCACCCTTAGTACCTCAGTCTTGTCCGGGTTCAGCCTCAGCCCGTTCTCCTGCATCCATTGCAGTACGGTCCCCAGGCAGCGCTGGAGGGACAGAACGGCATCTCCTGCGGAAGGTGGAAATGAGATGTAGAGCTGAGTATCATCAGCATACTGATGACACCGAGCTCCACACCCCCTGATGACCCCACCCAGCGGCCTCATATAGATGTTAAACAGCATTGGGGAGATGATCGACCCCTGAGGAACCCCGCAATTGAGATTCCACGGGGCCGAGACGCTCTCCCCAAGCTGCACTCTCTGGGGGCGGTCCTCCAAGAAGGAGCAGAGCCAGGCCAGTGCAAGGCCCCCAATTCCCAACTCGGAGAGCCTCCCCAGGAGGATACCGTGGTCAATGGTATCAAAGGCCGCTGAGATGTCGAGGAGGACCAGCAGGGACACGTTGCCCCCGTCGGCCTCTCTCAGTAGGTCATCACACAGGGCGACCAATGCCGTTTCTGTGCCGTGGCGCGGCCTGAAGCCCGACTGAAACGGAATCTCTTAACGAAGGTCAAAAAGGGATTCTGTCGATATTAACCTCCCAAAAGCAACGTTCTCAAGCTCTGCCCCTATCTTGCCGGGATAAACATGTTGGAAAATCTTTTCATCTTGTGGAATAGTAGGGCCAGAGGATGGATATTTTACTTTTGGAAGACGACCATTCCCATAATCTTGTGTTGTTTTTGTTTTCCTGAGGTGGTAAACCTATGTCTGGATTGTACCCTGCAAGTCTGCATGTGGGGTAACCAAGGAACTGACCAACTGCTCCTTGGGACAACCCCACCACTACCGAAACATGAACATCAAGAAGGTTGGGCGGTTTAGGCATCTGGCTTTGGAGCCAAAGGTTGGGAGTTCGATTCCCTGCTGTACCTCCTTAACAGGAGCTGGACCCCATGATCCATAGGGTCTCTTCCAACTCTGAAGTTCTAAGATGATGATGATAATATATGAACACTGTCTTCTGACTTAATTTCCTAGATGCACAGCTTGTTTGCAAAACAGCATCTGATATGGCAAGGTCCTGTCACAGGTCGACAACTGGAGAACTAAACCACCATCTTAACCCTGGCAGTCAGAATCAGAAATTGTCTGGGAATAATGGGAATTGTGTTCCAAAACATCTGGAAGACTGCAGGTGAGGAAGGCTGCCAGACTCATAATGTTGCTTTGGTTTACCCTCCAATTCCTGTGCCTTTCTACCTTTGCTTTCTTCACATTCCTACCCAAAGTGGTTTGTGTGCAGGCAGGCATGGTCTTCTCAATTTTGGGATGAGGCGTCCCATCGCCTACTCACGGACAGACCACCCTGTTGCCCACAGCATGCTTTTGTTATCGACCTATCCTTTCTGTCGCCCTGAACCGGGATATGGCAGCTATCTACACTTCAGATCCGAAATGCAGCCTTCTCGTTGGGAATGGCTTGTCCATCTGAGCCTGCCTTTCAATGAAAAACTTTCATCACAACAGCAGTTCTCACTCTGCATCAAGAGTTTCCCTGGGATCTCTTTACGCCTTCAAAGAACTTGTGAAAAGAGGTGTTCCAGATTGGCAGAGCACTTGATTTCCATATAGAAAATCAATAGTACCATCTCGGACGGCGTGAATCTCCGCATCGCCACAGGGATCTAGAAAAGACTCTGGATCTAGAGAGCTAGAAAAGACTCCTGCCTAAAATCCTAAATAGCCACTAAATAATGTAGTGATGATATTGAACACCACAGACCAACTGCCTGACCTGCCAGTGGGCAGCTCCAGATGTTCCTATACTAATGGGGTCTAGTATTACAGCCTCCAAACTTGGAAAAGCTCCTTTTAGGACTGCTCCCAGAATGTTCATACCAGCTGGGGAATTTGGAGGATCCGTAGCCCAGTAATTTTCCCAAGTTCTATGTAACCCTACCCTCCACAACCAGAGAATACATGAGCCATAAGTCCATATTTTGAGGAGCTTTACGTATATGCACAGAACAATATCCACTTAGATCTTCTATACACGAGTCTTAGCTGGCTAAATAGCAATTCCTCAACATGCCACCCAGGAAAAGAGCCACCCTGTGTAGCCCTGGGCAAGCTGCACATTTCCAGGCCACCTCACCATTCTGAGAAATACATACTGTACTTAGAAAGCTCTGGAAAGTATTGCCATAAGTCAGAACTGACTTGGTGGCACAGAATTGTTATTATACATAAGGACCGTAATAAGCTATGAGTCAGAACAACATTATGGTGATGTGGTGGCGCTGCAGGCTAAACCGCAGAAGCCTGTGCTGCAGGGTCAGAAGACCAAGCAGTCGTAAGATCTAATCCACGCAACGGAGTGAGTGCCCGTCGCTTCTCCCAGCTCTCGCCAGCCTAGCGGTTCGAAAGCATGCAAATGCAAGTAGATAAATAGGGACCACCTCGGTGGGAAGGTAAACAGCGTTCTGTGTCTAAATCACACCAGCCATGTGACCACAGAAGATTGTCTTCGGACAAAACGCTGGCTCTATGGCTTGGAAACGGGGATGAGCGCCGCCCCTAGAGTCGAACACGACTGGACAAAAATTGTCAAGGGGAACCTTGACCTTTACCTTTACCAGACCAATATTACCAACTTTGACTGGCAGCAGCACTCACTGGTCTCAGATAGGATTCTAATGCAGGACCCGCTACTGAACCTGCATGCAACTCACATACAGTTGGCCCCTGTATCTGTGGGATCAGTATCCACTGATTCACCTATGCACGGTCTGAAAATGTTAAAAATATTAAATGAAAAATCCTAGAAATTTATGTTTCTAAAGTTGAAGTTACCAGAACTGGCAACTAGAGGGAGCCAATAACATTCAGTATTAAAATACAGTACAGTAGTTCATTATAAACCATGTTTTTCAGCATCCATGGGGCAGAGGCTTGGAAACCCCCCCCCCCATGGATTATGGGGGTCATTCTGTACTCTAACCCTGAAAGGTGACCTGCTGATCATTTCCTCATTAAGTACTAACCAGGCTTGGCTTAGCTTCTAGAATCGAACAAGATCATGTGTCTAGCTATGTTACTTTTCGTAGACCACTAAAATGCCATTTCAAAAGGCAGGCTTCCAACCCCTCAAGGACCCTCCATGAGGCTGGGCATTACAGACAGTGAGGAAAGAACAGAAGCAGAAAACTCATTTTGCTTATCTGTTTCTATTTTTATGTGTTCTTTTGATTAGGACGGTTGACGATTCATTCAGGGCTGATGATCTGACTGACCGATAAATGTTTTGATGCTGCTTTAATAGGAAGATAATTTGTTCAGGTCTTCTCAAGGGCAGCAGGCTAAACTGACTGACCCTTTAAGACCCCCTCCAAACTCTATGATTCCATGACAACCGGTTCCCGGGATTTCACCCTTCACTGCCATTAAGAAACACTTCAACAGATGTTCCTCACCAACCAGCTGTGTTCGTTTTGCTTATGTGTATGTGATCAAAAGGAAACGTCTGCTAGAGATTCACTCGGTAAAGGAGAAAAATGAATCATATCTAGGGTTGGATACTTGAACTATAGACCCTTTCTAGACAGGACTGCGATACTTTATCTGTGCATGCGGATAACTTGTTTCTAAGTGAATACAAAAAACTAACTTAGCATTTTGTGTATTATACTGCCTTTAGGTATCCCACTGAATTTTATTCCTTACATTTAAGTCACTATAAATCTCCCCTCTCCCCCAGCAATTTTCTTCACAATAACCCTGTGGACAGAGGTCGCACGACAGCAAGAGCGAACCATTGGCTAAAATCTTGTTGTAGTTATTCAAAAGGCATAATATTTAGATGCAAATTGGTGTAAGTTAAAAAAAGTTTATAGGCATTACTCGTTGCATATTGAATCATGCGACTTGGCATGTATCAACCAATACCTACAGTGATTCCTTATAAGCACTTACGCAAAAGGCATTTACCTGCTACTAGAAGTTTACACCTGTTGCATAAATGCTCAACAGGATGTTGGCCAGTGCATTTTACACCCGATGATGAAACGGGACCTCCCAAGTCTCAATCCAACTGGACTGGGGTGGTCAACCTTGAGGCTCAAACACATTCTTCCAATATTTTTCCAATCTAAACTTTTAAAAAAAATGGACTTTGGTTGAGAAATCCCCATGTTTTTGGCCATAATGGGTACATGGGATTTTGCAATAACCCCATTTTTGTAAGCGTTTGGAGGGTGGGGTGGAGGTTGGGGATACAGATGCAGCCCTCCAAAGTCCAGGAATGGGCATAATGTGTGGCTGCCATCCCCCTGAAGGTTCCCCATTTCTACACTAGACTGCAATGAGCTGTAGGCTTGGTCTCTCTATCCTAGCATTCTCTCCTTTGACTGACATCAATTCTCCAGAGTGTATTGGGTTGTGGTCTTTCCCAGTGAGACAGAGCCTCTCCCAATGGACCCCCGTTGACTCTCCTGGATATGTTGAATACAGTAGTTTATTTCAGAGTCAAGCAATGTTGGGCTTGGTGTGGACCTAGATGGATGCTGACCACTGAAGATCTGGTGGTCTGCATGGGGAGCTAAGAAGGAACCTTAGGTTTATGGCCGTCACACTTTCCTAACATCAAGGTTTTTTCCAAGGAGTCTTCTCTTCTCATGAGATGGCCAAAGTACTGGAGCCTCAGCTTCAGGATCTGTCCTTCCAGTGAGCACTCAGGGTTGATTTCCTTTAGAATTGACAGGTTTGTTCTCCTTGCAGTCCAGGGGATAGTGTTTCCTAGTGAAATATATTTCCACAATGTCATTACTGGGATCGGCCAATAGAGGGAGCAAGAAACCATGATACGTCTCTATAGCATTCACTATTAAAAGTGTTTGCTGTGTTTTTCAGCATCTGCGGGGAGGGGAGCTTAGAATTGCTCCCCCACAAATACGGGGGTTCTACTGCACCTGGGCTTTGCATGCCCAGGACAGCGTTTGACCATTTCCCTTACGACCACAAGAACAGCAGCAACCCCCATCCTCAGCTACACAGGTAGATCTCTGTTGAAAGTGGAGTTTCCAAAGGAATCTGCTACAAGCCTGCTGTGCACTGTTCCTCTAAGGCGTGTACAAAAAACACAAGATTGTTGTTTAGTTGTTAAGTCGTGTCTGACTCTTCGCGACCCCATGGACCACAGCACGCCAGGCCCTCCTGTCTTCCACTGCCTCCCGGAGTTGTGTCTAATTCATGTTGGTCGCTTCGATGACACTGTCCATCCATCTTGTCCTCTGTCGTCCCCTTCTCCTCTTGCCTTCACACTTTCCCAACATCAGGGTCTTTTCCAGGGAGTCTTCTCTTCTCATGAGTTGGTCAAAGTATTGGAGCCTCAGCTTCAGGATCTGTCCTTCCAGTGAGCACTCAGAGTTGATTTCCGTCAGAATGGATCAGTTTACAGTGGGGGCTTGACTTGAGAACTTAATCTGTATTGGAAGGCGGTTCTCAAGTCAAAAAGTCTGTAAGTCAAGTCTCCATTGACCTACAGTGCATTGAAAACCGATTAATCCCGTAACAGGCCGTTTTTGTTCCATTTTGGTTTTTTTCTGGTCTGTAAGTCAAATCTCAGTCTGCAAGTCAAACCTAAATTTTGAGGCCAGAGAAGTCTGTAACTCAAAAAGTCTGTAAGTCAAGCCGTCTGTAAGTCAAGGGTCCACTGTATTCTCCTTGCAGTCCAGGGGACTCTCAAGAGCCTCCTCCAGCACCACAATTAAAAAAAACACAAGATAGGAATTGCATATGCTGATCAACGAGCCTAATGTATTTTGAAAGAGCTTGTATGTGCCGTCAAGGTCCTCCCAAATTACGCCGACCCTAATAGTGTTGTCGCGTTTGTTTCATGTTCATCTTTAGTCCCCAGTCTTAGTCCACCTGCCTCTCAGACAGAGAGATGAATAGATTCTGAATCCAGGTGGAGGTGGGAATTAAGACAGACAGGAAAATAACTGCTGGAGAGGACCTTGCTGTGGGAAACAATAATACAGTAGTAATAAAATTACATTTAAAAAATCAGAGAGAAAACCTACGGATTTTTTTGTACTTCTGCAGAGGTTTGTACCCAGAACTGGAAGGAAAATGGCTTCTGGGAATAAAGCTGTCTCTTTTGTGCTTTCATCAGGAGACTGCCCTCAGGATGTGTGGATGGACCGCGAACCACGATCTAATGGGAGCAGGTGCTGGGCCTCACCTTGAAGTTTTATGAATTTTACATTTTGCATAATGCTGTTGCTATGCCTGATGCATGTAGACATGATAGTGTTCAATTTATTTACATGTGTAATTTTTTTGCCCAGAACTGGAAGATGAGGCACGTCACGAGAAATACCAATTAAAACACGGCAAGTGATCATAGCTTCCACAGGTAAAGAAATTATAATATTGAAGCTCAAAGGGTTAAAAGAAACCCACATCAGTTAAAATATTAATGATCATTAAGAATCGACATAGGAATTTGACTCTTCATAAGCCATTGGCCATCTAGTTCATGATGATCAATTTTGAGCGATGGGTTTCACGGAGAATGATTTTCCAGCCCTCCCCAGAGGGGGACTCAAGAAAGGAGGTTTGCAGGACCTTTTAGGGACGTGGTGGTGCTGCGGGTTAAACCTCAGAAGCCTCTGTGCTGCAAGGTCAGACCAGCTGTAGTAAGATTGAATCCACGGGATGGAGGGAGCTCCCATCACTTGTCCCAGATCCTGCCAACCTAGCAGTTCAAAAGCATGTAAAGGAGAGTAGATGAATAGGTACCACCTCGGTGGGAAGGTCACAACACTCTGTGTCTAATTGCGCCGGACACGTGACTACGGAAAACTGTCTTCGGACAAAATGCTGGCTGTATGGCTTGGAAACGGGGATGAACACCGCCCCCTAGAGTCGGACACGACTGGACTCAATGTCAAGGGGAACCTTTACCTTTACCTACCAAGAACAGCTTTTGGACGTCACTCATCCCTAGGGTCGACTTAACACTGACACCACTTGACAGCACCTAAAAACCCAGGAAGACCACCCTCTCCTCCATGCTCCTGGTGTTTCCCGGTCACCTCCAGCCTCAGCCTTGCTTGGTTTCCAAACGAGACACAGTCCCGTGTGTTTGGAAACCATCAGCCCGCCCCCCCCCCAGCTCCACTCTCAGTAGTGGCTCAAGAGCTTCTCTGCCTAGGAAGGGTACGATTCCGCGTCCCCCTCCCCAACCCAACACAGAAAACACGAAGCGCACCCCCGTGCCACGGAGACGCGCGCCGTTCAGAGCGGCCCGCAATTCCCCCCCCCCCGCTTGAAAGGGCCCTCTGGGCAACTATCAGGAGCCCCGTCGGGCGGGGCGCGCGCCAAAGCCCCCAGGCACGCGCTCTCCCCCCCCCCCCGCCCCCGCCAAGTCTCGCCGCTTCCGAAGCCGCGCGTCGTTTCTGGCGCCTCCCGACGGATGGCGCTTGGGAGGCGGGAGGACGGGAGCTCGGCCAGCACCGACCAGCGCCCGAGTCGAGCGGGGCTGCGCTGGCCGGTCCCAAGGGCATCCCGTGGGGGGGGGGCGGCGGCGACTCCACCCAACGCCTCCCACCTCCCGGCCATGAGCCGAGGACTTGCGGGAGGGCCGGCGCTCCGGCTTGCTTTTGCGCGCCCGCGCCCGCGGCACCCCTGTCAAGAGGGCGCGTTCGCACGACACGCGAGGGCCCCGCTTCCACACCGCCACCCTGGGAAGCCCCACGGGGCGACCTTGTTCCTCCGCCACCCCACACTAGAACCCTGCCAGGTAGGCCACGCCAAGAGGGGAGGAAAAAAAAACACCACAGAAAGCAAAACCGAAGCCGACTCATCTATCCAAACTTTTTCGGTCAGCGATGAGGGAAACGCGTGTCGAGGAGACCGGGCGTTGCAGACCAGCCAAAGTAACTTGTGCGAGACCTGAGGAGACGGGGGAGGGGGGGGGCTCAACAGCAGACCGGCTTCGGGGAAGGGGGGGCAAAATTGGCGAGGAAAGGCTGAGGCCTTGGCGCCAGTTTTGTCGCTGGTGCCCCTTTCGCATCCCCAAAGACGACGGTCTGCTGCCTGGGGATGATGGGAGCTGTTGCAGCCCAATCCATCTGAGGCCACCAAATGGGTTGAGGGAGGCTGCCTTCATGAGGCGGATTTCTTTCCCGCGTTCCCCTCCCGTTTTTGTGTGGTAAATGCCTCGAGGTTGGTTTTTGAATGCCTTTGCGCCTGCCTTGAACAGCATTTGTAAAGAAGCCATACTTGGCCTGCGGTAGTGTCTTGTGCTTCAGTGAGGGAAGAAAACTACTCTGCACATGCTCAGAGGAGCAGGAGCAATGTTGCTACGGCCAGGCCGCCAGTTTTTTAAGTGCAATGGCGAAAGTACAGGGATAGGCCGGCGCTAATTGAAATGCCCGCTGTTTGCATAGGAAGGCACACAAATGGACTAAGCCCGCCACGCCGCTCATGTACCAGGCGCCGTAGAAGGCTAGCGAGGAAAGGTCTCTGCCCCAGGGAGCCTCCTGAGTGGGAACCCTTCCACGGCAACTTCTCTTCTCGGCAAGAGTACTGGTTTCCCGTGGGCGCGCGGGGTCTTCCCACCTGCCTCCTCGCCCTCTGGAAACGCAGGGGTTCCCCGTGTCACAAACCTGGAGGCCTTTGCGTTCAAACGACACGAGGGCCACAGGGAGGTACCGTAAGCGGAACAGTAGATCAGACCGAAATCCAGCCGGCCCGGCTTCTGTCCCTTTTTGCGCATTAATGGTAAGCGCTTAAAGCGCTCCCCGTGAGGAGACCGCTGCTTTCGCCACCAGCAGGTACACTGCCCCGGACCACGGAGGCTCTGCTGAGGTCATTCGGCACTGCTCTGCCTGCCCCCCAAGTCTTGCCTGACCCTCTTTTGTTTCGGTCACGGCGAGGACCGCCGCCTCTTCCGCGCCTCCCAGGTCTTCCTCGACGCGCACGGAAATAACGCGGCCGCGGCGCACCGAGGTTCCCTCGGCCAGCCAGCCCCGCGCGGCGAGGCGCAAACGTGCCGGCGGGCAGGGGCGACGGGGGGGGGGTCGGTGGGTGGGGGCTGCGCAGCCCCGCGACGGCCGGAAGGAGGACAATGGTCTCGGCCAAGCGGCGCGCCTTGGCTGGGCGGGGGAGACTTTCTCAGCCTTGGCTATCCTAATTATGATTTGTTTCAGAGACAGACCCCCCCCCCCTCAGAGGGAAAGCCGGGCGGGGGGGGAGAGGGGAGCCGGCGGGGGCCGCCTCCCTTCGCGGGCAGCAACAGTTTGCTCGCGTCTCCCCCTCGCGCGCGCGCGCTCTCCCTCTCCCTCTCTCTCCAAGGAGCGCGCGGGGGAGATTCCCGGCCACACCAAGTGGCAGTGCGTAAAAGGGGGGGGGTGGCGGCGGAGGAAGGAGGGCGCAGGCTGGAGACACAGACATCCGGGCCCTTTGCACACATTCCTCTTCTGTGTCCCCCCCCCTTTCTGGCCCCTTTGCTGCAGCCGCCGCCGCCCCCTCCCCAGCGGAAGGCGGGAGGGAGGGAGGCTACTCGCGCCTGCCCAACTTCAGCGGCAGGTGCTCCGGCTGTGGCGGCGTCTGCGCGCCCGCCTTCCCTCTCGTGCCAAGACGCGCCGAAGCGCCCTCGCCGCTCTCTTGGGGACCGCCGCGGCTGCTGTTTGCCCGGCGGGCAGCTGGCCCTCGCTTGGCCCCGAGAGAGAGAGCCGCTCGCCCTGACAGAAGAAGCCGGGCGAGGAGGAGAAGGAAGAGGAGGAAAAGCACCGGGGACGGCAGCTCGAGGGACGGAGCGCAGGAGGCGCCCAGGTGGCCCCGGCGAAGGCGAGCCCAAGGCGGACCCACCCTCCCCGGCAGCAGCCTCGGAGCGGCCCCCAGCCAGGTGGGTGTCACGGCCCCCCGCCGCCGCCGCTTCCCTTCGCCTGGCCCCGGGTCTCCCTCCTCTTTCTCGCCGCCTTTCTTGGGTCCGTGGCGGCCTCGGAGGTGCCGCCCCCGCCGCCGCCGCTTTCCTCCTGGCGAGACGCGCGCGGGAGGTGGGGGTGGGGGGGGAAGAGAGAGGCTTGTCCTTCGTTGCAGCAGGTCCGGGAGCGAGCGAGCCGGCGAGGGAGGGAGAAGGAGGGAGGGAGGGAGGGAGCCAGAAGGGAGCGCGGCGTGCCGGCGGACTGCAGGTAGGCGGGCGAGGGAGGGCACGCGGGGCTGCCCCGGCGAGGGTGGGTGGCTCTCGGCCCGCCGGCTCTGGGGCTGGCGAGGGGAGGGTGGGAGCTGCCGCGCGGGACCGGCCTCCGATCGGACAGGTGGCTTCTTTCCCCGGAAAAAAGGAACTTCTCCGATCGGAGTTGTCACGGAGCAGAAACTGGAGTGGGTGCGCCGGGCGGCGCTTGTGGCCCGATGGTGGTTCGCTTTCTCCGGGGTGGTTTCAACCGGCTCGTGGGGAGAGGGCAGCGATTGCCAGGATCCGGTGCGCCCTGGCTCTTGCTCGGCTCGGCGCCGCTTCGCCCTTCCTCCTCCTCCTCTGCCTGTCCCCCCTCCCGGCCCTTGTCTGGGAGAGTCAACGGTGTCTTCTCCTCGCCGGTCGAGGGCACGTTTGGACGGCCTTCTTGCGTCCTTGAAATGGTGCCCGCCGCCCTGTGGAAACGGGGGCTGGAAGGAAAGAGGGCGCGGGGTGCGCTTTGCAAGCGGGCCGGGAATTGGAACCTGAAACTTCACGGTCCTTAATTCATCGCGCTGAAGGATCCTGCTTTAGGAAGTTAGGATTGTACTTTGCAACCTGTGAAAGTTTAGGATACTGTACTGTACCAAGGCGTGTTTGCTAGCATTTGCGACTGTGGCACTGTGTAAGCCTTCCCTCACAGCGCACAGGGCGAATGGAATATTTATTTATTTATTTATTTATTTATTTATTTATTTATTTATTTATTTATTTATTTATTTATTTATTTATTTATTTATTTATTTAAATTGTGTATCGTTCCGTTAGTGCACCACACGATTCTTCTGTGACAGTGACAGTGGGTAAAATGACACAATAAACCGTAAGAATAAAACAAAAACAGGCAATAACGCACACAAAAAGGACAAGAGGTGTAACTTGCAGATAAAAGGCAGGATGATAAATAATGCTAGACAGTCTCTCCCCTTCCCCCGCACCCTTCCTCTCTCTTAATAGTGCCATCTTTTATCCACGGTTATTGAGAAACAAACCGCACTGTGTTCAACGGGTTTTTCTTTCTGGGGTGGCTAGAATATGGGATTGCAGCCTTTCCTCAGAGGGGCAAAAGGGAGCAGTTTCAACAACCGCTTCCTAAATTCTCCTCTGTGGAAAAAGGCACAGTGCAAAGAGGATCAGATATTCTCATTCGTGAATTGGAGCACTATAAATGCAGGGCTGTAAGCCCACTTCCTTGGAAAAAGGCCAACTGAAGTAAGAATTGAGCTGTAAGAATTTTAGATTTAATTTAAGGCTTTTAATGCCTTGAGACATTAGGGAAGCCAAGTATGGTTGGTTCAGAGTAAGGCTCATGAAATGAAACAGAACTTCTCTGGTTAGGGTTAGACTGCATTGGTGGTGTCTCGCGGACCCAGCGGGGAGCACAACCCCTAAATTATGGGATGTGCATCAGTACCCACCCAACATGAACCAATTGTGAGCTGCACATCTTTTTTTGGGGGGGGGGAAGGGGGGGTTGCTGTTGTGGTGTCTGAGGCTAGAGAGAGAACAACAGTAAACTAAAAAATAGTTTTGAGAGTTGATTTTACAATGTTTACTTCAGGCAGGCTGAGTATTTCAGTAAGTTAGGTACCTGTCTGTGGAGCCAGTGGTTGGGAATTTGATTCCACACAGTGTGGGGGAAGAGTCAGCCTGTGTAGCCTTGGGACAGCTGCACAGTCCCAGGGCTCCCCCTAGAGGAAGGGAATGGTAACCCCCCTCCAAGTATTTTCTACCTGTAAAACCCTGGGAAGCGCCACCCTAAGTTGGAATCAGCTAGCGAGTAGACAATTAGTATTATTCTGTTTATTTCAAAAGTGTAAGTAGCAGAGAACAAACTAAGCTGTGAATGCGTTATCCTGTCAAAATTACATTCTTCCTTGGTTGTGTTTTTAAGAATGGACAGTTACAGTTGCAAGCGTATGAAAAAACTGTATCCTTGGCAATTGCTCTGAAGAGAACTACAATGCAGTTAAGGGATATCCTGGCCATACAGCCCATTTATATTTTTTTAGTGGGCAGTTGACATGTTGCATGGTTCGAGCCCAGAAGATGAAGCCACAGGTTTCGGTCTTCCCTGATGTGCTGACTTTCTGTCTATAGGAACTTTTTAAATAGCGGAAGTAGTTAAACCTTTGTTTCTCTACCTGCAGCAGGGAGTGGTATAGTCCATGATTGTCCCATGTCCTGGTTTTGAAAGTCGAAAATGGTTCTTCTAGACATTTTACTGCATGGCTCTTAATTGGTGATAACTTTAATCATTGCCAGACAATTTGGTAGCAGCTACTTGGTCACCATAGTGGTGGCGCTATGGGCTAAACCGCAGAAGCCTGTGCTGCAGGGTCAGAAGACCAGCCGTCGTAAGATCGAATCCACACGACAGAGGGAGCGCCTGTTGTTTGTCCCAGCTCCCGCCAACCTAGCGGTTCGAAAGCATGCAAATGCAAGTAGATCAATAGGGACCACCTCGGTGGGAAGGTAACAGCGTTCCGTGTCTAAGTCACACTGGCCATGTGACCACGGAACATTGTCTTCGGACAAAACGCTGGCTCTATGGCTTGGAAACGGGGATGAGCACCGCCCCCTAGAGTCGAACACGACTGGACAAAAATTGTCAAGGGGAACCTTTACCTTTACCTTTACTTGGTCACCAGGCTTAGAGGGTGACTGAGTCACGAGAAAGGGGGGCTGATTGTTCTGGGAATCATCAGAAGGCTGGTCTGAGGCAGCAGATAGAATGTCAGAATAGGACTCAGGTGATCTGGGTTCAAATCTCAGCTTGGCTGTGGGAACTCCATGGGGGGGATAGCAATGGTAAACCACTCCTTGAATTTCTCATGTACTATGAATATTCCCTAAGAGTCACCATAAGTCAGAAGCCACTTGATGACACATACAACAATACCCGATCAGCCATGAAGACTGTACTTATTTAATATATTTCTGATACTCCAGCTGTAGTCTACCTTTTAGGGCCAGGTACTCATTGGCATAGAGGGGTGTGGTGGCGCTGCGGGTTAAACTGCAGAAGCCTCTGGGCAGCAAGGTCAGAAGAACAGCCATCGTAAGATCGAATCCACGCAACGGAGTGAGCTCCCGTTGCTTGACCCAGCCCCTGCCAACCTAGCCATTCGAAAGCAGGTAAAAATGCGAGTCAATAAATAGGTACCACCTCGGTGGGAAGGTCCACGGCGTTCCGTGTCTAGTCACGCTGGCCACATGACCACAGAAGATTGTCTTTGGACAAACGCTGGCTCTACGGCTTGGAAACGGGGATGAGCACTGGAGTCGGACACGACTAGACTAAATGTCAAGGGGAGCCTATACCTTACTCGTTGGCATACAGAATTGCAATAAAGAATGAGCATAAAAGATGAGGAGATGCTACCGGACTGTGATGCCTATCAGCCTTCACTGTTCATGGTTCCGGTGAGGACTAATCAGAGTAGCTGAACAGACAAACATTCCCAGTTCTCTTGTAGTGGAATGTGAATATGCTTATGAAATGTATTGCGAAAGAAATGTTGGGGTTTGGATTCTGGAAGTACTGCAAAAGAAGAGTGATGGTCCAAGAGGAGAAAGGGTAAGGTTGAGCTGGGCTTATTTCCCTATTCAGCTCAATGACATCATCTCCAGTTTCCTCAAATAAATAAATAATCAAGACGAGACACACGAGATGCTCTCCTGCAGTTTTCTGTGTCAGACGTGTGCCCTTTAATCTGGCACTTTCGATAAGCAGAACTGGCTGGATAACGCAGAAGACGAACCAGTCAATGATGTGTTGTGCCTCTTGAGAGAAGGGCCAGCCTGTGTAGCCTTGGGTGAGAAGAATAGACCCAGAGTGCATGTAGAAGTAAGGGCCACTGGACCACTTCCGAGTATGTTATACCTAGGAAACCTTGGGAAGGGTTGACATGAATCAGAATCAACTTGACATCAGATAATTATGGTTGTAGGTAACCAAGATTTCGGTTCTGTTTAATGCAACATACTGAACCTGTCTTGTCTTGCTGAATTATGTTTTGAAGCTTGCTGATATAAAACTTCTTTGGTTTTGGTATGTATCTGGGATTGGATTAAAGTGAGTGTTGATGTGCCTCTTGTGAGAACAGGCAGCCCGTGTAGCCTTGAGCCAGCTTCACAGTCCCAGGGTCCCCCAGAGCAAAGGACTGAAAAACCACAGGGTCCCCCAGAGCAAAGGATTGAAAAACCACATCCGTGTATTCCCTACCTAGAAAACCCTGGAAACAGTCAAAAATCAGAATTGACTTGATGGTACACATAATATTATTATTAATTTTAACAAGCGAGCAAAGTGTCTGCCAGTTTAATTAGCTGGATTAGGCACTTTCTGTTTAGCAGTTTGCGGTGGCTATGGCAGGTATTGCTTGTATGGATTGTTCCTTCCAACAAATTGGCTCTCGGCGCTGTTTTCCTCCATTCCCTTTGCTTGCTGTGCTGCAGGCTGATAGGGATGTGAGAGGCAATGATTTCCTCTGCCTCTGCTTCCTTGCCTTTCGGTTATCTGTGTCACCTATGCGACAGGTATCCTAAGGGCAGATGGCATCCCAGCATTGGCAGGTGGGTTCTTGGGTAGCTTAAAAGATCTGTTGGGGATGGTGGCCACCCATTGGTTTAACAGCAATAACAACAAAATAAGAAGCTTCCCCTCTTTGCTGAAAGCTTTTGTTCTTTCCTGAAAGGGAATAAATAGGGGAGAAAGGAAGCCCTTGGATGAGGAGCGGGCTTTGTTTAAAAGAACTCCTGAGTAGAGATGGGCACGAACTGGTTCGTAAAGACGGCAGCACAGGTGCTGCTCCTTCCCTCCCCCTGCCTCCTCGGGCTCAAACAGCCCCTCCCCTGTCCCCATTTGCTAGCTTCGGGCAGCTCCTCAGCTGATCTTCCAGTCCTGGCTACAGCTCAGGTTTCTCGCACTCAGACAAAAGGGTGAGGCAGAGATGTCTGAGGAGGTGGAAAAAGCCAGCAAGCTGGGACTGGGGAGTGGCTTCTGCCTTTACGAACCGGGACGAACCAGTTCGCGCCCATCTCTACTTCAGAGCGTGATTCCGATGTTGGCCGCATACCCCAAAGCCTTGTCACGTTCAGAGGATCTTTCTTAATTCTTCACCTGTTCTCCACCCACATGCCCAAGGGACTACAGTATTTCACAGCTGTCTCTGGCTTCAGGGTTCTGCCTGGCCTAGCCCTACCCTTGGCCAGAGGGAGGTGATCACCACAGGCAGCATAGGTTAGGAGGCGGAAGCTGCTCAGCAAACCCCCTTCTTGATGTCTCCTAAAATGGCTTAAGGGGTGGTGGAGAATATTGTCCCGTCCATGGAAGTTAAGCTGGCATGTGCCCAAGCAACAAGAAAGAAGGTGGTCTCATCTTTTCCTTTGCTTCAGGCATCCAAATATCCCGGGCTGCCCTGGATTCTCATAAGAAACAGAACAAAGCAAAGTACATTTATTATACACCAGGCATTTGTCTACACCTGCCTCAGAAGACTGTGGAAGACAAACATGATGGGAGGGATGGAAGCCAAAATTTGGCGTGGATATGTTTGTAATATCTGTTTTCAGGGGCCAGTTGGAATCTGGACGTTCCGCAGGCTTTGCGGTGAGTGAGGGAAAATTATATCCAGAATTTGGACCAGCTCGATAGTTCGGTGGCTTAGGTCTCTGTCTGCGGAGCTAGAGGTTGTGAGTTCGATCCCCCACAGTGCCTCCTTGACAGGGGCTGGACTAGATGACCCAGAGAGGGCCCCTTCCAGCTCTGCAGTCCAAAGTTCCTGTCTTTGCTATACAATGTCTAGACCCCCTGGCCAGCATGACTGAAAGTTTGTGGCCACTGTAGCCCGTGGTTTCAGTTTTCTAAGTGTCACTTATATCCCCTCTCCCACACCCGTGTTTGAAAAGTTGACAAGTAGGGCAGTTTTTTTTTTAAAGCTCTGGTGAAATATCTGTACCTGAAGCTTCCTTATCACATTTCGGCTCCTTCGTTCCTTTGCACTGCAGGTCTCTGAATTATAGAAAATAAGGATGGGAAGAACCTATTAGGTCAAGTCACCTGCTTCTCTCCTAGATTCTCCCCTGCAGTGCTGTTGAGTGCCTTTCTCCCCAGGCCGGGAGCCAGCGTCTGCCAGTCAAAGCCTTCAGATGATCTCTCTCTCTCTCTCTCTCTCTCTCTCTCTCTCTCCTGGAGGGTTTTGGCCAGCTCTCCCTTATTCTTGTGGAAGATATCAGCACCATCTCAGCTTAATAGCCTTGGCACTGAGGGAGAAACAATAGTTGAATGACAACTTTTTCTCTGCTCGGAGAGCCTCCTACAGCGCATTGTAAAAATCACATCATCGTGTTTTTTTTTTTTTTAACCATTTGGTCATTTCTCTTAAGAACGGGTATCTGTCTAAGGATGGTTGTTGCTACAGTGAAGGATCATTTCTTCCTCTCTCTTCCTCTCCTTTGTCCTAAAATTGGCAGCGTCTCTCTCTCTCTCTCTCTCTCTCTCTCTCTCTCTCTCTCTCTCTCTCTCTCTCCATGGCACAGGGTTTTTGGGGAAGAATGGCAGAGGTTCCGTATGTCAGAATGTGGGAGCTGGTTGCAAAATGGGGAGCCGTTTTATCTTTTTGTGAGCAAAATTAAGAATGCCCTTTAGTGTCCTATGCAAAGAGGCTAAGGATGTCAGTCAGTGGTGGGGAGTGTGCCTGACACAGAAAGGTGTAAAGTTAATGCTGGGGAGTGTTGTGTAAATTGTGTTTAATTATCTGCTATATTTCTATAGGGAGCACAGTAATTCATGTGTTCTAAGAACCAAAAGCTTAAAAATATAGTACTGCAAATACACTGTCATGAGAATTAATGGGGAAGAGTTTGGTGCACCTACTTATTTGTGGTTATGTGGGGAAGGGATTTTTTTTAACCTAAGAATTGCTATCAGGAGAGGCTCTTCTGTTTACTGCAGCCCTATCCAATGTGCCTCCCAGATGTGCTTGACTGTCTTCTGCTAGTTGGGATGAAGAGAGTTGTAGTTCAGAACATCTGGAAGGGGCAGGTTGCAGCCGTCTGCTTAAGTTAGTAAGGATGCGTGCTTTGCCTATGGAAGGGCCCAGCCCAGATTCAGAGCAGAAGAGCTAGAATGAGATTTATTCCTGAACGGTCACCACGGATTACGTAGACATTTCTAGGCTAGATTGAGCTGCCAGCCCCTTTCATAGAATCAAAGAATCATTGAGTTGGAAGGGACCTTTAAGAGTCAGGGTAGGAATCCAAATCAAAGCAGATCTGACAGTTGTCTCTTAACTAGCACCTGCCATTCCAAGATACACCACCTCTGCACATGGAGGCTCCAGTCATGATGACTAATCCCTGCCATAGGGTAGGGTCTCCTGCAATAGAAACTGCTATCAGTGCCTCTTTCCGGTTGTTTTCAAGGCTTGCCGACGGGCCACTTCCCCACTCACTTACCTGAAAGAAGAAGAGAAGCTAATGTGCAAATGCCACGTACTGAATTTACGTCCTCCCCCCCCCCCCCGCAGCCTGACTTGCTGAAGGGCAGCAGAGTGACTCAGTTTAAACACCCCTTTTGTGTCCCTCGGCGCTCCACAGTTAAAGCTCTGCTGGGAGAATCTTAGACAGGGTTTTCCGTCTGCAAGGCTGGCAGCCTGCCCTGGTTGACCCAAGCCTGTGTCTGGGGGGGATCAGGACCTCCAGGAGCACCAATGGAGTTCCTAACAGTCCCTGAGCTGAGTAGTTATAACTACTGAGCTGTACCTCCGTTTCTTTTGCAGGATGGCTTTAGTCACAGGCTCTGAAAGAGAGAGGGGGGGATTTGCATGAGGATGTCCTAGAACAAGAAAGGGAATCCTTCAGCTCTCTGCAGTCAATGGCTCTTGGTGTTTGTGGAGACAGGGAGGATGTGGGAGTCTGATGAAAGAGATGGGAAGGTTGGTGTGTCCAGTGGTCAGGGCGTGTCTCTTAGTGCTGTGGTTCTCCAACCTGGCTTCCCAGAAATCTTGGCCAGCACAGCAAGTGGTGAAGTCTTCTGGGAGTTGCGGTCCGAGGAAATCTGAGGGCCTCAGTTTGAGAACCACTCACTGCCTTAGTGTCTTCTAACTTCAGTGCAGTAAGTGGTGCTCATTTTACATGATGTTGACACAAAATGGGTCGATTTGGCAGAGTTTCATTGGGTGACACCCTTGTCTGTTTATCCTGTGTACGTTTTGATAAACTAAATGAAATGTGTAACACAGTTTAGGTTCGCAAAGAACAAAATAACAGGGTGGATTTGATTTAAGTCAAGTCAATTTAAATTATGGTTTAAATTTTAAAAATTGGATTTTTTTGATGAATCCTTTTAGACAGCATGACTGATGGGTCGCTGTGTGGGTTGGGAGGTTCTTTGAACTGCCATTCAGAATGAAGTTTTGGCAAGTTCCTGGCAAGTTCCTGAGTCCAAGTTTTTTTCTGTAGTCTTTCCTTTTGCCTTTGTCTGGTTCTCTTGTGACAAACCAAAGAACTTTATTAACTCTTTTGATTTTCAGCCATCCTGCAAAACGCCCCCCTCCGCAATTCAACCTTTCATCTTACAGTGGGGTCTTGACTTAAGAACGGCTCGAGTTAAGAACATTTTGACTTAAGAACCGCTCTCATAGGAAAATATTGACTTGACTTACATACTTAGATTTGAGTTAAGAACTGAAAAAACCCACGTGGGAGGCAGGGAGAGTGCAAAATGTGAACTTTCAGTGAACAGTTGGCCAGTGAAAAGGGTGCCTGTCTGCTTCCTCACTCTTCCCAGCATTTAGAGAGTGGATTGGGAGACAGTCTTCGGACTGCCTGGTACTGTCCTGCCTGGACTGTATTTTCCCTGCCTTCCCTGAACCTTTCTTGACCTAAGAAAAAAAGACACAAAATATCCCCCTCTAGTGGTCGAAGGCAGAATAGCAGCTTCCCATTAGTTTCTATGGACGGAAAAGAGCAGATACGGATCAAATGGTTTTCATTGCATTCCTATGGGAAATGCAGATTTGACCTGAGAACTTTTTGACTTGAGAACCGCCTTCCAATACGGATTAAGTTCTCAAGTCAAGACCCCACTGTATTTGCAATGAATGAACCTGCAGTATTTTCACTTTGAGCTAAAATATTTGTTTGATTTGCATGTTGTAGATCAAGGTTAGGCATTGTGGGATTTTCCAGTGCCGATGGATTACAGTTCCCATGAGCTCTGGCTTGTATAGCCAGTGGCGAAGAATGCTGAGCCTTGCAGTCCAGTCTGTTGTAGATGAGTATTTCTGGTACCTTATTTTTCTTAAATGATGTTTTAATTGTGGGGTGTCTAGGATGATGATATAGTTGCATATAATTAAGGTTTACAGTATATTGATTTGCTTCATTAATGATGCATTTTTCTCTTCTTTTCCTTTAAAAGTTGCTTTGAAACAGACTTCTTTTTTTTGCAGTGGAAGGAGAGAACCCGTTGAATGAAAGATAAATTCTGAATATGATTTAAAAAGTTTTAAAAGGATTTAACAAAACGAGACACCTAAAATGACTTTAAAAGTGCATAGCATAAAATTGTGAGATAGAGTTTAAATCTTTTTAATATTACAAACCTGAAAAAATTTGGGGAAACAGAAAAGATTACACTCGGATTCGTTCGGCATCAAGAGAATATGCTGACAGTTGTTCACCTGCCTCCAGGCATGTATTGGAATTTCCAGGTTTACAAGAAGCTTTTGAGCCGTATCTCTTCTGTTCTAGTTTTGTTTCTAAATATTTAATCTTCCACTGGAACAGACTGGACATTGAATGCAAGGTTAGACTTTTGCATTACATTCCTCTCCACTAGTCTCCAGACCTATGGAAGGGGACATGGTAGCATATGAAAAACTGGTATATCTGTTCCTTCAACGTTGTGAGTTTGGAGACTAGGATGCTACCTTACCTTGCGTCAGCCCGTAGCAGCTTAGTGCAATATTGTTGACAATGACTGGCATGCCAGAGTTTGTCCAGTGGTATCTGGAAATGTTAGGGAGGGATTGAGCCTTGTATGCAAAGCATGTGCTCATCTACCGATGCAGTCTACCAGATGCAAGACCCCCTTTGTGCTCTTCAGGGTTAAGCTGCCATCCACTCATGCGCTGCTGATACCTCTTCTTGAACAACTCATTGCATGAGAGCTTGGGATTCCAAAAGTACCGGTATGTCTTTTCTATGTGGAAAAGGCTACAAGAAGGCGAATGGATGCTTAGTGTGTTGAGGCTGCAGGTATTTCAGTACCTTTCCATTAAATATCTTGTTATTGAGACTGAGTCTCCTCACTGTTCAGTGATAGAGAGCTATGTGTGCATGCCGAATGCCTAAATCTCTGGCATCTCCAGGGCAAGGCTAGACAAAAACTCCTCCCTAAATCCCAGAGATTTTCTGCAGGTCTGTGTCAACACTACTAGATTAGACACACCAGTGGTTCCCAACCTTAGTTAACCCCCATGTTCTTGGACTGCAACTCCCCCAAACCTTCACCACTAGCTGTGCTGACCAGGGTTTCTGGGAGTTGTAGTCCAAGAACACTTGGGTTACCCAAGGTTGGGAACCATAGAGGTACACCGGCAGTCTAACTCTCTACAGTAGATGTATACATGTACATTTTATATGCACATGGTATCACCAGCAACCCCATAGCCTGGAAGAATGTGGAATTCAAATGTCATTGGCAGTGTTTGGCTCCTTTTAAAAGTGTTAAAGGGTAACTCTTGTCTGTGAGAGAACAGGGCCGTGAAGACTCTCCTCCCACACGCCATTCCGAACTCTCCTGTCTTTGCTCGGAGAAAGGCAGCTGTGCCGAACATTAGCATGCGTGGTCAAGAGATAAACCACCAGGTGGCTTAGGAAGGCTTTTGCCAAACTCCCTCGCAGGCAGAGCTGTGTCTTTCCGAATCTGTCGCCCAGAGGCAGAAGGAATGCAAAGTGTGCCCGTGTGCATAAGGCACCCGAGAAGGAGAGGAGGAAATAGAGCTAACCTTCCGTTCGCCAGCCTGTTTCCTTTTGCAGCTAGAATTTTATTATTATTCCACTACCACCAACCCCGTAGGAGAGTTGGCATCAGCGCAAGGGGAAATCTGGTTTGGATTTCCATGCTGGCCGTCCTTTCGCCTTGCCCTGAGGGGGAGCCAGATAAAAGGAACACCAGACAAAAACTGTGGGTGGAACGGGGGCATTTTTGAATGCAAGCCAGTGGCAGGAGGAAAAGAGCGCCCGTATCCCCCTCGTTTCTTATTAGCAAGAGCCCCGGGGAGGACTTGGTCTTAGATATCAAGAATGCTACTTCTGTACTTGTCGATTGTCCGTGGATTACAGTCAGTGCCATTTCAGTCTTCTAATAATATTGCTGGACATGAAGGATGGGCGGGTACTTTCCCCCTCCACATGTTCCACATTTTTAGCCTGTGCTGAACAACCCCCCCCCCACGGGGGTGTGCAGGAGAGTTTCAGCTAGAATATAGAGGACCTGGGAAAGTTGCAACTGAGTACTCATTTTTAACATGTTATTGGAGCATTAATTGAATTTTCCATGGCAGAATTTGGAAAAGTTCCTTTCTTGGATGACAGGTTTGAGAATCGTGGCAAATCGTCAGAGCTAAAGTCCTGGAAGGAACTTTTTCCAGTTGCCTTCCAAATGAAGAGGGCTCCTCTTGTAAGGGTTGCCATAATTTCCCACCTCCCTCTGTAACTCTTATTTATTAATTATATATTTGTTGGCTTGTTTTATTGCTATGCCACCTTTCTCCCGAGAAGAAGGGACTCAAGGCGGCTGGCAATATTAAAACAAATAGAATTAAAGACATAATAAGTTAAAGATTTTAAAAAATATGCTTATTAAAATACAATAAAAGCAATTAAACATTATCATTAACTCTAACAAAGGCATTCCGGGATTCCATCATGATGGTTCAAAGCCTGCCTGAAAAAATGGGTCTTCAGCTGTTGGTGGAAGGATAAAAGGGAGGGGCCTAGCCTGATCTCCCGAGGGAGGGAGAGCATCCCCATCACCTGGGAGCTGCCACAGAGAAGGCCCTCTCTGGTGCTGGAAGGCCATCAGCCGTCCCTGCGCTGGCAATGGGACCGAGAGGAGGGCCTCCTCCGATGATCTTATGGGGGGAAAGGGCCCTTCATATAGCCTGGACCCAAGTTGTAGAGGGCCTTATGGGTGGTGACCAGCACTTTGAACTGGGCACGGAAATGGACTGGTAGCCAGTGCAGTTGTTTATAACAGAGGCGTTATATGCTTCCTATAACTGGACCCATCAGTAGTTTGGCTGCTGAATTTTGCACCAGCTGAAGCTTCGGAACCATCTTCAAAGGCAGCCCCACATAGAGCATGTTACAGTAATCCAAGTGGGATGTAGTGAAGGCAAATCACTGTAGCCAAATCAGACATCTCCTGTGCCCTTTGCTCTACAGTCAGCAAATGTTCAAGAAGATGAGCATTTTCTTTCTGCTTCAACCTGACAGGAAAAGCTTCAACTGTAGTAGATTATGCATAAAATATTTCAGTGTAAATGTCTTTTTTAAAAAATTCTTTGAGACGACTAAAACTCCCCCCCCCTTTCCTTTTAGCGTTGGGTGTTCTTTAAACTTTTGCTCCCTGTTTGGTCATATGCACTGAGAGGAGACCAAACAAAACAGCCCCGTGTCTTGAACAGTTGCGTGGAGTAAGAAGCCGTTTCTTCAGGTCTGGCTTACAAGACCAGATAGAACCGCTTATATTTTCTCTTCTCCTCTCAACGATTAAAAATCCCCTGCTTCAAATGCTTGTCCTTGGCCAGCCTGACCAATCTGTCACCATGCCCGTATTTTTGATACCCATTTCATTACGCACCCGCTTTACTACAGGTGAGATTCCTTGCGCATCACACGATAGGGAGGGTTTCCTTCCATGGAGACGGGAGGTTCCAATTTGGGGGAAGTATTAAATCCACTCCGTTTTTTAGTCTGAAGTTTGAAGGAGCTACCCAAGGTCCTGAATCTATTGCAGGGGAGGGGTTAAGATTGACCACCCTAGAGAAATGATGTCAAGTTTGTGCTAAAATCTGGACTGGGCTGCCAGATGGGCAGTATATGCACCAGATAGATAGATAGATAGATAGATAGATAGATAGATAGATAGATAGATAGATAGATAGATAGATAGATAGATAGATAGATAGACTTATGTTGTTATGTGCCATCAAGTGGCTGCAACTTATGGCAACCCTATGAATGAGCAATCGCCCAAAGATCCCGTTCTTAACAGCCGTGGTCAGCTCTTGCAAACTCAGCCCTGTGGCTTCCTTTAGGGAGTCGGTCAATCTTGTATTTGCTCTTTCTCTTTTCCTGCTGCTTTCCTCCTTTCTCAGCATTAGCGTCTTTTCCAGAGAATTCTGCCTTGTCAGGATGTGCCCAAGCACCAGTTTCAACATTTTTGTCTCTGGAAATACTGTCCTTCAGGCCTGATTTTGTTCTAGGACCCGCTTGTTCATCTTTTTCTCAGTCCAGCCGAGCCCTCTCCGCTTTAACCCTGGCTAAATTGGCACGGCTGGCATTTTGTGGTCTCTTTCCTGAAGCTGATGCTAAGGTTAAATTCATTGTCATTCACTCTAATCACAGCCAGCCACGAGGGTTATGGCTTTCGGCGAAGCTGTGTTTGGACTCTGTCCGTTGCAAGGATGATTAGCTGTAGAGAGGCTGAATTCCGGGAAACCTTAGCCGGCATCGTGCGGGTTAGTTTTGCCTGCTCTGCTCTTGCTTCTGTTTGGGAGCTCACGGGGTTAATTCTGTCCAGCCACAGAGAACCTCTTCTCGCCCTCCTCCAGCTGTCACCCACACACACCTCTTGTGACTTTGGCCCTCTTTCTTATTATCTCTCATCTCTGCCTCCCGGTTGCCTGGCAACACCCATCACCCCTGACAGGACTTAGTCCTTGCCTGTTACTTCTATTATACCCTCCTTCCTTCCTTTTTTAAAAAAAAAATTATTGTTGTAAATTATCCTGAAGAAGGAGTAAAAAATTAAAAGTTGATCATTGATGAAGAGGCTCGAGGTGCCCTTACCGTGTGTGTGTGTGTGTGTGTGTGTGTGTGTGTGAGTGAGTGAGTGAGTGAGTGAGAGAGAGAGAGAGAGAGAGAGAGAGAGAGAGAGAGAGAACTTCCTGCTCTCCAAATGAGGGGAAGAAATGGGGAAAAAATTAAAACCAGATACGGCTTTTATTTATTTATTTATTTATTTATTGAATTTTTGGTTCTTGCTCTTTTCCACAAGGTCACAAAAGGTTAAAATATATAGGCACCGTGCGCTCTATGTTTCGATTATGGGGTGGGCTGATTCTGTCCCCTTGTGGGTCCCAGAAGCCACAACTGCAGTCGTTAAAGAGGTATTTTGTGTTTTGGGGGGGGAGGGCTTCAATTCCGTATTTCTGACTTCCATAATATATTGCTATTGTACTGCTGTGCCCAGAATCACCCATAACAGCATTTCTTAACAGAGTTAGTTGGTACCTTTCTTAGCTTATTACAACTCCCAGAATCCCCCATCCAAGTACCCTGACTGAGTGATTCTGGGACATGTAGTCCAAACCCCCTTCCCTTTTTAAAGGAAGGGGTCTGGCAGTGAGATCGTTATGTGGGTTGGAAGACTGAAAACCCCTTTCATAGAACCATGTTCAAGAGCCACCCTTTTTTCCTTGACATGTTGCCAGTTTTATAGAGGGGGGGAGGAATGATTGATTAATTTCTTTTCCCCCTGTGCTCCATGCAGTCCTAAAGAGAAAGCTGCAATGGGGGTTTAGAATCAGAGCACCAGAATTTAAAATATTAAAAAAAAAATTGGCAGCTGAAAGGTTATGAATCAAGTGGGCAGCAAAGCCCCAGAAACAAAAGTTACGATTTTGCACAACATCTCTCTCTCTCTCTCTCTCTCTCTCTCTCTCTCTCTCTCTCTCTCTCTCTCTCTCTCTCTCTCTCTCACACACACACACACACACACACACACACACACACACACACACACACACACACACACACACACACACACACACACACACACACACACACACACACACACACACACACACACACACACACACACACACACACACACACCCCTTTGGATACATACAGTAATCTTCTCAAATCTTTTTACCATCCTGCTAACTGCCCTTCTCCTTTCAGTCATTTCCACCTTTTAGCTCCTCACCCTGTTAATAATCCCCCTTCCCCGTTGCTGGTTCTCCACAGCCCTCTTGCAGCCCTGAATCATCCATCCTGCCAAATTAAACATTCTGGCTCTCCAGATCTCCTTCTCTACTGGCGAGTAAGGTCATCACCACCCATCCAGTCCACACCTTTTTCCTCTTGGCTGCAGATAGAAGCTCTCCTCCGTTTTGCTCCCTAAAAATCACATTGCTCATTAAAAGAGAATGTTTGGAGAGGGTGAGGGTAAGATAGGCCTAACTGGCCATTGCAGCGGGTCAGGGCCATAGGAGGAATATGTGCGAGCTGCTTCTTCTGCAGAAACCATCTTTGCCATTAGAAGCAGCTCCTGTAAGAATTAAGCAAGCTTGAATTTCTGCAGCTCCACAACTTGCAAATCAGAGGCCGCCTTCCCCCCACCAATAATTGCTCATGGGGGGGAGGAGGAGAAGGGAATTTACTTGCAGGTTCATTGCACAGACACAGAATCTTTGAACAAAACGTGTCTTCGGAGGAATAATGGCTTCTCACTTTCTAACTGCAAAGCTGTTGTCTTCTCTGTTTCTGCCCTTAGAGCGGAAGGCTGCACAGCCAAGGGGAAGGGTGTGTGTGTGTGTGTGTCTCGCATCAGGAGATCCCTCTTTCCTGGGGGGCAGTAAGACAGGGCGACATTTTGTGGTGCGTATCTGTAAGGTGCCCACCGTTGTGATTACAGCCGAATGGTCCCTTCCTGGGGATGAGTGAGAGGGTGGTCCCTGAGCCATCCGCCATCACTCACCTGGCTTCTGTTTTCCCTCTGCACTTAGCTGCAACCTTCACGGTAGCTCAGTACAATGCCTGCAGCATTTACAAAACCACGTTGTGCCTTCCTGCCCTCAGGTAGGCCCCGTGCCCCTCCCAGCAAGAAGAGAGATTTTTTAAGAGAAAAATAGTGTTTTTTTCTTCTCCTGTTTTTTGTTTGGTGTCTGGTCAAATAAAAGAGGAACTCTTCCAGCCTGCCCCCCCCCCACTCAAAATAATATCTGGAGGTAGATGTCTGAGCCCTTCTGATTTTGTTTTTTTCAGTGTTAACATTTTCTGACAATTTGGGGCCCACCCCCCTATGCACTAAAGGGAAGTATGCCCACCAGGTCCACTAGATGTATTGGTCTCGTTAGGAGCTGAAGAGGAAATGGATTTTCCCAGCAACAGTACAGTAGAAATGGGGTATCCACAGGGGATTGGTTCCAGGTCCCCCCCCAATAAAAAAAGTATCAAATGCTATGCATTGAATGGTCTCTGGCTCCCTCTAGTGCCCAGTTCTGGTAAATACACCCTGGAAATACAGTACAGTACATATAAAATATATACAGTACTGTATTTCTGGGGTTTTTTATTTCATGTTTTTAGGCAGTGGTTAAAATGAATCAACAGATGGTGATCGTACGCGTGGGGGGAGTCCTACTGTATATTCCTATATCCTGTTGTGATATTTAAGCACAGGGTAATACAGCAAACAGCTGTGGAGTCTGAACTTACCATAGAAAGACTAGATGCAAATACATAGAGGAACCAAAACAGCCCTTACCACTGATATATAATTAACTCAGGTAATGTTACTGCAGATTTGTGCTACCCAGATTTTATTCCTGTGACATTTACGTGAAAACTGAATTAACCTTTACACTTTCCACGTTCACATAACTAGGTCACCTAGGTCACCAGGTAAATGGAAAATATACACAGCCATTTCTAGGTCTCGCTGTGTAACACAGAATCACGTATGACATCATGGCGAGCATCCTGTTAGAATCAGTGGGGGTGGAAAGGAAATCCTGCAATTCAGGTGCCCTGTTTTGTGGGCTATGTGTTACGTGCTCGATCGTGATGATGCCATTGATCATGCAAAAATGTGCTTATGCCGTTGGCCTTATGTGCATTGTAAAATTAAACAGGGTCCTGCTCCATGTTTTAATGGAGGTGGGTCTGACCTAGGTTTTATGTAGAAAACTCAACCCTTTTTTTTTGCAGCCGAGGGGGGGGGGAGTTACTCTTGTTTTTGTTTCTGAATATTTTGCATTTTAGGGTGCTGGATTTTAGTGGTCTTACTAGGAAAAGGAGCAACTGTTTAATTTTTCAAGGGTGCTTAAACTGAAATGCAGAGGCAGTGAGGTGTACTGGACGGAGTGTTGGAATAGAACCTGGGTTCTGGGTTTGATTTGCTGCTCAGCCATGGAAATTCACTGGCAGATGACAGTGCTAAAAGCATTCCTTAAACATTTCACATACCTTGAAAACCTTATAAGGTCACCATAAGTCAGATGCAACATGATGGCACTAAACCGACCCAAGAGAAATTTTGATTTTTTGGACTGCGTTTTTTTTCAGATGGCCTACTTTTAGTGCTTGTGATCATGGAGGGTATGTTACCGGTTTATTAAATTTGTTTTCCTGAACCTGCCGTGTTAAGACTTTTCCGTGATATTTGCTGCTTGTTTTGTAAGGTGCCTTTGTAAACTTCTAGGATAAAACTTAAACCAACAAGTATGGAATATTTTTGGATTTTATTTTGGTTTGAGAGCGTTTGAGGAGAAAAAGAAGACAGTGGAGAGAGAGAGAAAGATGCTGAACGTTCCTTCCAAGCTTATTCACCACAGTGCCAAAGCATAGCTTGTTGTTACTGCTGTTTTCTGCTGGAGGGAAAAGCCCCAAATACGCGTTGCATCAAAAATAATGGTCAAATAATGCTTCTGGAAGCAAGAATGTTGAAACTGAAGCTGTCCTACTTTGGGTTCAGTATCAGAAGGGAGGGTTCTCTTGAAAGGTAGAAAGCAGCAGGAAAAAAAAGTAAAGGTAAAGGTTCCCCTTGACAATTTTTGTCCAGTCGTGTTCGACTCTAGGGGGCGGTGCTCATCCCCGTTTCCAAGCCATAGAGCCAGCGTTTTGTCCGAAGACAATCTTCTGTGGTCACATGGCCAGTGCAACTTAGACACGGAACGCTGTTACCTTCCCACCGAGGTGGTCCCTATTGATCTACTTGCATTTTTACATGCCTTCAAACTGCTAGTTTGGCAGGAGCTGGGACAAGAGATGGCAGCTCACTCCGTCGCCTGGATTCGATCTTACGACTGCTGGTCTTCTGACCCTGCAGCACAGAGGCTTCTGCGGTTTAGCCCACAGCGCCACCACGTCCCCAGCAGGAAAAGAGGGAGATCAAATATGAGATAAATTGACTCCTTAAAGGAAGCCGCAGGGTTGAGTCTACAAGAGCTGAGTGGGGTCTGGAGTAGGGTATATTTAGGAGATCGCTCGTTTGTAGGGTTGCAATAAGTCGGAGATGACTTGATGGCCCAAAACAACAAAAACAACTGCTCCTTGAATGTTTGTAGCTTTGGAAGAACCACCTCAGAGGGCTACTGCAAAGTTTGACTTTGAGTGTCTTAATTGCCATTCATACAGAAGCAAACTTTTCTTTCTGCCTCCTTCTTACCATTGTCTATTATTCTGCTCATTTAAAAATTATTGTTGCTTCAGATGTCTGGAGGTTCCTGCTCCAGTCTGACTCTATACTGGAGATGTCAGATTCAAGTGGCCTAGAGGGGTCATTCTCTCTACCTGGAAGACCCACACCTTTCCATCCTGAAGCAGCTTTGTAGTTCATTTCCAATTCACCCTGACAGATTTCTCTGCCTGGTGTGTTATCTATTTCTAAATTTATCTCTTCCATATGCTGCAAGCTCATTTCCCTTTCCCTGGGGCTTAGAGACCCCAGAGTATAAGCAAGAGTCAGAACAGAGGTGGCTGCAGCAGAGCTTGGAAGATTTATTTTTTTTGGGGGGGGGGATTTCAGTTTCCTATCCTGTGGCTGGAAAATTGTGATGTAAACACATAATGTTTCCAGCCTTCAGACCTGTCTCACCTAACCATATCGGTTTCCTTGGTTGGAGTGCCTTAGAACAATGAAGTGCAAGAGGAAGAAGATCTTATGGGTTGAAGAACATTAGGAATTGCTTTGCAGGCAGAACCACATCATTGCGTAGAGTTGCTCTATCCAGAGTTGGAATAGCCATACTGGTGATCCTTTACTTTATGCATCTTAGTCTAAGATCTGTGGCCATTCTGCCCTAAATTCATCTGGTTCTGGGAACTTAACAATATCAACCCTGAAACTGCTTGGGAATGCAGAACGCTGTAGACCAGAGGTGGGAAACATATGGCCCTCCAGATGTTGTGGGACAGAAATTCTCATCAGTCCTGTCCAGAATAGCAATTGGTGGAGAGTTTATTTATTTATCAGACATATATATGCTGCCTTTCTCTGAGATCTAGGGTTTAAAGCCGCTCACGAGAAGATTTTTAAAAGGGGTGAGGATTGAAACAGACGAAAGTTGCCTTGCTAAACCCTAATTAAGCAGCCTGGAGCACTGTAATGTTATTGGGGGTTTTTAAAACGGGGAATTTGAAAAACCCAGCTCCACATCTATTAAAGGTAGCTGCCAGGAATCTGCTTGGATAAAAGCTCTTTGCCTGCCAACAAATGGAAAGAAAAGGATGGTGAAAGTTACATTTAGCTTGAAGGTGCTTCATCTCTGCTAGGATGTATTCGTGGCCAAAGGTTGTCACTCGGGGAGAGTGTGGAAGACTGGAAAACGGAGTGAACTTGAAACCTGCTGTTGGTTTTCTCAAGTTCTTTTAAGGGAAGGGGCTTGCCATTCAAATGGCACAGCAGCTGCTTTGCATTCAGAAGGTTCCTGGTTTAACCTCTGGCAGATGTCTCCTGTCAGCAACTGTAGAACTTTGCTGCCAGTCAGAGGAGCATCACATTTTTGGCACTTAGCGTTTAGTTTTCTTTTCCAGTAATGGGATGTAGGGTTTGGCAATTGCACTGGTGAAGGGTCGCGTATTGACGGAGTCCTTCCAACACCATGGAGCCTGGAGTCGCAGCGGCTAAACTGCAGCACTGCAGCCAAAACTCCACTCATGACCTGGGTTCAGTCAAAGTTAACTCAGCCTTCCATCCTTCTGGGGTGAGTTCTCAGCTTGTGGTGGGCAGTGTATGGCCCGCATCATTAAAATGTAAACCGCCCAGGGAATGCTTTAAGCGCTATGGGGCACTATATAAGCAGCACACTTCGTTTTCTGCTTTATTATTTTATGATTTGGGTGCTCTTCTGTCGGATAAACGGAGCCTGAGAAAAATCTTATATGTATTCGCAAAGGCTTTCATGGCCGGGATCCAATGGTTGTCGTGGGTTTTTCGGGCTCTTTGGCCGTGTTCTGAAGGTTGTTCTTCCTAACATTTCGCCAGTCCTCTGATGATGCCGGCCACAGAGACTGGCGAAACGTTAGGAAGAAGAGCCCGAAAAACCCACAGCAATCAAAAATCTTATATGTTTGTATAAGAATGTCCTCCCCTGCCTTCCTCCCCTTCTTTTTTGGTTTATGGTGTAGATAAAATGAAACAGCCTCATAATGGTCACAGATTTTTGATTTATAAGTGTAAATAAAATATAAGAGGGGAAAAATTAATTTAGTAAATAGGTAAGGTAAAGGTTCCTCTTGACATTTAGTCCAGTCGTCTCCGACTCTAGGGCGCAGTCCTCATCCCCGTCCCCAAGCTGTAGAGCCAGCGTTTTGTCTGAAGACACTTTGTGTGGACACATGGCCAACGCGACTAGACACGAAACGCCGTGACCTTCCCACTGAGGTGGTACCTATTTATCTACTTGCATTTGTACTTGCTTTCGAATGTCTAGGTTGGCAGGAACTGGGACAAGCGACGGGCGCTCACTCGGTTGTGTGGATTCGATCTTTCGACTGCTGGTCTTCCGACCTTGCAGCAAAGAGGCTTCTGAGGTTTTACCCGCAGCGCCACCACGTCCCCTTAGTAAATAGAGTGGTGGGTTAAAACAAAACAAAAAAGCCAGGATTATCCCTGCCGTCAGTGTTGATAAGGCTGAAGCTGGTCGAATGAAAAAAGCAGCCTTGTGTGTTTCATTTGACTTCAGGCCTTATATTTGTGCTCCTTCCTGTAGAACCAAAAAGAACTGGACTCACTAAGGCAAGGCCATCACCGTGTGTGGCCAAAGGAAAAAAAAACTTCTTCTCCCTTGGAAATAACTCATTTGAGGCTGTTTTGCAAATTATTTGTTCCTGCCGTTGCTGATTTGCATGCCCTCTAGGCAGTTCTGTGTGACATTTGGGAGCGTCTGAACATCTTTTTTGCCACAGTCCTCAGTGGTAGGTCCCTAACCAGGTTCTCTGTTAATTGAAACCCAGAATAAGTAACATCTGCCCTGAGATGGAAAGAGGGCAGGGAAGAAGGACAAGGTGGAGGTCACAGACTGGTTGCTGCTTATCTCTGATGAGATATAATCAGGTGTCATTTTTTGCTCCAGCTTGCTGGTAGTTATACACCATTGATTATACATGCAGGCAAGTTCTTTACCCTGATCTGTAGAGGCACCAGAAAGATTGGTAGTGTGTCTAGACGTAGTTCGAGATCTGGTGTGTATTTTAGGACAGGCTTCTGTATTCTTCATACCGCAGTTTTGCTGCTCCAGATTATATTACTGCAACAAGTGCTTCCCTGTTCGGCTGCCTCATCCTGGCTGAAATGTATGAGTGGCCAAAGGTTGCCACTCCAGGGAAAGTGTGGAAGATGAGCGAAAGCAGTGGGACACCCACAAAATGGAGTGAACCGGAAACGTGTCCCCTGTTTGTGACATCATTGTGCCATCCTTCTGCCCATCACTCTTGAAAGCAATATCAGATCTGGGACTCTTGCACTCCAGCTGCCAGAACTACTCAACCCACCATGGCCAGTGGCTTCTGGTGGTTGCACAAAAAAAAAAAAGTTATATTCCAAGATTTGGGAAATAAAGCAAATGAGGTTTTCTTGTAGGAATCCAAGGCGTTAGGAAAGAGACTGTTCAGAGAGTAGTGAGAGATTAAAAGACAGTGGGATACACGCTCCACATCAGCCTTAGGGATGGCAAGGGCATGCAGATGTACCCATCTCCTGATACATTATAAAAAATTACACTGGGACCCCTGTATCTGCAGAATCATTATCCACTGATTCACGTATTCACGGCCATGACCATTTTTGTGTGAAAAGTGTGCAAAAGTCTTTTAATGCAAAACCTTGGATGTCAGCAAATCCCTTATATCTTTAATTTTTTAGTAAAAACAACACTCTGCATTTTATGCACAAAACCTTGGGCAATAATCCAACATATTATAGGGAGAAGAAGAGGATTTGATGTAGAGCTGCAGTTAATAGTTCCAATGAAGTTTACAAAGTCGCTGTTCTCGGCGGGATGTGCTTGCAAGTAAATTTGCGAGGGATTGAGCCCCATAAAATTTAATGAGTGGAAACATGTTATTAAAAAAAGAAAATAAGTCCTTTTTACATGTTTCCCAATGTATTGTTTCCAGGGAAGTTGGCAAATCTTTAATGCCAAGTCCCAAGTTCGAGTCTTTGGTACTGTCACAATTCCACGTGGCCCCTGATTGTTTCACCAAACTAGGAGCTCATGCTACGTGCCCCTCAGCTGCCACCAGTTGATTTTATCAACAATACCTATTCTGAATGATAGATGTCCAGGCCATACATCATTTTAAAAAGAACCAAATAGAAATTGTTTATTGATACAGGTCTTGACAGAACAAGCAATGTTGTTAACTCTTAAACATTCTTCTTTATCCACTCTCAGCCACCACTCTCCTGCCAAAACTCCAAAACTCTCAACTCTCTCTCTTACTCCAACTCCCTATCTAAAAATAACCTTATCTAACCTCCTCCTGCTGCTGAGTCTCTTATACCTCCGCCCCTCCAGCACTCCCATTGGTCTATGCAAATAGCACATGAATATTCATGACCTGGGCGACCGCCACAGGTACCAAGTCCAAGTCTTTGGCACCAAGTCCCAAGTCCAAGTCTTTGGCACCAAGTCCAAGTCTTTGGCACCAAGTCCCAAGTCCACGTCTTTGGCACCAAGTCCAAGTCTTTGGCACAAAGTCCCAAGTCCAAGTCTTTGGTACCAAGTCCAAGTCTTTGGCACCAAGTCCAAGTCTTTGGCACCAAGTCCCAAGTCCAAGTCTTTGGCACCAAGTCCAAGTCTTTGGCACCAAGTCCAAGTCTTTGGCACCAAGTCCCAAGTCCAAGTCTTTGGCACCAAGTCCAAGTCTTTGGCACCAAGTCCCAAGTCTTGGGAGGGGTTCGGTGAGTTCTGAGTTGCAAATCGCATCTGAGACATTGAAAAAAGAAGCCTGAGTTGAGTCGAGGTTGAGTCACTGGTGCAACCTAAGTCTGACTTGACAGTGAGTCCCTTGCCTTGAGTCCCCATTCCTGATTGTTTCCTATACCCAGGCCTTTGGATACAGGAATGGTGGGAAAACCGCCTAGGTCCAACGAGCTGGATTTATGCCTTCATCCCAATTCATCATTGACCCATGTGATTAGACTATGTGAAGAAAAGGCATTCTCCCTTTTCTGGGATGAACACGTTATATTAATCCCATTTTTATGTCTCAGAAATTACTATGCTATCTTATCTTTTAATAGTGTGTGTGTGTGTGTGTGTCATTGCTTATTGGTGGCACTTTGCCAGCGGAGGCGCTTCCTTTTCGAGACAAGGTTATTGCCTTGTAAATCAGCATGAGGTTATTGCTAATGCCTTTTAATTAAAAACCTAATAATCAGCTGCCTTTGTTTTAACTCTTAAGGAAAACATAAAGGAGCAAGAGACTTAACTACATGGATTGTGGGCACACTGGCACAGAAGTTGCCAGTCATTGTCAGAAGACACAGAGGAAATCTTTTTCGTGTTTGATTTGGCATTCTACAATACACGGAGTGGCACATTGGGACTTAAATAAATGCATGCCCGTAAATTTGCCTGTCAGCTTAAAAATGGTTCTTTCAGTTTGTGCTGCCTAACTCCGTTTGAATTTAGTTGGGTTTATTTTCAAGTCAGTGGGTGCAGGATTGGGTTATGCGACTTTTTGTTTCCCTTTTTTAAGGAATAACTGGCCAACTGGCAGCCTTGCAGGTAAGATCCAGCACCCAAACCCTCTCATTCTGCTTTGACGGCGGTCTCCGATTTAATTCAAGGTACTATCATTATTTTAAATAAGGAACAAGAGTTGGTAAATCTGTCAAACCCTATTTCACTCAAGCTGTGATTCTTCCACCATTAAGTTTGTTCTGTTTGATTGTCCCTTTGATTGCTCATTTTGGCAGAAAAATTACTTTATTCACGTGCACATTTTAAGGATATGTGGGTTTTGTCTGCATTGTCCCAAATGTATATGCATTTTGTTGAGTGATTTTTTTTTTCAGTCAGATCAAATTTATCTGGAAGCTGGAATATAATTTCTTGGGGGGAAAAATCAAAACAGAACAGCAGATGTGGCACGAGGTGTAAGGTTACACTAGATGCAGTGTGAAAATACTAGTGTTTTCAGCTGATGTCTTAAAACTGGTCAGATAGGCAAGTGGGCAGTGGAAGACAGTTTTGTACATGAAGGCGCTAGAACCAGAAAGTTTGCTTTGTTTACTTTGGGGCATTCCGCGCAGTGAAGATTACTGGCAGTTTTCCTGGTGAGGGTAACAGTCCATTTTCAGACATTTAAAATTAACTCGGATAATTCATATCCAAGCGTGAGTTGGAGTGTATGAAGAAAAGAGGCAAAATATTTTTTGGAGGGAACTGTAAGTGGTAGGGTAAAGTGGGAAAATAGTGTAAGGCAATAGAAAGAATATTATCCTGCAATCCAGTTTTAATTCCGAACTCTAGTAGAGTGGTACCTCAATTTATGAACTTAATCTGCAGTGGAACGGTGTTTGTACGTCAAAAAGTTCGTAAGTTGAGGCAAACTTTTCCATAGGAATGCATTGAAAACCATTTAATCCATACCTGCTGTTTTTCGTTCTTATGTCGAGGCGCTGTTCTTAAATTGAAGCATTAATTCCCATAGGAACTGATACAAAGCTGGTTAATTTGCACTCTACCACTAAGGGGAGAATTATTTTTTTAATTTTTTCTTCTTTTGACCTAAGATGAACTTAGGTTAAAAAAAGGGGGGCAGGAAAGGTTTTTTTTTTTAGTTTGCAAGTTGAGGCTCCGTTCACAAGTCGAAGCAACATTTTGCAAATGGAGCCGTTCGTAACTCGAAACGTTTGCAAGTGAAGACGTTCGTAAGTCAAGGTACCACTGTAGATCCTTTGAAATAAACTGAGTTTGTTAGTCAACACATAAGATTTTAATAATTTTAATATCTAAAATTAGATATATTCTAAGATCAATATAAGAATGTGCTATCAAGTCAAGTCTGACTTATAGCGACATTTTCTAGGGTTTTCTAAGTATGGAGTACTCAGAAGTGCTTTCGCATTCATTATTTTGTGTGTGTGTGTTTGTGTGTGCTGGGACCATACAGCTTGGCTACAGAGATTAAGGCTCTTCACCTGAAAGGCAGAGTGGGGAATAGAGCTCCTGACTTCTCACAACTCACTACACCATTCATCCAGGTATTCTAACCTTAACTCAAGTCAAAATATTCCGGAGGCTTGGAACTCCAGGTATGGAACACAAGTGAGGTAATAACGTCACATGTGGCCATAAGCATTGTAGCGGGCACACTGAAGCCTCTATTATCTCAGGCCTCCAGGAGGTGCTCACTCTTCTACTCAGTTGCCGCCACCAATACTTCAGTTCAGTATCAATTATGTAAGGAGACAAGTGTTGCTTTTAAACTAAAACGTGTTTATTTGATTAACAAAATAAAATAGGTAAATCACAAGTTGATAATCAATGTCACTCACTCACTGACACACAGACCCTTCTCTCACTGACTTTGTGGCTCACAGGCCCACAGACTCACTAAATCTCTCTCACAAATCTCAAATCACTCAAAAATCTCCTCACATACTCCTCACAACCCCCTTTATATCCCAGCTCCTCCCCCTTTAGCACTACCTTTCATCCCCTCATTGGTTGCTGTTCCACTGCTCAGCTGTGACGGACAGGTGAGGGTAGGGCTGAACGCTACAAGCATTTTTTGGGATATTTACCTGGGGGGGCATTATTTTACATTTTTCTTTTGGAAGATATATCGGGGCAAAAATTAAAAGAAAACTAAAAAACCCCGAAGAAGACAAAAACGTGGCATTTTAAACATTGCCTGCTATATTATAATGGGAGCTTTCATGAGCAAGTCCATTTCCTCAGACAAGATAGTTACCATACATTCATGCTGTCCTTTTTTCGGGGTGGAATGTATGTGACGGTAAGAAAAAAAGGTCGTGATGTGACTGAAAATATTCGTCACTCGTGCTGCTGTAACTCAGACACATTCACCAGGAGTGAGGGAAAAGGCACTCAAATGTCTACAAGTCATACCCACTTAAGTGTACGAAAGATCCCTTAAAGGTTAAGTTCTCGAGGCAAATGTCATGCCCCTGAAGTTCAATCAGGGTTGATATTTCCGTGATTGCCTTTCTTCCATTCCGAAACAGCGATTATTGCTCTTTAAAGAACTGATTAAGGAAAACTCGCAGGAGTTTATTTGGGGTGGGGTACAGGACTGGAATATTTCATGATGCAGTCTGTTTTGAAGACATTTCAGTGGATTCTCCCCCCCCACCCGCCCCACTTGGAAGACATGTGGTTTCCACGTCTCTTCTCCATATCGAGCTGCAGTGGTCACAACAAACTTCCATGAATTAAAAGCATATGGAACATTTGAAGGAGTCAGTGTGGCTTTTTGTGGACATTGGGAACCAGAACAGAAAATTATTGTCAAATATTTCCTACCAAAAAAGAATACCAGTTATTTCTATATGTTCTTAGAATGTTTGTTCCAGTATATATGCTAGATATGTCAAACTTCCAGTGTTCTTTTTCTCTTGTTGTTGTTGGCTGTAGGGGGAGCTCTAAAATCCCATATTTATGTTCCACATATTTGGAATTGACAGGAGCTGGACGCGATCCGTAGGATCCTTTCCAGCTCTGCAGTTCTAAGATTCTAAATCCCTTTGATTTGGGGGCATTCCAGAGCTTGGTGCGATGTATTTTAAAAGTCACTTGTTGTGTTACTTAGTGCTGTGTGGCAGCCTGGGTGCCGCTGGTGTTACAGTTGCTCTGCAGTTTGCCCTGTTGTGTGTTATTAGTGCATTGTGTTTCATCACCAGCACAACAGTACAAAATCAAGGCAGGATGTCATTTTTCGGTCCCCTCTAGTGGCAGTTCCTAATATTGTGCCATGAACACATTTGGAAAAAATGCAGAAGACTAAAGGAAATATTTTCATACTCTTGAGACTCTTGAGCGTCCCCTGGACTGCAAGGAGAACAAATCTATCCATTCTGAAGGAAATCAACCCTGAGTGCTCACTGGAAGGGGACAGATCCTGAAGCTGAGGCTCCAATACTTTGGCCATCTCATGAGAAGAGAAGACTCCCTGGAAAAGACCCTGATGTTGGGAAACTGTGTGAAGGCAAGAGGAGAAGGGGACAGCAGAGGACGAGATGGTTGGACAGGGTTATCGAAGCGACCAGCATGAATTTGACCCCACTCTGGGAGGCAGTGGAAGACAGGAGGGCCTGGCGTGCTCTGATCCATGGGGTCACAAAGAGTTGGACACAACTTAACAACTAAACAACAAAAAGGAAACAATAGTTCCTTTTCCATTTGTCATTGATTTTATTTATTTAAAATATTACTCCCCCATGTTGCTCCTTAAAAAGGACTCAAGGCGGCCCACATCAGTAAAAGACAATATTTAAAAGCCAACACTAAAAACATTTAAAGCAACAACACAACAATCCATTAAATAAACCTATTGAAAATAGATTTTAAGAGTAACGTTTGAAAGAGTTGTTCATGATATAAAAACCCTCATAACTACTTACTACAGTGGTGCCTCGTATAACGAGTGCCCCGTTTAACGATGAATTCGCATAGCGATGGCAAAAATGCCATCGCTTTTGCGATTGTATAACGAAGGTGCCTATGGGGAAAAATCGCTTTGCGATGTTTTCCCCATAGGCACCATTTCCCCCCAGCTGAGCGGTGGGAGCCTCCAAAGGAGCGCTCCCGCCACTCAGCTGGGGGAAAATGCCTGCGGTGGCCTTCGAAGGACCCTTCCGAAGGGTCCTTCTGAGGCCACCACGGGGGGAGGGTGGGAGGATCCGATGCCTGTCAGGTATCCTGGGTTCGGATCCCACCCGCTGCCGGTTACCCAGCCTTGGGTAACTGGCGGCGGGTGGGATCCGAGCCCGGGATGCCTGAAAGGCATCTGGATCCCCCCGCTCTCCTACCCTCCCCCCGCGGCTTGGATCAGACCCGCGGGGGCTAGCCCTGCCATGGCTGGACTCCCAAGAGTTCAGCCATGTCCGGGGTAGCCCCTGCGGGTCGGATCCAAGCCGGATCCAAGCCGCGGGGGGAAGGTGGGGAGACCCGATGCCTATCAGGCATCCTGGGCTCAGCAGCGCGGGGCGGCGGGGACAGGGTGGAGGCGTCCCGAAGGCTTCCAGGCTTTTGCCTAGAAGCCTTCGGGATCCCCCACCCACCCTGTCCCTGCCAGTTTTTAGTCCATTGGAACACAATAACCAGGTTTTAATGCGTTTCAATGGGCTTTTAAATTTCGCTTTACGATGTTTCCGTATAGCGACGTTAATCCTGGAACGGATTAACGTCGCTATACGGGGCACCACTGTATATATTTGAAATGCCATGTTACATCAGTTCCATACTTGTTACCTCAAAAGTAACTGTTTATAGGTTACACTGTATAGTAGAATCAGAAGTTTAATCTTTCAACAGGATCACATCTTTTTGTGTCACATAAAAAAATGGCTTAATAAAAATGTGAGGGCCACATGCTAACGTTGTAGATAAAGTGACATGCTGGGATTTAGAATATGTAGGTTCAAATCTCTTCTTGGTCATGGAAAATCAATGGGTGTGTTTGTGGCAGTGGTAAAACAACTTATTAAATATCTCACATGTCTTGAAAATTGTATTAGGGTAGGCTATAAATCGGAGGCAACTTGATAACACATAATGCACACAACGAAAATGTGTCCAGAAAGAAATAAAATAGCACAAAATCCTGCCAATTTATTAGGCCTGAGACCCGACACATTCCCCAGGGCCAGATGCTTCTCCCCGTCATATAAATGTTTAGTCCCGATTTTTCTGGCCCAAGATTTTCACATCATTTCCAAATCTGTGTGGGTTTCCCTTCTTTCTCCATCCTCAAAGTATGAGCAGAGGTCGAAAATAACACATGCGTAGGAGATTGTTTGAAACCATTCCCTCAAATAAGAAAGAGGCAGCCATAAAAAAATCTCTCCAAATTGTTATTATGACCTTTGCATAAGTGTTTTTATGGCTTCACTTGCTTTTCTAGCTAGGAAACATGATTATAGTTTGGGTGGGAAGCATAAAATAGGAACAAGTAACAGGATTATATACAGCACAACCACTTTCCAAATCTACTAAGTTGTGACACTTTAAAAGAGTGCATATTTTCAGTTTGGAGGATTTCAGGGGCGGGGTAAGAAAAAACCCAAAGCCCTCCAGTAATTCACTGCTGCATCAGTGGAGAATTGTGTGTGTTACAGGTGTGCAGTGCAATCCCTCCTATGCTTACAGAAACATAAATCACCCTAAATTCAGTGTGACTTATTCTCAGCTAAGTATAAATTGCTGCCTTAAAGTGGTTTCAGTTCCATTATTTGTTCTACAGAGCGAACTCTGGGAATTATATTTCCTTGGTGGAGTTTTTTTAAAAAACCAATCTGTGTCTCTGGAATACTATTGTTTCCAGGATTTTTTGAGGGGTGGGGTGGAGGGAGAAATGTGATCTCAGTGTGGGGAAGCAGGGGGTTCACCTTGGAATTTCAAGATAAGGCATCTTGGTTAATGTGATATGCCCCAGACCCTAGATTTCAGCCTGTTATGAGCTGGTCCTTATACTGTAAGCAATATGGACCCAATACATATGTGAAAACCTCTTTATTTTATTAGGTTTCTCAGAATCCCGTCTGCATTTTCTTCCCATCCTTGTTTATTTATTTATTTATTTATTTATTTATTTATTTATTTATTTATTTATTTATTTATTTATTTATTTATTTATTTATTTATTTGATTTTTACCCCGCCCCTTTAGACCATGTCTATTCTACTTGTTTCATATCCAACTTAATATTTTCTCATGGAAATGTATGTGTATGTCGGTATACAGTGGTGCCTCGCTTAACAACGTTAATTTGTTCCAGCGAAATCTCTGTAGAGCAAAAATGTCGTAAAGTGAAATAAAAAAGCCCATTGAAACAAATTAAAACCCGGTTAATGCGTTCCAATGGGCTGAAAACTCACTGTCCAGCGAAGATCCTCCATAGGGGCGGCCATTTTCGGTGCCTGTAGAGTGAGGAATCCGTCCCTAAGCACAGCGGGGAGCCATTTTGAGCACCCGGCAGCCATTTTGAAAACCCAACGATCAGCTGTTTTGATCGTCGTAATGCGAAGAATCGGTTCCTGAAGCAGGGAACCAATCTTTGCAAAGTGAAAATTACCCATTTAAAACATTGTTTTGCGATCGCAATTGTGATTGCAAAAACATTGTCGTGAAGCGGATTCGTTGTTATACGTTGTAATCGTTAAGTGGGACACAACTGTATAACTTTCCTAAACCTTTAAATCAGTTCCTTCTAATCAAATACATTTTTCTTATTGACTAAAAGCATGTGCGCACGTATTGGTCAAACATGTGCATTTTGAGTGGTGCAGAATTTATTCAAAAATGGCGGGGAGAAGAAGCTACCCCTTGTTCTCACCCAGAGGAAGGAAAAAACAAAAGTTGCCAACAGGTGACAAGACAAGGATGTGAAAATTAGCAAGACCACGCAGTGTCTGGAATACTCTGTGTCTTCTATGGGTCTCGTTGGCTTTTTACATCTGGTAGAAGCAGCTGGTTCTCTTCCTAATAAGCTGATGCTTTCTTCTTGAGAGGAGGAAGATAAAGAAGACTTACGAAACCCCACAGTTGTGCTAGATCTACTATAACTTAACTTTAACACCCACCCACTCCCCCCTCATGAGTTTAAGGTGGCATGAATGGCTGTTCCCTTCCTCACTTCATCTTCACAACAGCGGCCTATGAGGTGGGTCAGGTTTGAGAGCCTTCAGTGTGATGAGTCGGGGTTAAGACATGCCGAATACCTAAAGCCTTTCGCCTAAGCAGTTATCAAGTTTAAGAGGCCCCATAGCATTACCCCAAATATATATTATTCTAACCATTTTGGTTGGGTTTTTTGTAGTGTTTATCAGTGGTTTTGTTTGTCTATTTATATTTACGGACACTCATTATCTGGGGAGCTACACTGTAGCCTGCATAAAGGTAAAGGTAAAGCTTTCCCTTGACATTTAGTCCAGTCGTGTCCGACTCTAGGGTGCGGTGCTCATCCCCATTTCCAAGCCGTAGAGCCAGCGGTTTATCCGAAGACAGTTTCCATGGTCACATGGCCAATGCGACTAGACACAGAATGCTGTTACCTTCCCACTGAGGTGGTACCTATTTATCTACTCGCATTCTTACATGCTTTTGAATGGTTAGGTTGGCAGGAGCTGGGACGAGCGACAGGAGCTCACTCCGTCACATGGATTCGATCTTACGACGGCTGGTCTTCTGACCTTGTAGCACAGAGGCTTCTGCGGTTTAACCCGCAGCACCACCACGTCCCATTTTATATAGCTTGCATAGCCTGTGCATAATCTGAACAAAATGGCAGCGATTATTCTGTATCATCCCTGAGAGAAATCAGCTGCCTTTTTTGTTCCCCTCGTGAAGCACAGGGATGAAATACCGTGGAGTGCCGAGTCATTGTGGCCCATCCATCCATGAAGAACAGAATGGAAACCAAGGATGGTTGTCGCTCCCGTCAGGCCTTACGTCTGCCATTTTATTCAGCCTGTGAAGAAGAAAGCCCTTAAGTTCCACTCTTTCCATAATTGTTTTGCTAACGTGGAAGGCCATATGCCTGAAGAGGAGAAGCTGTTGTTCTCAGGGGAGAAAGAACCATAGCCATGCAAGGCTCCTCCTCATGTGCAAGGCTTCCTCTGGTACAGGGACCTCTCCTCTTTAGACCTCTTCCTTTCTGTGTGAGAAAGTGAGAATGAGGGGAAAAGGGTTGGCCATTCCCTACTTTTTGTATTAAAAAAGGGGGAAAAGTAACACCTGAACAGGGCCTCCGTGTCCTGAGAAAGCAGCTAACCTTCTCTCTTTCCTCTCAGTCTGATGGTCCCCAGGTAGAGGGATCTTCTTGCCTCCAACGGCTATGCCATGCAATTGCCAAATTACAAGGCTGTTTTACTGCAGAACGTCCAATGCTTAAAGTCCCAAAGCCAGTTTAGAAAGTCATCCTGTTCAGTGGAGAGAAGGGAAGTCCTTTTTGTTTTACACGTTGTGTTATGGGTTTTCCACGTTCACGCAAACTCCAGAAGGCTGGGGAATACCAGCTCTGAAGAACCATGCCTGTCGTGGACGTGTTATTTGCTTCCTGGACCCGTGAATCAGGAATGCGGTGCAATGAAGTCTAAGATGATGGAATAGAGCACTGTATCTTCGCAGCCAAAGCTATCACCCCAGTGAAGTTGTTATGCCGTGTCAGGAGTGCCAAGGAGCCACTGATATCCCAACCCCATGAAGTTGAAGGGTTGGAAGAGGGGCGTCTCCAGAATAATCAGTGGTGAGCGCCAAAGAGCCGATCCGGTTGCTTTCCTGCAGTAGCGGATAGACATTTGGTGCCTAGCCGCAGAAAAAACCACTTTTCTATCTCTATCAAGAAGGGTAGAAGGAGAGGCAGTGCATCCGTGGAGCATCCGTGGTCTTTACCATGGGAATCCACGACATTTCATGTCTTAGAAAAAGAAAAAAACAATACCAGCTATTCTCTCTTTGGAACTATAGAAAATCTCAGCAGGAATAACATCGATCATATTTTTTTAAAAATTGCAATCATATGTGTACTTACCTGGCAATAAGATAAAAAACCAGATGGGTCTGCATCTGGGTAGGCATCCCCTTGTTGTTTTGAGTTGGAAAAGTGCTTTTTGGACTGCAGAGATAAAAAATGAACTCATTTAAAGCTTTCGGCTCCTCTTTTTTTGTGGGTCGGCTAGTGGCTGGATAGCTGCCCACGTAGGAGTTCATGCCCACCGCTTGGAAGAATGCCAGAAGGAAAGAAAGCTGGAGAAGAAGGGAGAGGGGAGGAGGAGGAAGGCTAAAACCTGAAGAATTCGGGAAACACAAAGCATGTTTTAAAAAGTCTCCTTCCCCAAGAAAAATGTGCAGAAAAGAGGCTGAGTGCATGAGCACATGTTTGTATGCATAATTTCTCTATCCAAATAAAACTGGAAAATGTCTGCTTGAAACCCTGAAAAGCTGCTGCCAGTTGGTGTTGGCTGTACTAGGGTTAGATGGTCTGAGTCAGTATAGTTCATCTTCCTGTATTTATTCTCTGTGTCATAATGAGAGAGTTGGAGTACATGCCTTTTCTTTCTGACAACCACCATTTCAGAAGTACTATTATATGGCCTCTGAGCGTGTGCAGATTGCTGCCAATTTTGGATGTTCAAAAAGACCCTTGCGCACTAAGGGAAGTTAGGGCCCAACCACCGGTTTGGAGGATGAAATTATTTTCAAGTCAATGAAAGTTCGATCTATCTATAATTAAAATTGCCATTAAGTAAATATGCCCACAGGCTGTACAGTCCAGTACCAAGTTATAACTAGAGTAGGCTCATTAAATCGGTGGGGATCTGGTGAGTCAGCTCCTCCACAAGTTCCATTGATTTCAATGGGCCTCATCTAGTTCTGACTTACTATTGGATTTCAGCCGTAAAGATTTTTTTTATTTTTTTTTATTTTCCTGACCCAAAATTACAGTGATGTTTCAAGCTGTTGCCGAGGGTCAAACCCTAAATGGGCCAATACTCATTAGCTCTCCCCTCGAGACACTTTTAAATATAGGCACAGCATTTTTACCCTTTAGGCCACACACACAAAAGAAGTCATCTTCGTTTGCTTGTGTTCCTTTTTCTCTTGGCCTGTCTTCCCGTGCTCTGGTGTGTCAGGTAGAGATGAGCTGACAGCCCTGATTCGCTTCAGCCAGGGTACGGAAAAGTACTGCCTGGTTTGAGCATAAGGTGAAGTCTTGATGAGTACCACAGTGAACCCAAGGGAGCCTTGGCCTGTTTTATTAATGAGATCAGCAGCTGCCAGCTTCCCTCCCGAAGGATGGGAGGGAGGTCAGGCTGGTGCTTGGAGCCTCATTTGCCTCTGACGAGTTCAGCACTTAAAACCTCCAAACCCTTCAAGCCGTGTGCAGCATCTTTCCGTGTAGGCATCTCATTGAATCTCTGGGAGCAAACGAGTGCAGGTCAGTCGGTGAAGTAAGTGAGAATGTGGGCAGTGGCATCTATTTCCTAATCAGGGAAGAGTTGGTGGTTTTTTTTTTTTTTTTTTTTTTGTTTGTTTTGCACCTGTGGTCATTCCCGTTATTATTGGAGAAAATTATTCCCCCGCCAGATCAGGAACTCTGAGCATTGTCATCCACAAAGGTAACTCTCCCAAGCTCCTATTGTTTCTGCCTGAAATAGGGATGTGATAACATAATTGTTCAGGTGCTGCTTTGCTTTCGGTCTGACTACAGTGGTGCCTCAACATAGGACCACAATCCATTCCAGAAGATGGACGTAACTCGTAATGGTCATAAGTCGAAGCACCATTTCCCATAGGAATGGATTGAAATGCAATTAATCCATTCCAGCTGAAGAAAAAAATCACAAAAAAAAATCACTGCAAGACTCATTGGAAACGCGATTAATCCCTTCCGGCCGAAGGGGGGGGGGAGAAAAGCAATCAAGCATGCAAGACCCATTAGAAATGCACAGAAAACAAACGAAGCAGATCGGAAATGCACAGAGAACAAAGGGGGCAGGTCGGAAATGCAAAGAGAGCAAAGGAAAAAGCAAGGGAAGCATGCAGGGCCCCTTGGAAATGGGGGAACCCCCCCAAAAAAGCAACCAAACCCCCAAGACCCATCGGAAAGCTACCTTACCAGGCAGCCTCCTCGGATCGCACACCCTCTAACTGCTGGGATGAAAGAGCTACAAAGAAGCAACCTCTTTCGCCACCTAGAGTTAGAAATTCAAATTCCTCGCCTTTTCTCCCTGCCTTTTTCTATTCGTAAGTGGAAGCTCCGGTTGCAAGTCGAAGCAAAATTTTGCTGCCGGAGGTGGTTGTAACTCGAAATGGTCGTAAGCAGGGACGTTCGTAAGTCGAGGCACCACTGTATATGGTTAAAGTGGGGCTTCCTCCTTATTGTATGTCTGTCTACTTTTGCCCCCACCTTTTCTCCAAGAAGCATATGGCGGTGTCCACGGTTCTGCATCCTCCCTCATTTCATCCTTCCGACAATTCTGTGAAGTTGTTATGTGCCATCAAGTCACTTCCGACTTAGGATGACCCTATGAATGAGCAATCTCCGAAATGCATTGTCCTCAACAGCCCTGCCCAACTCTTGTAGACCTAAGCCTGTGGCTTCCTTTAGGGAGTCAATCCATCATGTATTTGGTCTTCCTCGTTTCCTGCTGCCTTCTCATGAGTGAATCTTGACTTCTCATGATGTGTCCGAAAGTGGACTGCTGCAGTTTCAACATTTTTGCCTCCAGATACAGTTCAGGCTTGATTTGCTCTAAGACCTACTTGTTCATCTTTCTGGAAGTCGAGAGTATCAGCAAAGCTCTGCTCTAGCACCACGTTATAAATGAATCATTTTTTTTCTCCATCAGCTTTCTTAACTGTCCAGCTTTCACACCCATACATGGGGATTGTAAGTGCAAGAAAGTGCATGATTTTGATTTGTAGGCTATCTGAAAGCCAGTGAATGACCTCAAGGTCACCTATTGCTAAAAACTTCACCCCAATATTTCTGCTGCCTAAAATAAAACATGGGTCTCTGTGAGTTGTAAGCCAAAAATACTGTATCTGACATTTTCAAGCTCTAGATAGCATCACTCGTCACATCTGAGACAACAGGTTCACTTAAGGAGACCAGGGCAGGTGGCATGGCATCATCCTATACTGGTTTCTTTTTCATTAACAGGAAACCCAGCTGGCAGATTCAGGAGGAACGGACAGCCAGTTCCCATCAATATTAAACATCTGTGGAGTACTATCGTTGCTCCACTCTGCCTAAAGGTAGGGCCGGCTCTGATTGTGAATCAGGGATTTGAACCCTTGACTCACTAGCTATTGTCCAATATCCACTGTACTACACTGGCTTGAGTCTATAAGGACAGTCTTGCTGGATCAGACCTAAATAAGCCTCTTGTTCAGTATTGCCTTTTCAGCAATGTACCACCTTTGGAATGCCTATAAAAGAGGGCTTAAAACTTGTATATTAGTGTAAATATAAAACTTGTATAAAATGCCGATTGGCCTCCTTCTGTACCCCTGGAACATTTTACAGGAATGGTGTGCATGTAGCAATACTGTGATTATTTTCTCTCTCCTTTCTTTGCTCTAATTGACAATATATATCACACTAGAACAGGATTGCTCCTGAGCTGCTTGGCCCCCTTCCTTTATCCCCGCGGTCAAACCGCCCGAGGTCTTCCATGCCCACCGGCAACTTCTTAGCTGCCAGCAGCTGGGCTGTGAGACAGGGGTCAGGGACCTGTTGGAGGAGCAGTTTTCACAGCTTGTGTTTGCAGCTGTCTCCTTCTGCTGCAGAGTTTTGGGAATTGCAGAGTGAATTCTCAGGACACTTAATCATCTTTCCCTCCCTCCTTTTGTTTGTGCATTTGGGTCGGGGAGGTGCTTTAAAACTTGCAAAGAACGGAAAAAGATCATGTCATTCCAGTGGAGGGTGTGACAAAATAGTTAAGATCATATAACCCATTCCCCTCTACTTAAAGCACAAGGTGTGTTTGTGCGTGCACGCACAAGCGCGCGCACACACAAACACACACACTCAGATATGCTTTCACCCTGCATCAGACTTTTCAATGGGCAGCAAGCAGAACTTGATGTAAATTGTCTTTGGACTCTGATTCCACAATGATGTCTGATATTGTACATTCTGAGATTTCAAAGCCAGCCTCTTAAGCCCTGAGATTTCTCTGCCTGGAGACTCAGAGAAGTGAAGTGGTTCCTTAAGATTTCGCCTTGCTGCCCTGCGACCTGCCAACTCCAGCCATAATAAACCTGTTTTTCTTTTACTTTCTCTTCGGATTGCAGATCAGGCAAAATCCAAAGAAACAAAACCAAACAAAGGAAAAAAAAAACATGTGACACCTTAAAAGACTATTATATTTTAATGTGAGCTTTCGTGAACCCAGTCCACTTCATCAGACATGCAGAAATAGAACAGAATGTTGAATGAAATATTATTTTCATACTAAATATTCACTGACTCTTGGATGTATGTTACATTTACATGAAGTAATTTATGGCTTCTGTTGTTTTTAGAGGTCTGTTGTAAAAATTCCTCAGGAGACAGAAAACAGACACCAGGCCTGGGCAAAGAGGAGAGGAGAAGGAGTGTGTGTGGTTTATTTAGTTTTTTATTTATTTATTTTTAAGATTGGGGATTTACTTAGAACTCAAGATGTAGAGAACAAGAATATTAAGTAAAGGTGAAAGAACATGGAAGAGAAATCACGTATGTTCATGTAGGGAATATTGACAGTTTTTGCCTTTGAGCTGTGGTGGCGCCGTGGGCTAAACCACAGAAGCCTGTGCTGCAGGGTCAGAAGACCAAGCAGTCGTAAGATCGAATCCACGTGACGGAGTGAGCTCCCGTCGCTTGCCCCAGCTCCCGCCAACCTAGCGGTTCGAAAGCATGCAAATGCAAGTAGATTAATAGGGACCACCCCGGTGGGAAGGTAACAGCATTCCGTGTCTAAGTCGCACTGGCCATGTGACTACGGAAGATTGTCTTCGGACAAAACGCTGGCTCTATGGCTTGGAAACGGGGATGAGCACCGCCCCCTAGAGTCGAACACGACTGGACAAAAAATTGTCAAGGGGAACCTTTATCTTTACCTTGTGATGAGAGATGAGCTTGATAGTTGCAAACAAAATAATTGCATGTGTGTTTCTCTCTCTGTGTGTGTGTGTATGTGTATGTGTAAGATGACCACAACGGCCAGCTCTTCCATGTTAAACAAATAAATTCCTGTACACAGAAGACTAGCATGGCAAGGGAGAAGGCTAAGCTGTACAGTTTTCTTGGCATGCTAGCATGTTATATGCAATTACTTTTTAATTCACAATTGTGTTAATTCCTCTTTACATCTGCTAACAGATGTTGTTATTATTTTTATATTATCTTATGTTTTGTTATGCCACTACACATCTCTCAGTTAAGAAGTTCTAGGAAGTTTTAGCGAGATAGAATCCCACAGGAAACTTGTGACGGTCTTTTCTGAAAGCAATCTATAGTACAGTATATGCAAAAGTCAACGTTTATGCAATGGCTACTGGATTTTGATCTGGGAGACCTGGGGTTTATATTTTTGTGCTGTTCTAAAACTTTGCTGGACAAAGGTCACCCTGCTGCTCCACCCCAGTGATTCTAATTTCAGAGGTGAATCCACTCTGGGCTATATTCTGCATACTATAGGAGTGTGCCAATAGGCTGAACCTTTTCAGAGTATAAATTCAGCACCTATATTCAATACTATAAAGTGCAGACTAAAATCTGGAGCGGATTCACAGCATCCATGGAATTGGAGTCACCAGCCATCACATCTTACCAGGCTGTTATGAGCATAAAATGGAAGGGGAATCTTGAATGCATGGCACACGATCAAAACTGGGATACAGATGTTGAGGCTGAGGCCGCAGCTAGATGATGTGATGGTAAATGGTCCGAATGTAATTAATGTACATGTTGAAACAAGTTATAGCAGTGAGGGGAAATATGAATCAAGATGGAATAGAAAAGGAGAGTAGGAACCATCCTCTACCATAATCACAGTTCCAAAGCAACCTTTCGTATTAGTGACACCACTGGAGGTATTTCTCCTGAGTGAAATAGTTATTTCATTTAAACTCATTCTCTTGACATGTAAATTCTCTCTCCATTCCCACTTCCATTCTCTGTAGTGTAACATTTACATCTTATGTAGGTTACCTGTATTTTTCCATGTATAAGACGCACCCATGTATAAGACCCCCCCACTGAGTATTCTTCAGTTTTGTTGCTTTCTAACTTGATAAACATTTCTAATGTGCCATATTAGAATGGGCCACTAGAAGGAACCAGAGACTATTCCCTGTGCTTTCTGGGTCTATTGGTAATTTCAACATGATGGCTTAAGTCATGTTGCTTAGCATAGTAATTTGTAGTAGACTAGGCTTATTGAATAACTGGGGTTTTTTTGAGTCAACCCCTCCATAAGGTCCATTCATTCAAACAGGTCTACTCTTACTGCAGCTTAGTTTAACACAGTAGGCCTATTTGAATGAATGGAACTGATAAAGAAGTTGACTCGCTAAATCCCTATTGAGGCCGTGTGCCTACTTTAGTGCAATTTACTGTGCTAGGCAACAGGATTTTGACCATGGTATTAATAGCATGCAGTGCAACAATTTTTTTTCTTGAACATTCAGAGTGCCAGTAACAAAACAGCAACACATCCACAAAGAAGAAATAATTAATAAAATGTGGTGTTTTTTTAAAAAACAAATGTAATGTTCTGAGTACTTCTGAGTTCTGGGATGGAGGTTTTTTGACCTCTTGTTGGAACAGCTTGTTTGGCAACCTGAGTTAATCTCCAATGCAAGGGCTTGGTGCCCATGGAGATAAATGCTTCTAATCAAGTAAACCCAAATGACATGCCGGCAGGTGTCATCAAAGCAATTTCAGAATCAATATGGTATCTGACAAGGAAGTGAGATGGTTTTCCTCCGTAAGAGAATGACAAACTGGGGTCTTCTCACCTGCCTTCAGGATTGGTGGATCGGTAATCTAAGTCTGCAAATTTGAGCATCGTGCTTGTTTTACTGGAATGGACTGAAAAAAATAAAAGACATCAGCTGGAGGGAAATACCTTGTCTAGTTAAGATTCTGTCATCTTAAACACTAAGGCACATTTACTTATTTGTGAGTAAATGTGCACATGATCAGGCAGCTGTTAACAATACAAGGTCGCACGGCTCGGTTTAACTTACTTATTGATTCTTTATATCGTATCTTTCCTCCAGTGTACCTCTCTCTTTTCCTCCTGACTACATATCCACAGCCACCCTGTGAGGTAAGTGAGACTGAGAGAGAGTAACTGAAGGTGTAAGTTGCCCCTTGAGCCCCTTTGAGCCCTTGGAGACTAAAGCTAAAATCTGCCAAATCCCAGTCCAACATTCTAACTTGAGGGAGCCTAGAGGGGCTCCATGATCACTGCAGATGGAGACAGCAGCCATGAAATTAAAAGACGCCTGCTTCTTGGGAGGAAAGCGATGATAAACCTCGACAGCATCTTAAAAAGCAGAGACCTCACCTTGCTGACAAAGGTCCGCCTGGTCAAAGCTATGGTTTTTCCCGTAGCGATGTACGGAAGGGAGAGCTGGAACATAAAGAAAGCTGACCACCGAAGAATTGATGCCTTTGAATTGTGGTGCTGGAGGAGACTCTTGAGAGTTCCCTGGACTGCAAAGAGAACAAACCTATCAATTCTAAAGGAAATCAACCCCCAGTGCTCATTGGAAGGACAGATCCTGAAGCTGAGGCTCCACTGCTTTGGCCATCTCATGAGAAGAGAAGACTCCTTGGAAAAGACCCTGATGTTGGGAAAGTGTGAAGGCAAGAGGAGAAGGGGAGGACAGAGGATGAGATGGTTGGAGAGTGTCACCGAAGCGACCAACATGAATTTGACCCAACTCCGGGAGGCAGTGGAAGACAGGAGGGCCTGGCGTGCTCTGGTCCATGGGGGTCACGAAGCGTCGGACACGACAACGACTAAACAAAAACAAAGAGGGCTGACAGATAACAACCTTGAACTCACCAGAGTTCACACCACTGAATTCTGGTGGTACATTATCCTTCCTGAGGATAGCGGAGTGGTTTAGGTATCTGGTTGTGGAGCTCAAGGTTGGGAGTTCGATTCCCCACTGGGCCTTCTTGGCATAGGCTGGACTCAAATAATCCACAGGGTCCCTTCCAGCTTGGCAGTTATAAGATTATTGTTAAGAAAGAGGAGGGGAGGAAAGTAAGGTAATAGTGATCTTGCACTTTACTTGTCTTTGAACTAAGGATGAGGAACTTGTAACCACTTGTTGTTAGAGACACAGAGAACAAAACAAATCATTCTTTTCTAGTTGCAGCAAGATTTATCTTCATGAAATCCCTACCCCTCCTTCCAGGAACTCTCATGGGAAATGTTGCAGGATTTCTCAGATGTTGGTGGTTAATTTTGAAATTTGGAAGAAATGTCAAATTCTGTAGGGTTATTTCAGTTCCTGGTTGCTGCACAACAATGAAGGGCGGGGTTTCACTGAACTGGGGCTTATTTTTGGGTTAGGGCTTATATGACGAGCCTCCTGAAAAATCATACTAGTGCTTATTTTCAGGTTAGGTCTTTTTATTTGGGGAAACAGGATAAGCTGTGCAGAATTTGACAGTTTCTTGTGCAGCACAAAATGGAAACAAAACAAAAAAATAAGACTGGGGTCTCATTTTTGTGATAAATCAGGAAATCTTACTGATGCCGGAAGAAGTCTCAGTATGGTGTCTCAGCATGTCAGAACTTGCAAAGTTGCCAAGAATGGAAAGTTTAAGCGTACATCAGAATTGAACTGTGATTGTTCCTGTTGTTCATGATAAAAAGACCAACAAAATCTGGCTGGCTTTCATCTAGCCATGAGTGATAAGCAAAATATGACATTAAGAACTGGTCTCTGACGTTCCCTCCCTTTCCCTTCCTACCCCTTTCTTTTTTAGATTGTCAGCTTGAGATAAGCGTCTGTTTTGTTTTATTGATCCATAAATCACACTCTGAGCCTTTCTGGCTAAAAATGGGTGGTGGGTATGAATATTTCAAATAAGTGAAAATGAGCAGATTGTGATAAGAGTTGATATTGACTTCTAGCTATAAAATCTAAAAATAAGACCCTGATATTGAGATGCAAAACAAAATGAAAAGCGAGGCCGATCATTTCCAACTTTAAGGATATATTTTTATGTGACTGCCAACAGTGGATTAATGGATGAATTAAAAAATCAAAGAAACGATGTATCCTTAGAGTATAAAAGCTAGCTATAGTTTTCATGGATTAGATTAAGAGTTGATGTCAAATTATTTGACTGCTGACCTTTTAAGTGTGCTGGATAAATTTAAAGAAATAATAATGCCAGTAAGATAGCTTATTACTTACACCTTTTAGTCCCCCAAGGAAGCCTAGTGATAGGTCCACTTGAACTTTGGAGAAAACACAACTTGCAGGAAATACATGGTAAGATGGGCATGATTTATGCAATTTTTCAAACATGGTATTTGGCAACAAGGACCCATTGCAATTTGACTTTATCCAGCCTATATATGAAAAAAAAAAACATTGTTTAATCAAACAGAACGGGTAAATTGATTGGCCTAAATGCAGAGGCATGTGCTAATACAACGGTTTCTGTTGGGGAAATTGGGAGGAGTTTTGTGACTCCCCAATCATGAAAACGAAAACCGCATTGCTGCAATAGTTGAGGAAGAAACTAGCAGTGCAATATTTGATTTAGGCCACTATATGCCATGATTTTAGTGGGTTTTTTTATGTTGAGCTTCAGACCATTTTTTGCACTCTCCTCTTTCACCTCTTTATGAGGGTGAAAGAGGAGAGCACAAAAATGGTCTGAAGCTCAACATCAAAAAAACTAAGATCATGGCCACTGGTCTCATCACCTCCTGGCAAACAGAAGGGGAAGATGTGGAGGCAGTGACAGATTTTACCTTCTTGGGCTCCATGATCACTGCAGATGGAGACAGCAGCCCTGAAATTAAAAGACGCCTGCTTCTTGGGAGGAAAGCGATGAGGAACCTTGACAGCATCTTGAAAAACAGAGACCTCACCTTGCTGACAAAGGTCCACCTAGTCAAAGCTATGGTTTTTCCCGTAGCAATGTATGGAAGTGAGAGCTGGACCATAAAGAAGGCAGACCGCTGAAGAACTGATGCTTTTGAATTGTGGTGGTGGAGGCGACTCTTGAGAGTCCCCTGGACTGCAAGGAAAACAGACGTATCCATTCTGAAGGTTATTCTTCATGGCAAAATTCTCATACTTTCAAATCTTTCCAAAATATAGAAAAGGAGTTAAATTGGTTGTATGGAGTTCTGCTTTGTATTTGTGACCCCTTACATATACCAAAAAGGGGAACGAAGGAGGACACTGATTTGTATAAAATTAGGTAAGCTAATTTATATGTATGAGTACAAAATCTCAAATAGATTTCAAGAATCACAGAATTAGGTCTCACATGAGTAAGGATCATGGTGACCGGGTAACTGATGTGCTTGCTGGACTTACTGTCCAACTGTTGCTATGACTGATCAAGGTCCCTGATCCCCTCCTTGTAGTTCACCTTTAAATTGTACATGGAGATACAAAAGAGTTATATACTATAAAATATATGCATATTTGGGGATTTGATTTACATAACTGACATACAGGTAACATTCCTATAAACAGATTTGATGCAGAACTCAGTAGTTCTACATGAGTCAGCTTTGTCATGTTTCCAGATTCTTCCTGCAGGGCTGTCCATTTCATCACAGTTAATAACTACCCAGTTGTCTGGATTTTGCCAGCTTTCTTAGATATGATACCCAGTTGGGGGTTGCCACCTGAGCTGGTTGGCTGGATTTTACCTGAATTCTAGATTCAGTTGTGCCCCGCTTAACGATTACCCTGTATAACGACAAATCCGCTTCACAACGATGTTTTGCCATCACAATTGCGATCACAAAACAATGTTTTAATGGGGTTTTTTCGCTTTGCGATGATCGGTTCCCTGCTTCGGGAACCGATTCTTCGCATTACGACGATCAAAACAGCTGATCGTTGGGGTTTCAAAATGTTCACCGGCTGCTCAAAATGGCTCCCTGCTGTTTTTAGGAGCCATTTTTCGCAAGACAGGCTGCCGTATGGAGGATCTTTGCTGGATGAGCAGGTATTTCACCCATTGGAACGCATTAACCGTTTTTTAATGCCTTTCAGTGGGTTTTTAAAAATTTCGTTTAACGACGTTTTTGCTCTACAGCAATTTCGCTGGAACGAATTAACGTCGTCAAGCGAGGCACCACTGTATGTCATCAAGTCCTTGTGGGTGGAGGTGCTGTAGGTAAAAATTAGATGGCAGGTTAAAACATACACATTATTTTAAAGACAAATAGTTGCAGAATGCATGCCAGTACCCTCAATTAACTTCAGTACTTGATTAAATCAACTGTTCGTTGGACTGCTCATTTGTTTAGGGGGAAACTCGTTTAATCTTTTATGATGAATTTATTTCCTTGCATGACAGCTTTAGGAAATAGTTATGTAATACATCAGAGTAGCACGGCCATATCTGTGGGATCAGCACCATGGTTTCAGTGAAGCTGTCAAACATATTAAATAAAAAGCCCCAGAAATGTTTCTAGGGTGTATTACCGGAACTGACCACTAGAGGGAACAGCAAGAGACTGCTGTATACAGTCTAGGCTAGGGTAATCTTTGCCGTTGTTGGCATTGGCAAGGGGCAATTGGAACCGATACCCGTGGATACCAGTGTCCTACTGCAGAGGGAAAGAACTTCAGGATCTCCAGTCCACCGACACACCCATTACATTACCCCAGCTCAGCAGTCACTCTTCGTGCAAAGGATTTACTTTGCAACATAAATAACGGAGCCACACGTTCAGACGTTAAAAAAAAATTGAACCAACCGTTTCTTGAAAGCCTTTGTGTCCCTGCTTGCTCTAGGAATAGAGCCCCAAAGTTCTAGCTGAATTGGGTACAAAAGGTTACCTGTTTGCACAAGGCATTTGCCCTGTGGGTTTTATTCCATTTACTATTATTATTATTATTATTATTTTAAATCAAGGGGGCAGAGAGCAGCTGCACATGACCTGAGGCTTAGCTTCCTTTCCCTGCATCCGTTCTCCATGGGAGGCTGGTCAAAATGCCCGAGAGAACGAAAAATCCAAGCCATGCCAAGCCAGATGTACGCATGTGCGTCAAACATGGCCTGACCTGTTCAGCTGTGCAGTCTTGCTCTGTAGGTGAGACGCAATGACTTTTAATACCAAACACAGCGTGCACAGTGAATGAGAAGAAAGCGTAGCTTTTTCATGCCTTATGTCTTTGTTTTTTCAATTCTCCACCCACAGCCCTGAGTCCAAAACAAGAAGTGACTTTGGTCCTTGAACAAAAATAGCTTGAAAGCATCCCCCAATAATAGTGGGATTTGGGTAATTTCAGCCTTTTATTCTATTTATTGTGTCCTAGCTACAGAGCATCCAGTTCTCCTGCCTGTTTTAGGCAGAAATCTTAGACATCTGTTAAATTATGGGTTTTGCACCCCATTGAGAATTACGGGTTTTGTACCCAAAGAGGTGGAAGACGTGTTTGGAGAGTTCCACCGTGTCATCTAACTTGTCCCTCAGTGCCTTTCTCTTTCTTACTGGGTGGAAAATATGGTCGAAACCAGCATTACAGACAGACAACTCATCATCAGGGGAGCTGAAAGCAGATCAGTGGTCCAGAGGGATCATTTAGGCTGTCTTTAGCGTTTGAGAGATCAGACCTCAATGGAATCCTGCCCATAAGTCGTTTTTGCCCTCAGAAGAAAACACAAAGGTAAGCATTAATTGAAGAAGAAGAAAAATTAAACAATAAAATTTTAAAAAAAATTGAAATAGAGGGCCAAAGTTTCTTTACCCAGCTCATCTTACGAAAACAGTAAAATCTGGAGATATTAGAGACAGTTATTGTCAAATCTCAAGAGTTATAGCAAGAGTGGAACAATTTAGATTAGTACCAAGCAGAAGATGGGCTGATCTGGCATTAATGATACGGTTGCTATCAAGAAAACACAGAATGCTTCCAGTCTGTACCAAATGTTGGCAATAGTTCTGTATTTGTATACTTGATGTTTTTAGCGTTTACGTTTAGGCATCCTTCAGTCTCGAGAGACTATGGTCACGTGCTCTGAATAGAGGTCTTGGATCAGCGTCTAGTGTGGCTGAGGAGGCCAATTCGAGAGTGACAATCCCTTCCACACTGAAGACAAACACAATCTGTCCCCTGTCCAGCTCCCTGGTTTTGCTGCTTTCGGGACTGCCTCTTTGCCTCAGCCTGCTTTTAAATACTGTATTTACTTTTTAAATATTATCATTAAAAGGTAATATTTAAAAGCTAAAAACAGTAAGTATAGAAAGATTTTAAAAGGATCAAACAATTACCACATTTTTTAAAAGGGTAAATAAAAGTCAACACCAAAATAAACAACAAGGCTTTCTCTGTCGCTCCCAGACTTTGGAACTCCCTCCCACTGGAGGCGAGGCTGGCCCCATCTTTGTTGTCCTTCTGCAAACAGACAAAGATCTTCATCTTCAGGGAGGCTTTCCTTTAGTGGCTTTCTGTCTGAGAGGCGTTTTTTAATGAGTTGTGGATGCTTTTAGAGCATCATTCAGAATACAACTGGGCCAAAAATGAGTTCACACTTGCTATTTACAAGACAGATTTTTGGACGTATACCTCTTGATTACGGCACCCACACACACACACACCACCTCCAACCAAATACCTAATACTCTTGTGTCTTGGGAAAAGACAGGAAGAAAGCCAAACCACACGCTAGAGATGGAATGAGGAGTCACTTTTGCTTCTGTCACAGTCCCTGCTCCCCATCCCAATGGCACTTAGTGGTTTATCTCACCTGCCAAGCACAACCCTATTAGACAACATCTAGGGACTGGCTTTTCAGCGCTGTAATTTCTCTGCCTTCCCTCCTTCCTTCACAAGTCTGGACTTTTTGCCTTGTCTTCTCCCAAGTGCCTGTTATCTGTGCTTACAACTCCCGAGGGAGGGGAATTGTGGTCTGTAAGTGCTGTCAAAAGATATAGGATAGAGTGGCGACCTTGTTCTGTATTTCTTGAGAATGCCCACCTCTCTCTAGCAGTGGATTCTCTGCACATTGGTAAAAAATACAGAATGAACCCAGGGTGCCAGCCTTTCCTCGACAAAAAATGCCACAGCAGCCCCCACTTTCTGGGGCGGGAAAGATGCTTCATTCGTAATGCGGCAGGAGATGGCAGAGTGAGGAGAGGAGAGGGATGGAGAAAGGTGTGGCTTGTTTAGGAGCACCACAACAGTTATTTCTCTGTGTCTGCTGGGAATCAAGGAATGGGCAGGAGAGCTGGTTGTATCTGAGGTCTTGTGCAGTTTGGAACACAGGGCTGGGAGGGGGGGAGATGGGGGAGGCAATTCACAGTGGAAAAATAAAACTCCAAGAGGGAATGGCTTTCAGTGGCACACCTTCAAAGCAGCTCCCATCCAAGCGGTTCTTGGGCTGTTTCGTCTGCGCCTAACCTTTTGCTGGACCATGAATCAAAAAGCTGCAAGCTCCAGCCAGCCAGTCAGCGAATCACATCCCTATCCCTTCTTTTCTGCCAACCAGCATTTGGCACCCTGCAACGGGGATGTGGTGGCGCTGCGGGTTAAACCGCAGAAGCCTCTGTGCTGCAAGGTCAGAAGACCAGTCGTCGTAAGATCGAATCCACGCAACGGAGTGAGCTCCCGTCGCTTGTCCCAGCTCCCGCCAACCTAGCAGTTCGAAAGCATGCAAATGCAAGTCGATAAATAGGGGCCACCGTGGTGGGAAGGTCACGGCATTCCGTGTCTAGCTGCGCGGGCCACGTGGCCATGGAAACTGTCTTTGGACAAACGCTGGCTCTATGGCTTGAAAATGGAGATGAGCACCACCCTCTAGAGTTGGACACGACTGGACAAAAATTGTCAAGGGGAACCTTTACCTTTTAGCTACTAACCTTATCCTGTTCCCATTTGGTTGCTTTGTATACCTTCCAGCCCCCGCTTCCCAAAACCGTACTTTAGCAGACTTTGGCTTTTCTCTGATATGGCACTCTCTTTTGGTTGGGTAATGCAGTTTTTCACGGCATAAAGATAATCTCATCACTTGGAGAATTATTTATTATAGGCATACAAGTGCAGTGACACATTATCAGGAAGTGTTAGCAGTTCCTAGATATAGAAGGGCCTTTTTGTGCACATGACTGTGGGGTCTGTCCTCCAGCTCCCCCTTTTTTACTCCCTGTAACAGATAATTGAGACTCCAGTTCTCGATTTGCTTCCAACTGAGGACCTAATCACAGCAGCCAAATGTTCTCCAGTTCTAACGATACTTGCCATCCTTTGTTGTACCGAATCGCGGTCACGTGGTATATATATATATACTGGACCGAGCATTTCTATTTGTTTTAATATTACCGATTCATATCTTCCTGTTTAAGACTGTATTGCCAGCTATACCCATGCTATGTTCCCAGGGAAGGCGGACGCCAATCTTGCCTCTCACATTCTCTCTATCGGCTCCCTTTGCCTTGCCAAAGTCCACTCGCGGTGTCTCCCCCTCATGGGGAGCGGGCAGGAACCTAGCCAGGGGGCGCTTGGTAGAGCGCGCGCGTGTGTGTGTGTGTGTGTGTGTGTGTGTGTGTGTGTGTGTGTAGGGTGATGTGCAAGACTTGAGAAGCAGTTTACTGCCACCGAAACCGGAAGGTGGGGAGGGTGGATGAGGTGGTGGTATCCCAGCCCCCCTGATATCCTTCCTTCCTTCCTTCCTTCCTTCCTTCCTTCCTTCCTTCCTTCCTTCCTTCCTTCCTTCCTTCCTTCCTTCCTTCCTTCCTTCCTTCCTTCCATCCATCCATCCATCCATCCATCCATCCATCCATCCATCCATCCATCCATCCCTAGTGCCTTCCCCAGTGAGCCTCGTGGCACAGTGGTTAAACTGCGGTATTGCAGCCAAAACTGCTCACGACCTAGGGTTCAATCCCAGGTAGCGGCTCTAGGTTGACTCAGCCTTCTATCCTTCCGAGGTCAGTAAAATGAGTACCCAGCTCGCTGGGAGGAGGGCAATGTGTAGCCTGCATAATTAACTTGTAAACCGCCCAGAGAACGCTTGAAGCACTATGGGGTGGTATACAGTATAAGCTCTTGCTTTGCTTTGCTTGCTTGCTTGCTTGCTTCCTTCTACAGCCCCTATCCTCTCCTCTTCTTCCACTCCTTCTGCCCCCTTGCTCCACCTCTTCCTTTTTTATATCCTCTTTTCTCTGCCCTTCCTCCTGTCATCGTCTACCCTTCTTCCGCCTTTTTCTCTTCTCTCTTCCCTTCTAATCCAACAGAGAGCTTCATCTTTTTTCCTGTTCCTTTCCTTTTCTCCTGCTGATCTTGGGCTCCCTTCGCCTTCCAGGGCAAAGGGGCCAGCACTCCGGTGGGGAGTCTTATCCTTTTGCTCTCTTCCTCACAACATCTTGAGGTCATGCTTTCACCACTACTTGACAGTTATTTCAGAAGAATTCCATTACAACATTGTACATGCCCATGTGATGACAAGATTGAAACACTTGCCCATGTAGTACTGTTTTGTTCTTTTCACAGAAGGTGCACAAAGAATTAATTTGCCCTTTGCTAACTAACAAGCTCATCAGATTTTTATGTATCTTTTCTTCTTGCAGACTTAGATAAACAGGTGATGCTACAGTCTGCCAAATTTTTAGCAGCAGCAATTAAGATGAGATTAAATGTGGTTTCAAAATTGTATTCTTATCTGTTTAAATTTTTGGAATGTGTGTGTGTGTGTGTGTGTGTGTGTGAGAGAGAGAGAGAGGGGGGGGGGTTATTCTCTTGACTTTAACCTCTTGGTTTTATATCCCAGGAACTTTTATGTACTAGTTGCAAGAACATAAGATAGAGTCTTGTAGCTCTCAGTAGTGAGAACTCTGTGTTAATGCAGTTAAATTAATGTGCATATTTTTGTTCCTATACTTTTGGCTTTGGGTCTACCCAGTAGAATGCAGCTCCTACAGTCCCCATTTTCACAAGGGTGATGAATGCATTCCAGATTTTAGCCCAAACTCTAATTTATTTAAATTAGATATTAAATATTAAATCAACCCTGAGTGCTCACTGGAAGGACAGATCCTGAAGCTGATGCTCCAATACTTTGACCATCTCATGAGAAGAGAAGACTCTCTGGAAAAGACCCCGATTTTGGGAAAGTGTGAGGGCAAGAGGAGACGGGGACAACAGAGGTCAAGATGGTTGGACAATAGGCATCGAAGCGACCAACATGACTTTGACCCAACTCCGGGAGGCAGTGGAAGACAGGAGGGCTTGGCGTGCTCTCGTCCATGGGGTCACAAAGAGTCGGACACGACTAAACGACTAAAGCCGCCTAGAATGGTCAAAATGACTAGATAGGCAGGGTATAAATATAATAAATAAATAAATAAATAAATAAAACAAATAAATAAATAACAAAATTAATACACCCAAGAGCATGTTGAAAAATCTTTTTATCTTTTATTTATTAGTATTTATTAGCTAAAAGGAAAAAAGTAACATATTGTAATTACATACACAGTGAGAAACTATTATCGGGCTACTTTTCCACAGTGTCATTGCACTTTTTAAGGCAAGCATCTTTTGGAGAATAAAAACTGAGAAATACTTTTTTTTGTATACCCTCAAAATATTGTTTTTAACACTGTTCCTTGTTTCTTCCACTGAGCTGTACCTTAAATTGTACATTTATTTACCAGCCAATACATAGACAATGTACAGTGGTGTCCCGCATAGGACGATAATCCATGCCAAAAAAATCGTCGCTATCCGGATTCGTCGTTATGTGGGGAAAAAACCCATAGGAACACATTAAAACACGTTTAATGCGTTCCTATGGGGGAAAAACTCACAGCTATGTGGAAATCCTCCATCCGGCCACCATTTTCGCTGCCCGGTAAGCAAGGAAAGGGCGTGAAAACACTGTGGGCGGCCATTTTTTCCCCCGGTGGCCATTTTGGAACTGCCGATCAGCTGTTTTTAAAACATCGTTATGCGATAATCATCGCAAAGCGATAGTTTGCCATATAAAACATCGCAATGTGATCGCTTTTGCGATCACAAAAACCTCATCGCTATGCGAATTCGTTGTTAAAAAGGGCGCTCGTTAAGTGAGGCACCACTGTATTCTCGAAGGCTTTCATGGCCGGGATACGATGGTTGTTGTAGGTTTTTCGGGCTGTTCGGCTGTGTACTGGAGGTTTTTCTTCTTAATGTTTCATCAGTCTCTGTGGCCGGCATCTTTAAAGGACAGGAGTCAGAACTCTGTCTGTGTTCTGAGTTCTAACCCCTGTCCTCTGAAGATGACTGTCACAGAAATGGCAAAAGGTTAGGAAGAAAAACCTCCAGAACATGTCCAAATAGCCCAAAAAACCCTACAACAACCCATACATAGACACTTGCTACAAATCCAGACAATGCCTGGGTCTCAAAATGCCAACACTTTTCTTCGCTTGATGTGCTGTGTTCTCTAAGAGGATGCCTTATGAGCCATAACATTCTTGGTTTGAATCTCATCCTCACTGTGAACCCACTCAGTGGCTTCTGGAAGGTTTATAGCCCTCTGGCCTGCAATATTATCCCTGAGGCAGTATCTTGCCTAAGGCCCCTCAGCAAGTTCATGGTGGGTAAACTTGCCGCTCATTCTCTTAAACACACCATTGACTGTTGTTATGAAATGAGCTTTACAGCTTTTGGTGCATCAGTCTTTCGGTTTTGGTAACCCTGCCTCCATCGATAATTCTGTCATTACAGTCATTTGCATGGCAAGGTCTTCACTTTCTTTCCAAACTGCACGTAACAGGAGAACTGGGCTTGCAGATCTTAGTTCCAGCTTCTTAAGAAAGCTCTTAGGGGCTTAGCACCGCATTCACCAACCTTTTCCGGTCCGCAGACCGGCTGGGGAAGGCAGGCCACCCCCGCGCTCATGCGCATGTACGAATAAGTGTGCGCTCTTGCACGGGCATGTGCGTGCCAGCACCGCCATATGTGCATGCACACGGATGTGCGTGCTCGTGCAGCCCTGCATGCATGCACAAATGGCAGCACAGCGCTCGTGTGGGCATGCCGGAGTGTGTGCGCAGGTGCAAATGGGCGGTGCGCAGTGAGTGCGCACGGGGGCCGGCAGGAGGTCTCTCAGCGGCCCAGTCTGGCCCACACCACGGACTGCCACCGGGCTGCAGACCGGGGATTGGGGAACGCTGGCTTAGCGGACACCTAGGATTGTGATATTCACTTTTCATTATCAGATGGGAATGGTTCTGCTGTGTCTTGAGTTTCTGGCTAGGAAGCTGGAGAGAAAACGTACTCTCTACCAGAGAGACCAGCAGGAAATATTGTACTGTCAAGAACCCATGTTTGCTTCCCGCTGCTGTTCCTTGCAACGGTCTGTTCAGATTGCTGAATTCCATTTCTGTCCTGGCTTCGTCCTGTGGGACAGATCCTCTTCCTTTTCTGATGAGAACTCAGGGTGTGATCAGACGGCTGCATGGGCGAGTGTCTGGTTACAATGCAAAGACTTGCTTACGGGCCTGTCCACACTGCGAAATTTGGTGTGATCCAGCCGTTCCTTGTCTTCAGTGCAGTCTATTTTAATTCATATACCCATCCACGAAGGCAGAACAAAGAACTATTCTGCATTTCAGTGAATTCTCCCGAAAAGATTGCATGCCCTAGCCTTGTACCAGAAAGATATGAGCCAGTTCTTGAGAGGGAAGGATGGATCTTTTTAAGTAGAAATACAAGCAAACAAGGTCTTTTTTTCCATGCCAAACAGTGCAGTTAGGGAACCATATACCACAACTACCTTATTTTTCCATGTATAAGACACTACCTTTTCCTAAAAGCATTACACTAAAAATTAACTGGCATCTTTTACATGGAAGTTAGCTGCGATAGCTGAGGAGAGAACAAAATGGAACATACCTTGCCTCTGTAAACTGGCTTCCTTCAGTCAAAAGGGTTAGCTTCCTCCGATCAGAAGCAGCCGTATGGAACTGACATCAGCTGATGCGGAACAAACCAATTGGAACACACCTCATTGGAGGCGGAGCCTATAGGCTCAGATTCAAAAGGGACTCAAAATGTCCCACTGTTCTGAGCCCAGAGGCTGAATCCTCAAAGCTAGGTTTTCTTAATTTGGGGGTTAGAAAAGTGGGGTGGGGTGTCTTATAAACGGGGGCATGTTATAAATGGAAAACTATGGTATATGCAAGTGTGGACAGGCTGTTAATGGGAGCAATCTGCCTTAAAGCAACCCTTTTGTCTTCCTGGGAATCACTCAAGCTGAGCCCCCAAAATAGAAGCTCTGCAGCTGAACGGAAAAAAAAAAGGCATGGATCAGGGTCAGGTTAGAGCTCATTTTCCCATGTGTTGTGTGATCGTCAGGGGACAGATCACACAAAATCACTCCACAAGCAGTCCAAATTGCAATCTGTTTCCTTGTGTGGTCATCATATCCTCAGCTGGATGAGACCGGACAACATAGGTCATTTTAAAGAGAGAGAATAGAAGGAAAGAAAAATGTGATTCTTGCATTAGCACAGGGGGAGGTGAAAATTAGGTCATCTGCCATGTAAAGAGACAAACAAGACCACACTGGATAGCATTAGTTGGTAATTGGAGGGCACATTGCCCCCTCCTCCTTTAGGCAAAGCCCAAACTTCTGTGTGGATTTTAGTGTCTATGAATTGTTAGTGTCCTAAAACCCAATGACATTTTGCATAAGTTGAACAGGAATCGTTATTTTTTAAAAAAAAATTTGGAATGGACATTTTTGGTAAAATCGATAGGTTAGCAGAGATGCTTAAGGCTAAGTAAAGTTTAGAGTAATCATAAATGATTTGCAAACCTCTCTAATTAGAAAAGTATAAGAACTGTAGTGTAACAGAAATAGATGATGCTAGACTGGGAAATTTTCAGTGTAGACCGTAGTCATGTTGCGTCTCCATTTCTGATGGCTGGGAATGTTCTGTGAGACAGATGCTCTTTTTCAGCCCAGATGAATCCTCATCCTATTGTGTTTTTATGGCATCATCAATTCACATTGTATTTCTCTTCTGTCCATGTCTGTGCTGCACCTAGCAATCTTCAGTACTTCAGTGATCTTTATTTAGGATTCTTTCTAGTCCTAATTAACAACCTAGGAGCATGTGCTGGTTAAGTGGTACTGAATGTTGAGGGTCTCTTTTTTTCCAGCAACTTGCTAACCATTGGCTTTACTCTGGGCAATCAGCACCTCTTCAACAGAGTGCTCCTCTGTCCCTGAGTTTTGAAGTGGGAGAGAAATGATTTGAGAGAAATAGGAGGTCAGCTGTTTAGGTTAATTGATCCCAAGGAAAGGTTTCGAGAGGTCAGGACAGTAGGAGACGGATGCCTCCAGAGCAAGTGTGGCCTGCAAGAATCCAATAACTTGGAAGTAATAAATTGCCACCAGAGTGTACTGCATGCCCAGGCAGTCTTGCATTTCACAGAGGAAACTGAGGATCTTGTAAAGCTTGCAAAAGTTTGTTTTTTACTTGTTGTTGTTGTTTAGTTGTTTAGTCGTGTCCGACTCTTCGTGACCCCAAGGAGCAGAGCATGCCGGGCCCTCCTGTCTTCCACTGCCTCCCAGAGTTGGGTCAAATTCATGTTGGTTGCTTCGATGACACTGTTCAACCATCTTGTCCTCTGTCGTCCCCTTCTCCTCTTGCCTTCACACTTTCCCAACATCAGGGTCTTTTCCAGGGAGTCTTCTCTTCTCATGAGATGGCCAAAGGATTGGAGCCTCAGCTTCAGGATCTGTCCTTCCAGTGAGCACTCAGGGTTGATTTCCTGCAAAATGGATAGGTTTGTTCTCCTTGCAGTCCAGGGGACTCTCAAGAGTCTCCTCCAGCACTACAAGGCATACTTCCAACCAATTATGTCAAGAAGATTCAGGTTCTGAAACTTTCACTTTTTAATGGAAGTGGGCTGCTTGATCTCAAAGATTGCCTTAAGTGAAGAGAAAGTATTTATTGAGGAAATTACTTGTTTCATAGATTGAGAAGGATGAGGTTTGCTTGCTTGCAGCTACATCAGTGCTGAAGAGGAGGAGGGGTTAGGTGGAAGTAAGAAAGACTTAACAACATCACTCTGTGGTTAAGGAAGCAGGAGGCCAAACAAAGAATAAACCGGGGAACCCTAACAATCTTAATTCAATCACTCTCTGTGCAAGTACTGTACTCTAATAAATATTGTTATGTGGCATCAAGTCAATTCTATCATCTGGCAGTTGCAGGATTTTCTAGATATAGCACACTCAGAAGCTTTATCATCTCCTTCTTCTGAAAGTGCTCTGGGGCTGTGCAGGTTGCTCAAAGCTATACGGGCTGGTTCTTTTTTGGTTCTGCGGCCAGATTTATCCAACACAGGGTGAAATACAGTAGAAACATGCAACTAGAATAGGCAGGCAGAATCAGTGGAACTTACAGAGGAGTTGACTCGCCAAATTCCCACTGATTCAGTGGACCTACTCTAGTTGTGATTTTCTTCACTAACTTTGAGTCTAACTATCATGGTACCTAGCGTGCTATAGTGCAGCGGTCCCCAACCTTTTTAGCCCCGTGGACTGGCTGAGGAAGGCGGGGCACCCCCCCCCTGCACTCGTGCACAGGCGCGAAGGAGCTATAGAAACTTACTGGGACAGTAGAACTGGCAAACCCACTCCTTACATGTCTGACTTAGCTTGAAAGCCGTACAGTACAGTGGTGCCTCGCTTAACGGGTGCCCCGCTTAACAGGTGGGTGGGTGGCAGGGACAGGGCCACCCCCACCCCCGCCACCCCACAGCAAAGCGTCGCTTTTAGAGGTGCATTTTCACTGCTGGGGGGGTGGCGGGCCTGTCCCTGCCACCCCACCCCCACCCTACCCCGGCAAAGCGCCGCTTTCAGAGGCTTCTCCAGTGCATTTCCACTGCCTATTTACCTGCTGGGGAAGCTTCTAAGAGCAGCACCCGTGAGCTGTAAAGCGGGGAGGGGGAGGGGCTGGAGCGGGGAAGATGGCAAAATGGCCGCCCGCTGTTTTCTGGACAGATTCCTCGCTTACCGAGGTGGCGAAAATGGCCGCCCCATGGAGGATCTTCGCTGAACAGTGAGGTTTTGCCCCATAGGATCACATTAAACAGGGTTTAATGCGTTCCTATGGGGTTTTTTGTTCCGTTTAGCGATGTTTCCGGATAGCGATGTTAATCCTGGAATGGATTAACATCGCTATGCGGGGCACCACTTGTATTAGGGTTTCTATAAGTCAGTTCTGACTTGACTGCACTTAACAACAACATAGCTTCAACCTAGAGAGTTCTGTGATTTGTAATTTGTTTAGATGCTTAGAATTCCCTGATATAATTCTGGGGAGCAAACTGGAACTCTTAACAGAGAGGTCCTAGTCCCTCATCAACTACAAGTCTCAGGATTCCATAGAGTTCGAACCATGGCAGTTAAAATGGTATCAGACTTCTACAACTCAATTTTTTTTTTGGTACCTTCAGAGTTCCTTGTGTGCAAGTACAATTGCAAGTTCTCTTTACTTCCTATGAACCTCCATTCCAGTACCACCTGGGTAGCCCCAGCACTAGTTTTCTGGGTTGAAGTTTCAAAGGGGATCCTTGCTATGTGCAGCTTGTTGTCTATACAGTGGGACCTGGACTTACGAACGTCCCTATCTCCAAACATTTCGACTTATGAACGGCTCCATTTGCAAAAATTGGCATTGACTTGTGAACTGTGCCTTGACCTACGAATGAAAAAAGGCAGGGGAAAAGGGTGGAAAATTCAAATTTCCCACCCTTTCTCCCTGCCTTTCTGCCTTCGGAGGTCTCAAAAGGCTTCCTCCGATGTCAGGGGGAAAGCCCTTGAAGACCTCTGAAGGCACTGATCGTGGCAGCGGGGACCCCCCAGGGAGGTCTCCCATGGCAGCGGGCAAACCCTGGGAGACCTCCCTGGGGGTCCCCGCCATGGACACCTCTGAAGGCAAAAAGGCAGGGGGAAGGCGGGAAATTCGAATTTCCAGCCCTTTCCCCCTGCCTTTTTGCCTTTTTTCTTCCCTCGGAACGCATCGATTGGTTTTCAGTGCATTCCTATGGGAAATGGTGCTTCGACTTAAGAACGTTTTGACTTAAGAACACAGTCCCAATATGGATTAAGTTCTTCAGTCGAGGTACCGCTCTATGTACCTCCGATATGCAGATGATACCACTCTGATGGCAGAAAGTGAGGAGGAATTAAAAAACCTTGTAATGAGAGTGAAAGAGGAGAGTGCAAAAAACGGTCTGAAACTCAATATCAAAAAAACTAAGATCATGGCCACTGGTCCCATCACCTCCTGGGAAATAGAAGGGGAAGATATGGAGGCAGTGTCAAATTTTATCTTCCTGGGCTCCATGATCACTGCAGATGGAGACAGCAGCCCTGAAATTAAAAGACGCCTTCTTCTTGGGAGGAAAGCGATGACAAATCTTGACAGCATCTTGAAAAGCAGAGACATCACCTTGCCAACAAAAGTCCGAATAGTCAAAGCTATGGTTTTTCCTGTCGTGATGTATGGAAGTGAGAGCTGGACCATAAAGAAAGCAGACCGCCGAAGAATTGATGCCTTTTAATTGTGGTGCTGGAGGAGGCTCTTGAGAATCCCCTGGACTGCAAGGAGAACAAACCTATCAGTTCTAAAGGAAATCAACCCTGAATGCTCACTGGAAGGACAGATCCTGAAGCTGAGGCTCCAGTACTTTGGCCATCTCATGAGAAGAAAAGAGTCCTTGGAAAAAACCTTGATGTTAGGAAGGTGTGACGGCAAGAGGAGAAGGGGACGCCCGAGGACGAGATGGCTGGACAGTGTCTGCGAAGCAACCAACATGAACCTGACACAACTCCGGGAGGCAGTAGAAGACAAGAGGGCCTGGCGTGCTCTGGTCCATGGGGTCACGAAGAGTTGGACACGACTAAACGACTAAACACACACACACCGCTCTATGTTCTTTCTTGCATTCTCCTTGCAAGGAAGGAATTCTAAACATGTCCCACCAAACACATTTAGAATCCTCCTTCAGATCTTCCTGCAAAATACAGGCAGGTTGGTGGAACAGATGGTATGCGCCACCTTGTTCCCCCTCCACAGACACAGTTTAATAACACTTGAGTAAGAACATTGAAAAGGCTTTTCTCTGCCTGTCATCTGCAGTTCTTCTTCGTGGCCTCTGTGAATCACACACTGGGTGATCCCCGCCTGCGCGGACCCTCATCGGAAAGTTCTAGAGCTTCTGCGGTAGCAAAAAACACATTAGAACAAGGCCCCTCTCCCTTTGTATAAGTACACCCAGGGTCTGAATCACAGAGGTCCACTTGAAGAACTACAATTACAGGTAGGTAACCTGCTGTTTTCATTTACTACACAACAGCTGGTCTTTGGGATGCTCTTTTAGTTAAAAAATAAAGTACAGTTGTGCCTTAATTTACGAACTTAATCTATATTGGAACGGCGTTTGTAAATCAAAATTTTCGTAGGAATTTCCCATAGGAACGCATTGAAAACTCATTAATGCGTTCCGGCCGAAGAAAAAAATACTCCCGCAAAATAAAAATAAAAATCTGCAAGCCCCTGGGGCTGCAAAAAACAAAACAAAACACAAAAATAACCCCACCAGCCCAATTCCCACCCTGCAAAAGCCACCCAAAACAGTAAAAAGCAGCACACTTGCCTCCCCACAAAGCCTCCTCTCAAGCCGCCCTGCCATGGTCAGCCGCCCGGGCTGGGATCTGGCCGGGAGTCCAGCCAGGAGCCAGAGCCCGGCTGGGATGGGTCCTCACCGCCCGGCCGTACCCCCGCCACTGCTGCCACATCCCTTTCTCTAACCGTTGGGGCAAAAGAGCTACAAAGAAGCAGCCTCTTCGCCACCAACGGTTAGTCTTTTTGAATTTCGCGGCCCCTTTCCCTGCCTTTTTTCCGTTCGTAAGTCAAAGCTAAATTTTGCGAACGGAGCTGTTTGTAAGTCAACTTGTTTGTAGGTCAGGGCGTTCGTAAGTCAAGGCATCACTGCACTAGGGGAGAAATGATACATCACCAAGTCGCTGAAAATGAAATGACCAGTGAATGGGAGCAACATGGAATGAGGTACTTTGGTGCTTATGATCCTGCATTTAAATTTATGTGCATGAGAAATTAAAGCTTGGGAAAGTTACCTTTTTTGGACAATAGCTCCTAGAACCTTAGACCATCACTTAGACGGTTTCGTCATAAGCACCTGGCATTTCTTTTTGTGTGTGTGCCTTGCCACCCGTGTAGCTTTGGGCTAGCTTAATGTTCTCAGAGTGCCTTCAGAAGAGGGAGGGGCAGGTTTATAATTTTTTACTGCTTTACACTTGGAAATCTCTGGGAAAGTTGCCTTAGGTGGAAACAACTTGACGGCACATTATTATTATTATTATTAATGTACAAAAGTTTTACTGTCTTGAAAACATGATAATGAAGATACTTTTATTATATTCATATGCCGCAAGTCTTAGAAAATAGCGAGGAGCATCAGAATCTAATAACATTTTTAAAAATAACAGGTAATTTACAATCACACACACAAAAAAGCCTGTTGAATCAAGGGAGACTTTAAAAGATAACTAAATGTGAAAGAGCCAAAAAGAAGACATTGCATAACTTTGACATAGGATTCAGAAAAATAACTTGTCTAAACCAGACAAGTTCCTAGAACATTGTTCCTGTCAGCTAGCATGGCTTAGGGATGTTGTGAATTATACTGTATCCGAAAAAGTAACTTTTCCAAGCCCAGTGTTCATACCAAAAACAATGCGAAGGCCCTATAAGTTTCACTTGCCTGTCTTAAAAGCGTTGCTGATACTGTGAAATGCTAAATTCTGATCTTTGTCTCTTATACAGGTTCGTAAATGAACCTTTTGTCCTTAAAATAACTTGAGTCTAGAGTGGGCCCTCCAGATGTTGTTGGCGCACACCTTCAATGATTTCTCACTGCTGTCTATACTTGCTAGGGCTGATGGGAATCGCAGTCCAGCAACATCTGGAGTGCCAGACCTTTCCCTTTCTTTTTGTGGCTTGTTGTGCCTGCAGGCGTTTTGTGCCAAACTTCAGAAACCTGGACGAGAAATAAATATGTTCATGCTAACATTGGAGGTGAGGAGCCTTTATTGTCAAAATTCTTTGTCATTGTGTTGGGGGAGCCTAAAGGAACCAGAACTAGGAGCTTAGCAGGTATTTATCCTACCTGTACCTAAAACATAATGCCCTATTGTTCTTTCTAACTCGGTTGCAGCTATGGCTTTTGTGCGAGTGTGTTCTATCTAGTTTAATGAAACTATCTGCAGTTTTTAATATTTGGTCTTTTTTTCTGCATGCTACGATGCCCTTCCCATGCTGATTTAATTTTGTTTTGTTTTTCATGCTATGATTCTATTGCTGCTTTTTGACATGGTTTGTTTTTATTTCATTATGCTGTTAACCACCTAGAATAGTGCATTGTACTAATGGGGCAATATATAAATTAATGAAATAATAAGTTATGTTCCTTTTTTTAACTGTTATATGTTTTTAACTGAGCATCCATCTATTTTCTTTTATATTCACCTGTTGGCCAGCGGCAGCTATAAATGGCCTATCCCTATTCAAGTCATGTTGTCTTGAAGTGTTCCTTTGCTGTCCTTTGGTGTTTGTTAAAGCCATAAAGCTTCTCTGATTTAGGTCAAGAGAGGAAGCTAAAATTTTGTGTGCTTGCGTGGAAAAGCGTAAGATGTAGTAGCCCTTAAAAACAGGGAGATTTTCTGTCAAATATCCGAAGAAATCCCAGTTCTCTTTACTCATGTAAAGTTCACAGTGGAGGAACTGTGGTAAGGTCTATCCATAAACATTCAGTTAGTTTGTATGGTTGTTATGAAAATGTCAGTGGATTATACACTTGAGTTACAAAAATATTCAGTTGTACAGTGGAGCCCCATAAGATGATGTTAATTCATTTGGTGAAAATCACTGTTTTGTGAAAACATTGTCTTGCGAAATGCAGTTCCCCATTGGAATGCATTGAAATCCATTTAATATTTTCCAATGGGGAAAAATCGTCATCGTTTTGTGAAAATCGCCCATAGGGAAATGGTTTTGCGAAGCACGGATCAGCTGTCAAAATCACTGTCTTGTGAAAAACGGTCCCGAAAACACCCGTTTTGCGAAGCGCAGACTCAGCTATCAAAATCGTCGTCTTCCGAAAAATGGTCCCCCCCCAAAACCGTCTTGCGAAGCACAGACTGAAACATCATCCAGCAAAAATCGCCCATAGGAAACACCATTTTGCGAAGCGCTATAGCGATCGCAAAAACTCATCGTCTAGCGAATAAACCATTTTGCAAGGTAATCGTCTAGTGGGGCACCACTGTATATGATCCATAGAATCCCTTCCAGCTCTGCAGTTCTATATTATTATTATTATTATTATTATTATTATTATTATTATTATTATTATTATTATTATTATTATTATTATTATTATTATTATTATTATTATTATTATTATTATTATTATTATTACATTGCATAAGGTGCAAATGAAGTTGCAAATAAATAAAAGTTTCAGTTGGATCAATTATAACTGCAGTTCTGTACAAACCTAACTGGTGAAACAGGCCAAGAATCAGCAGAACTGGTTATGAATCCAAAATCCTTCTGGCCAAAGGATGTTGGAAATTATTTGGGACTATCCTCACCGGGCTTAATTTTGTGCTGGCATTGCCATTTGCAACCTGTTCCTTCCCTTCCAACATTTGGCTCTCTTGCCTGATCAGTTTGGTCAGCAGATATCTGAGATCGGCCTCGAAAAGCATCTCCTGCATGCAAAATGACATTTCTGCTGGCAGTAAGAACTTCTAACCAATCCTAACTCCATACAGCTGATGTCTTTGAGCTGTTTTTACTGTTTGTTGCTTGATTTTATAGAAGAAAGTATTCTTTGTTTTATTTTGTATTTAACAAAGACATTCTCCGTTTCCAAAAAACAACCAAATACTTTTTTTTTAATGTGCCGTAGGCTAGGCACTGGTAGAAGCCAGTAACTCTCTGATTTGCCGTCATAGGGAAGTTAATTCGTGCAATCAGAAGTAAAAAAAGATTTTATTCCCTTTTACAAACAGTTAAGAGGAAAAAATTTAAAGCAACGAGCCTAGTTAGTTAAGTGGTCTGTGATTTGTACCTACCTTGATTCTTCGTGTTGGACGTTGTTCACAATGGATTCAAATAACCCAATATTTCCAGCTTAATTACGTTAACAAAATTGTTTATAATTTCTAGCTCTGCTTGCCAGCTCCATATCACTGTGTGTGTGTGTGGGAAATCCAGAAGTGAAATTAGCACAGATAACATTTTTCCTCATAATTATTTTGTATTTTTGTGAGGTTTTTTTTGTTTTTTTTTTGTTTGCTTGCTTGACCTAGTGTGGTGACCATAACTAATGCTGAAATGAGAAGGTAGGCTGATTTTGTTAGCATTTTCATCAGTTGTGAGACCAGCCCACTTGGCTTCACTTTGGGGGTGGGGGGTAGCGGCTATAGAAGAGGATAGTGCAGATAGCTCATGGTGAGATCATGGGTCCCTCCTGGCCTATTTGTCTGTTCGCTAAAAGAAAAGGGAGAAATTCTCACACAGATTCGTTCCCACAATCTGGAAACCTACTTGTAAATTTATGTTTCAAATGAGGCAGTATTGTGTATGATGTTGCAAACCCTCTGCCTGCTTACAGGGAAATGGTGGGTTTCTGATGAGCTGGGATGTTATATATGTTCCGTCCATGAAGCTTTGTCCTTAACATCATGGGATCAAACTAGATGATATGCCTAACACGTTTTAAAAAGAAGTGCTCCCTCAAGTGGTGAATGACATCTGTTTGTCACAGCCATGTAATTTTTCTCAGCCTTTTCCTTAGCTTGTTGTGTTTTTGACTGATCACCGGAGGATGAACTTAGTTTGCAAATTGATTGCTGAAGCACCATCTCTAAGAATATACTACCATAGCAGGGAAAAAATGGTTTAAACTGAGATGTTCTTGGTAACATGTAGTTTGATATTCAGCTACGTTTTCCTTTAATGCTGACATCTTGCTCACATTGTGCTCAATGGGGCTCAGGAACTGCTTCAAGAAGGAAAGATTGGGTAGCAGCTATGGTGCAAGAGTGACTGCATTTAAGCATTATGTTTATTTATATTGCAGACAAGCCTAACCTCCATGCATGCCCACAGTGTTGCTGTGAAGAGGAATTTGGAACCATGTTTTTGATGAAATATGGTGCATATTTTTCAAAAACTTCCAAAATATTATTTGTTCAAAACCAAGTTCAAATCATGAGTTAATGTAGGCGGTTTATTCCAGTTAGACATAGTTAAAATTAACCACTGTTAATTTAATTTATACATCTTTTTGACCTGCCAAGAAGGGCAGGGATAGGGATTATCAGCTCAAGGGGAAGGTAAGATTCTTCCTGTCACACAATGGGAACTATAAAAAGCTCTGGGAAATAGTAAAAAGTGATTTTGCAATAAAAAATAAGCATAGAAACGGTAGAGTTTGAAGGGACCCTGTTGGTTGCTGGGTCCAGCTTCTGTCAAGCAGGCACTGTGGGGAATTGAACTCTCAACAGCTGGATCTCTAAACCACAGAGCTATCCAGCATTTCACCCAACCCTCTAAACCAGTAGCGGTTGTAGCTTTAATCACATCATACATGGACATAAAGGGCAATCTCAGCGTTAAGTTGTAAAAACAGAATTAGCCCTAAGTTGAACCCAGAGGTGATTTTTCTCGCATGAAGGAAATAATCAGACATTCAGGAAACTTGCAATTCATCTTTTCCTAATTCTGTCGATTTAATAGACATTACTTTCTTGCTACGTTTACTGAGCTTTGCTGTGTTCTGTGTTTGCATCTTCTTTGAAATAAGGATTTTCCCCTCACAGAAGTTTAGTACGGCTTTAGTGTCAGACACATGGACTGTAACGGGGTAAGGGGTATCTCTGCCATTGGTTCCCATGGCAACAGGCTAGCGCAAGCATGACCTGAGAATGATGTCCCATCATTCAGGGAATGAGCGCCCAAGGCCAAATGACCTCAAACTTAAAGACCAAGCTGACAAACAGTCACTTGAGATTTAGCAAGTTGACAAAAGGCGTTAAGGTCCGTACTGCGCCTTATTTCCTCAGATACAACTGCCGTTTTTCTAACCGTGAAGTCTCTTGTACATGTTTTCCACTAAAGAAAGCATTTATCTTGCTTTAGCATACACCTTGTGCTGGAAAAAAAAAATTCTGATTTTGGTCGTACTGAACAATAGCCTACAGCAGAGGCAGGAGACGTGTGGATCTCCAGATGGTATTAGATTGCATTTCCCATCTGCTCTAGCATAAGGAGTGGTTGAGGGATGATGGCAGTCGGCCCCTAACATCTGGAAGGCTTTCTCTCTCCTAAAGCAAAAATTTAAAAAAATCTGAGAAACTTGATGGTCTCACCTGTTTTCTTCTAGTGCTCATTACCAGTGTTAAGCTGGACTTGTTTAATTTTCATTATAAAGAACGTGGAGCCAATTTCACCAGTTGTTACACGGTGGGTTTGTTCAGGGACCGGAAGTTTAATTAGCAGTAAGGAAAAGCTATCAAAGTGTCAGCGTTCGATTCAGGTGGGTGGGAACTTGTTCACAAACAAGCCTAACGAAAGACGGCCGTTCCAGACAGAGGGGATAAAGACTCTCACACTCTTTTTGGCCATTCGGGCTTGTTGAGTGCCTTTGGCAAACCTCATGTAGGATCCTATGTTGACAGGCTAGGACGGCTACTTGCACATCCCCGACAAGGAGGACGGTTGTCATCCAAAATAAGGACAAAAGAGGACACCATTGCACACACTATGTTCTATATACAGATGCAAGGTTAGAAATGATGTTTTTAAGTTAAACAGAATTGCAATCCGTGTCATGGGAAGGGGGAAGACAGGGAGCAGATGACCTGTGTGTACTTGCTGAGTTTGCTGTCTAGAGAGCTGCATGGTACAGTGGTTAAACTGCAGTACTGCAGCCAAAACACTGCTCAAGACCCAGGTTCAATCCCAGGTAGTTGACTTAAGGTTCACTCAGCCTTCCATCCTTCCGAGGTTGGTAAATTGAGTACCTAGCTTGCTGGGGGTAGGCAATGTGTAGTCTGCAGAATTAAATTGTAAAGTGCCCAAAGAGTGTATTAAGCCCTATGAGACAATATATAAGCAGCATGATTTGCTTTTTGTTTTTTTACATTTCTCTGTGGATGGGCAAATTTAAGCTCCCTGACAATAGCCATGTACTCCTGCTGGACTCAGAACTGACCCTGTGTCTGTATTGGAGATGTTAGTAGTCTAATAAAAGAGTAATCTATCCTTGTTTTGGGGTTCAAGACCTCCGAGAGTTGTCTTTATCATTCTTTATTTTTAAAATTAAACTTGGATTGGGCAGCTTTTCAAATGGAGGACGTCTTCAAAACAGGGACTTGTTCTCCATAAAAGAGGACGTGGTAGACCACCCTATCTGAGGCTCCACTTGTGCAGTCCTTCCTTTGTACATGGGAGGAAGGGTAGGTTATGCAGATAAATCTGTTCACGCCCAGACCAGTATGTGGTGCTCATGATGCAGATATGCAGTGAGGTGGCTCTTGTTGTCTGAAATGGTTTGGCAGCTGGGTGTATCTGTGAATTGGTTTTATGACAACAGTTACATGCATTGCATATGAGAGTTGGCTGGGTGGAGAGGTTAATGCGGTAGGACCACCCATATCTGCAAGATCAGTATCTGCGGTTTCACTTATCCATGGTGTGAAAAATATTAAAAGAAAAAAAAACCCAGAAAAAAAACTATTTTCACATGTACTACCAGAACTGGCCACTAGAGGGCGACAGAGAATATATTGTGAATATTTGTTAGTGAATACTTGTTAGAATACAGTGGTGCCTCGCTTGACGCTGTTAATTCATTCCAGCGAAATCGCTGTAGAGCGAAAACATAGTCAAACGAAATAAATGCATTGAAACGAATTAAAACCCAGTTAATGCATTCCAGTGGGCTGAAAACCCACCGTCCTGCGAAGATTCTCCATAGGGGCGGCCATTTTCCATGCCTGTGCAGCGAGGAACCCATCCCTAAGCACAGCGGGGGGCCATTTTCTTCAGCCGGTGGCCATTTTGAAACCCGACGATCAGCTGTTTGCTGATCGTCGTAAAGTGAAAATCGGTTCCTGAAGCAGGGAACCGATCATCACTAAGTGAAATTCCCCCATTTAAACCATCGTTTTGCAATCGCAATTGCGATCATAAAAACCTTATCGTAAAGCGATTTCCTCGTTAAGCGAGGCAATTGTTAAGCCGGGCACGACTGTACTTGTTGTTAGCTGTTACAGCAGCTCTACTGGCTGCTGATCCATTTCTGGGCTGAATTCAAAGTACTGGTTCTAACCTATAAAGCCCTAAGTGGTTGGGCCCAAGGTATTTCAAGGATTGCATCTTTATGAGCCTGCCTAAATGTTATATCATCAAGAGAGGCCTTCCTCTCAGTCCCACCACTTTTACAGGTACGTTTGATGGGAACATGGAAGAGGGCTTTCTCTGTTACAACTCCAAGACTTTGGAACTCCCTCCCACTGGAGGCCAGGCAGGTCCCATATTTCCTGTTCTTCCACTGGGAGGCAGAGATCTTTCTCTTGAGGCAAGCTTTCCCTGAGTGACTGGCTGCCTGAGTGACATTTTAAATGAATTGTTGTGCCTTGCGATTTTGACTATGTTTTAGTATTGCTTATGTCTTGAGTATGTTGTTTGTTTGATTCCTTTTGCACATGACTATGATTAGTTCTTCCTTTCACTTTTATTGTCCTGGCGTTTGCTGGCGTTGCTTCAAGATTCATGGATTTCTGAAAAAATACTTTTCTTTTAATCGGAGAGAGGCAGGACGGCAGCTGGTCCAGTAATGAAGGGCTTGCTGATTCCCTGTTTTGTTACCTATAGAATAGCCATTCTGGTCTCGTTGCTTCTTCCATCACGCTTGCTGTTTAACTGGGCCCTTAACCAACTCTGACTAGATGCCTTCACTCTTCATTCTTTGCAAACCAGTTGCCTGCCCCAAATCTCCTTCAGCATCTTATTGCTAACCTTGAGCATGGCAGGTAATCTCTATTCTGTGCTTCCTCAAAGGCGTCCAGGTTCTCAAGGATCTGTGGGGTGGGTCAGAAGCCGGTGCCAGCAAACAAGGCCATTAAAAAAAGCATTGTATGTTCTCTTTCTAGTGAAGAAATCCACTCTGTATGCCAGCATGCTCTTTCGCTGGGATGACAAGCTGCATCTTGACCAAGAAAAGACAGAACCTAGGAGATGGGGTGCATTCCCCTTTACTTGCCTGCATGAGTACATCCCAACATTTGTCTTAACTTGCAGCTAATTCTTGCCTTGAGGCAGAGGCAGGGAGGAGGAAGGATGGGGGGGGGGAACCAACCCTCTCTGTATTGTTTTGCAAACCTCTATGGCAAGAGAATCTTGAATGATTTCTTCACTACCTAAGAAAAGAAAAAGAAAAGCATGTACAAGTTGAAATTTTGTTAATTGTTATAATAATAATAGTAATAACAACAATAACAAAAATAATACTGTTTGTTGTTTTGGTTCCTTACTATGGCATAGTGAGAATGATTTTCCAAGTTTTATGCCATTCCCTTGTACATTCCAAAGGCCTGAGTCTACAATACTTGTTAGTCCAGTGGTTCCCAAACATTTCGGATTTGTGGTTCCCTTGATTTACCGACCAATGGCCGCAGCTCCCCTTGCTCAAAGGGGTCATCCGTGGTCTCATGGCCACCAGGGGCAGGATCCTGACACCCCTCCTCAGCCATCCCATCTCCTCTCCCCCCAAAAAATATCCCCAAGGGCCCACTTCCTTCCAGGTCCTGACTCAAGAAATTCACAAGACCACCAAAAAGTGCCTTCATTGGGAGATCATAGAGATGGGCAAGGAGAGGAAGGCGTGTATACCCCTCACTTCTGGTTCCTATTTGACATAGAGCTATGAACAGCTCCTCTGGACCCCTGGCTTGGTTCCACAGAGCCACAGTACATCGCTTGGGAACCCCTGTGTTCATCATCATCGTCATCATCATCATTTTTGAATTGCAGAGCTGGAGGGTGTTAGTCCACGCTAGAGTAGACCCAGTGAATCAATAAAACTGCATACTTGTAGATTTAGAAAATTCCTATTGATTCAGCAAGTCACTTCTCATTTAGACCAGGGGCCCCCAACAAACCCCCCGGTCCGTGGCCAAGTGCCGGTGTGTGGCCTTCACGGGACTGGGCTGTGGAGACAGATCTCCCGTTCCCCCCCCGCACTCCCCCCATGCATGCCCACCTGCACGCATGGGTGCCCTGCCCACCCATGCATGTGTCTGTGTGCACCCTGCCCACTTGTGCATGCACGTGAGCACGCTCCACCGACAGCGAACGTGGGGGGGGGTGCCCTGCCTCCCTGCACACCAACCCCCCCCCAATCAGTCCGCAGTTCGGAAAAGGTTGGGGACCACTGATTTAGACCAATAACAGAATTTAGGACAAGGTGTTTTTCTTAATGTAATAAAAAAAGTAAGGGAAAAGTAGCTAGCCATATATAATAGGTTACAAAAACCGGCAGACAAGCCAACCAAAGAACAGTTACGGAGACACAATATTCCTCCTCACGTTTCATTATCAACAATAATAAGCTACTTTGAGAGGGGCATTGAAATTAGTTAACATGAATTCTTACTTTCAAACAGTTACTTTCTGAATTCTGATGAAAACAAAATTGAATTGGAACAAGGGGCTGTCTTAGGACTGATCCGGTCCTGATTGGTTTTGGAAGTGAAAAGGGGGGGGGGGTGATTAAAAGGTGTTTTAAAAGTGATTTTTATTTTAGTTTTGCCAGGCTGGTAGCAAAGCTGAGATCTGCGAGGAAGTGAAGAGATGAGCAATTCTGGTGTTCAGGAAGAAGTCCCACCCCACCCACACTTCCTCCCATTACTCGGGGATTTATGTGTGTGTGTTATGAGTGCATATTTAAAGATTACATAGCATTATCCTGCCTGCCTGTCTCCCAAAGCAGGGTGGGTTAGCATTGGGGGAGATCTGAGAATTCTTTGACACCTTGAATCTCCTTCCCACCCCCGCCAACACCTTTATGGACGTGGATACTGACGGTATGCAGGTTTGGACTTGGGGAACAAAAAAGAAGTGATAAGCGCTTTGCAAACTGGCTATATCTGGAAAGCCCTTAGACCAGTGGTTCTCAAGCTTGGGTCTCCAGATGTTCTTGGACAAAAACTCCCAGAAGCTGCTGTGGGTGAGAGATGCTGGCCACAGAGACTGGCGAAACGTTAGGAAGAACAACCTTCAGAACACGGCCAAAGAGCCCGAAAAACCCACAACAACCATTAGATCCCAGCCGTGAAGGCCTTCGCGAATAAACTCCCAGAAGCCTTCACTTCGCCACTAGAAGTGCCGGCCAAGATTTCTGGGAGTTCCAGTCCAAGAACATCTGGGGAGGCAAGGTTGGGAGCCACCATCTTAAGACTCTCCCTGTTCAAGAGAGAAGAATAACCACAATGGGTAGGGTCAGTCTGAGGGTGCTTTACTGAGTCGATGCCACCTGCTCTTCTGTGTTCCATTGCTCAAGGGCAGCTTCACAAAGCAATTTCTGACTGTTCCATCAGTAACATGAAAAGGAGCTTGCCTAGTAAAGCAAAGGGCAAAAGGTTTCTCACTGTGTTGGTGCAGACCTTTTGCAAATTTAGTGCACAGTACTGTAGTTTTCAAGGGATGTGGTGGCGCTGTGGGCTAAACCGCAGAAGCCTGTGCTGCAGGGTTAGAAGACCAAGCAGTCATAAGATCGAATCCATGAGACGGAGTGAGCGCCCGTCGCTTGTCCCAGCTCCCGCCAACCTAGCGGTTCGAAAGCATGCAAATGCGAGTAGATAAATAGGGACCACCTCGGTGGGAAGGTAACAACGTTCCGTGTCTAAGTCGCACTGGCCATGTGACCACGGAAGATTGTCTTCGGACAAAACGCTGGCTCTATGGCTTGGAAACGGGGATGAGCACCGCCCCCTAGAGTTGAACACGACTGGACAAAAATTGTCAAGGGGAACCTTTACCTTTACCTCACTGTAGTTTTCACATATATTTGCTCAGAAAAAGAAACCGTTTAGTTCTACGAGGTATACTGTGCCCAAAGCCTTTCACAGTAAATATTAAAATAGGAAACAATTTATTACGAAACATATCAAACAATTTCAAATAGAAGAAATAGTGTTGGGATCCCTCCCACCAAAAGGTGGCATTGAATAGAGTCTTGCCCCCCTCCCCCCCAGTGAGTTCCAACATAACTTACCCTTGGGTCTTGATAGCATTGAAAGCCAGTGCAATGAATCCAAGGGATTACTCAGCCATGGAAACTCCAATGAACATCTCAGGTACCTCAAAAACCTTTTGAGGGATGTCATAATTCAAAAGCAACTTGGTGGCCCATAACAACAACTCAACGAGATTCCATTGCGTTTCCTCTCTTCTTTTCCTCATCGTTAGCTAATTTGTGAGGAAACAGGATAATGATGTCAGGAGAGGGCATGGGGTATGCAGAATGAGACATCACCAGGATGGAAGCAAGGGGGAGACATTTGAACAGGGGCTGCCATTTATTTTCAGGGTTTTTTTAGTAGCACTGAATTCCTTGTAAAGTTCTGTTATAATGGAAGTGAATCTCTTTCTTGATTTATTTCCTTTAATATTCTTCTGCAGCGACTTAGGACCTTTTGACTCTCTTCAAACCTCAGGAGAACAAAACTATTCCCAAGTTTGTGTTTTTTAATTTTCTGCTGTACAGTAGTCGCGGCTCTCTTTCCCTTTCTGGTTTAAAATGAAAGTAGCGCTAGCGGGAAAGTAGAAGACCTTGTCCATGAACTCTACAGCACAGGCAAATCTATGGAAGCTTTTATTACGCACGAATTCGCCATCCGTCTCTGAACCTGTAGGCCCAAAAGATGACCTTCTTTCTTACATTTACTCTGCTTTATTTTTTTTCTGAGTTACATGACGACATTTTATACTGGACTCCATTCAGAGCTTGGAAAAGCGACTTTTTTTGGACAACAACTCCCAGAATCCCCAGACCGAGAGGGTTGTGCATCAGGACCTCTTTAGTTTGGGGCCAGTGGTTTCAAAGAAAGGGGGCTTACCATTTCTTCCTTGCAAGGAGACCTTCCAAACGGCAGTCTGTATAAGACATGGGAAAGTTTAAGACCAGGTGTGTTCATGATGCCCCTTCTGCTCTGTCTGTTAATGAAGTTGTCAGTAAGAGTTGAAGTTGTCAAAAAGTTGATGTTGGGAAAGTGTGAAGGCAAGAGGAGAAGGGGATGACAGAGGACGAGATGGTTGGACAGTGTCATTGAAGTGACCAACATGAATCTGACCAAACTCCAGGAGGCAGTGGAAGACAGGAGGGCCTGGCCTGCTCTGGTCCATGGGGTCACGAAGAGTCGGACACAACTTAATGACTAAACAACAACTTTAAGAGTGGCAAGGCCACTATGTTCGGGAATTTGCATAATGACCAGTGCACTAACTTTGCCACTCTATCATGTCTGACTTTGTAGTTTGTTTGTACAAATTGTTTGTTCGTGCAAATCTTTGGACATTCGCAGATGGGGTGTGACGCCGTTTCATCTTTTTGTTGGCAGAGTCGACATTGGCTGTTAGCACTCCTTGAACTTTCAAAGGGTGCCAGTTGTGCACTGGGTCTTTTAAATGGTCCTTAGGACTCATTTTAAAGGCGAATTGCCATTTCTAGAAGCTTCCACAAGTGGCAATTCACTTTATTTTGCCAGAAATGGGATGAACGAAACCAGTTTAGGGGTGCTCCAGGTCTGCATTCTGTCCATCCCCACTATAGACAAGACAGCTGGTTGTAACTAGTTAGATAGTACACAGAGAGAGAGAAAAAGAAGAAGCTAGCTGGTCACACACCAGCTAGTGTAGTCCTTTTTGACTGTGTATCAACTCAGTCTCTTGGTTTTATGAGGCTATCATTTTGAATGAATATTGCAACTAGTGGACTCTGCAAAGATGTGAAATTTAAATTCAGGTAACACGACAGTAACATTAACACAAACCCAGCCTAAACTGGATGCTACATAAATATATGGTCCCCTACGAAAGAGAGAGGTGGGAAGGGACATCTCAGAGCTTCCTCTTATAAAATAATCCAAGGCATAGCATATATGTCGCTTCTAATACAAATCTTAAAACATAAAGATAGGTGCAAATGAACAATTTCACCAAAGGGGTTTTGCCTTTCCTGCACACAATCTGTTTCCTAAGTCAATGTAATAAGGGTATAATTCTGGCTCCTAAAGGAACAGAAACTCTTCTTTTGTGCAGTATTTGTCTCTGCCTCTCTTAGAACTGAAACGTTAGAAGCACAATGCCTTCTTAAGGGTTTTATCACTCAGTTGGGCTACCTCAGAAAATCCATGGGACTACAACCACCAAGGCAGTGTTGCTCTCGTGACAAGACTGGGGCATGTTCTGATGATATACAGGATAAAGTGAAACATAGTTGGTCTCTTCCTGCGTCACCTGACGCAACTGTTGTGTCTGGACAGTTCAGCCTTTGATCTGTCAGATATTATCCATCCCCTTCCATGAATTAAGTTGACTGGATATCTCTGTGGTTTAGGGATCTGGCCGTGGGGCCAGAGGTTGGGGAGGTCAGTTCCCCACTGTGCCTCCCAGGGATAAGAGCCAGCCTGTGTGGCCTTGGGCAGGATTCACAGTCCTATCCCCCAGAGGTAGGGAATGGTAAACCCTGAAAAATGTCACCATAAGTCAGAATTGACTTGAGGACACATGGTTATTCCATAAATTACAATTATGCAAGAATTTTTTTTTTGTATATGTGAATACAGTTCTGACAGTTTTTACCAACAGAATGCCTGTGAGAGAGCTGTGATCCTCCCCCCCCCCCCCCGATATTTCCCATCTTTGAAATTAGCTGAATAAGTTAGAATGAAAAATATAACCTTGTGGTCCAGTGGTTCAACTGCTGTACTGCAGCCAAAACTGTGCTCATTCAATCCCAGGTAGCTGACTCAAGGTTGACTCAGCCTTCTATCCTTCCGAGGTCAGTAAAATGAGTACCGAGCTTGCTTGGGGGACGGCAATGTGTAGCCTGCATAATTCACTTGCAAACCGCCCAGAGAGTGCTTTAAGTGCTATGGGGTAGTGTATAAGCAGCATGCTTTTTGCTATAACTGGCCGACCAACAGCATCTTATTTCTCAGTATGATTTCAAGGAAAGTTTTTTCTAGTTCCATATGGCTGTTAAGTGTCAACGCTCTGTGTTCTTAACAGTCAGAGCCTTGACTAATTGTTTTAGACTTGCTGAAGGCAAGATGTAGCTTGTTTATAGAATGTAAAACTTAACTTGCATCTCTCTTGTAAGCTTAAGGCCAATAGGAAAAAATGTTTGCAGTCTTTGTTAGCTTTGGCCACATTATTGCTCCTTCTCCTACATTCTGGATTGTTGCCTGCGATGTGCATTTCCCATTGCCAAACCAATGAGATTCAGCTTTCCCCCTTTCCTGACCTTGTCCCCAAAAGTGACTAGTCAGGTTCAGATTTATATAGCAGAGTGAAACGGTAGCATGGTCAGGTACAGCTGGGAAATTATCTCCCATTGTTTTATGACAGATCACCACTATATGGGATAAATACATCCATATTTCCCATGCAACCAATTGGCTACAGATAGTGTCGTCCTAACTCAAACCTATGCATGTTATAGGGGGTTGGAGACAGAGATTTCATCTGCCAGGAGAAATGCTTTTCTTACAGTGGAACCGTCTTCTTGTGATGCAGAGCAAGAATGGTGATGGCCGTTCCAACCCTCATTTAGTCCATAGGAACGGACACTTTACCAGCACAAAAGCAGGTCTAATGAAGGTAATCATGGTCAACATCCCTAGGCTGGGAGGAGCTTATGTTCAGCACAGCAAATAATGTCAGCTTACCTGGCTCTTGTCTGTCTTAGCTAGTTAGAACTGCACTCTAACCATACAACCGCAGAGGAGAGAATTCAACAGAAAATTTCTGTTAAGAGGAAATCTATGCAGAGAAATGCTTTTCAACCACCTCTTCCTCTTCTCTCTAGCACCCTTCTGCTCTTGTCTAACTAATGGAATACTTCAAGGCATCAAAGAGGCAGCTGTATTCAGAATGCCTCATGATTGCCTCTATCTCTTAAAGATTTCAACACCGCCAACTACTCCTCAATTTGTTATAACCTGAAAATAATGGCGGATAAAGGGAACTTGCTCTGGGAAGCATGCCAAGCTAAAGACATTAAATTATTGAGTGATCTATATCTGGATAATGGATTTATGGCCTTTAACAACTTTTCAGGGTGGAGTCCCCCCCCCCACCAACAATGTTATTTTTGTGTCTAGATTGGGAATTTCTATACAAACGTGACTCTTTTTTCAAAAAAAATGTGATAATTTAAAACACGATGAACCTATGTTAGGACGCTATCCACTTATTTCTTTATATTGGAAATTAACAAAAGGAAATAATCAGTTATTTTAAGACACTTTACAAGTCCCTGTATATTGGAAAAGGTACAGCCATCCATCAAGGCTGGCTTCAGGACAAAATAATTAGAAATCATACAAGCATAGCAGAAGGAGATTAGGACAAAATTAGAACCCATAAAGTAAAGTTTATTTTAGGTTATGATGAAATCTGAACAAGAATGTTTCATTAAGGGGTGTTTTTCTTATGAAGTATTTCAAATGTGGAATGGCTTGTTCAAATTGTTAGGACAAAGACAGTGTTTCATAGAATTGTTTAGACAGGTTGGTTTGTCATTGAGTCGTAAGAACACATGAAGAACTTTCATAGATCATGACAGGTATTGCATCTAGTCGTTGTTATGTGTCGTCAAGTCGACTCCCAACATATGGCAACCCTATGAATGAACAAGCCTAGCTAAAGTAGACCGGCTGAATCAGTGGCACTGATGCGTGTGTTGTTGACATAACAAGCCCTACATTTATTCAATGGATCTTCTCTAGTGGGTCTAACAACTGGATTTATCCCCCCACATTCACCTTGTGATACTTCCTGTCCCCACTGTGGTCAACTAATTGCCTACAGAAAACCCACAAGGAGAACATGGGCAAAATTTCAGTCTTGCTGCTATATCCCCAAGCCATTGATATTGAGGGACATACTGCCCCTTATACTATGGGTAATATCTCCCATTATGTGGGAGTGTCAGTTGTTGTGTCAACCAACGTAGTAGAGAGTGTCAGTTGTTGGCCTTATCAGCCATGAATTGGATTCATCCTCTTTTGAAGCTATCCAAGTTGGCGTCTTATTTTGTATCTTATGGTATTGAGTTCCATAGCTTAGTTATGCACGGTGTGAAAAAGTCCAGTACAGATGGACAGGTAATTAACTTCTAAATTTCTGCATCCTATTGGATCCCCTCTCCCATGTATTATTTGGTAGATTAGCAGTTTTCTTTTGAATTCCTGAAGAATTCTCCAACGGAGCCCATCTGGACCTGGTGATTAGCCATGCTTGACTTCCTGATGTGGCCCAGACACATTATACAAAATATCATCATATATTTTTGTGGAGTTTAAGTGAAATAGCCATGGTGATGTGCATCCACCAGAAACAACAAGAAGATGTGTTCTCAGGTACTCTGGAGAGATTTTGCTTTCCTGAATTTCTCTTTCAATTTCTGTTTTACCAATCCCACCGCAACTCGCACCCTGTCCATTTTTGACAGGTCACATATTGAATATGGTTGCCCATTGTCCACTTCATATAAATTAAATTGTATGAATACTGTAATCACTGTTTTTAATTGAGTCAAAGATTCTTACATATTGCTGTGGGCTCTGGATGCCCCTTAAGCTTAAGTACACATAGTATTAGCTTCCTTCTTGTTGCTTCCACCACCATTATTTTGAGGCATAATTATTCAGTGTCTGGAAACGTTACCTTTTTGCCATGCATGTATGCAGATTTTGTTGTTGTTTAGTTTTTAAGTCGTGTCTGACTCTTCATGACCCCTTGAACCAGAGCACACCAGGCCGTCTTGTCTTCCACTGCCTCCCGGAGTTGGGTCCAATTCATGTTGGTAGCTTCAATGACACTGTCCAACCATCTCATCCTCTGTCGTCCCCTTCTCCTCTTGTCTTCACACTTTCCCAACATCTGGGTCTTTTCCAGGGAATCTTCTCTTCTCATGAGGTGGCCAAAGTATTGGAGCCTCAGCTTTCAGGATCTGTCCTTCCAGTGAGCACTCAGGCTTGATTTCCTTCAGAACGGATAGGTTTTTTCTCCTTGCAGTCCTTCAGCACCACAATTCAAAAGCATCCATTCTTTGTCGGTCAGCTTTCTTTATGGTCCAGCTCTCCCTTCCATACATCACTACAAGAAAAACCATAGCTTTGACTATGTGGACCTTTGTCAGCAAGGTGATGTCTCTGTTTTTTAAGATGCTGTCTAGGTTTGTCATTTCTTACCTCCCAAGAAGCAGGCATCTTTAAATTTCTTGGCAGTATTGGTAGGCCACTATCTATCTACCATCTGCTGAACTGACTGATATTCTGGGTGACCCACACAATTTTGTGCTACATGCCATTGATTCAATCCCTCCTTAACCATGTATTTTATTTCACGCTTTTAGTCCCCCTTTCCCTGATCTAAATCTATTGGCATATTATTGCCCGGTAATAATAATCATGTGCTGTCATGTCAGGATTTTCCAGGTAGAGTAAACCTTAAACCACTTCTGTTTAGCATTCCTTTCTTCTACAGGCATCCTGGGACTGTGCAGCTGGCCCAAGGCCACATAGGCTGGCTCTTCTCCCAGAAGGCACAGTGGGGAATTGAGGTCTCAACCTCTTTCTCCATAGCCAGATACCTAAGGAGCCTGAACTGTGCAGCCAGCTATCATTGCCCACACAAGTGTCAAATTTCCAGAAATAACTCATGGGTAGATCCTGTGCCCACTGTCTTTACTCTTAAGCCAAAGGCGTGCATAGAAGAAGGACACTATGAATAATAAACAGGGTCTGTGGCAATAATCAGTAATCAAAAAGAGAGCTAGACAACAGGAAATTACTTTTTACACAAATGATATGGGCAGGAGGAATCTCTGAAGCTCTGAGGCTTGGTGGACAGCCATTAGTGTTAGGAATCAGCTGATTTGAGAGCAAAACCTGGATGGTTACTGAACCTAGACAGCCTTCGGCAGCAAGGCCAGTTGACTAAGCTTAGTGATGCAGGAGGAAAGGCACTGAAGGCTTGGTGTTGGGAACCCCGAGTGAAGGGTTCCCCCAAATTGATTCCACCATGGGAAGATCCTCTGCTCCGATGCCTGTGTTGAGGATCCCTGGTGCTTGAATTTATGTTTGCTTGTAGCTATGACCCACCTCAGTGGGAAGGTAAAATGGTGTTCCCTAGTCACAGTGGCCATGTGACAACGGAAACTGTCTTTGAATAAGCGCTGGCTCTATGGCTTGAAAACGAGATGAGCACTGCCTCCTAGAGTCGGACACGACTGGACTAAAAATGTCAAGGGGAACCTTTACCTTTACCTATGACTGTTAGCCAGGCTAAGGGCCCTCTGGACCATTTTTTTGGTGGGTTCCCCTGAGTGTGGTAGCAGTAATCTAAACAGTGGTGGCCGCCTAGAGTGGCCTTTTAGGCCAGATGGGCGGGGTATAAATCAAAGAAATTAATAAATAAATAGCTGGGTCCACTCATCGTTTTAATTTGCTACATTGGCCTTGAGCAGGGGTGGGCAAAATACAGCCCTCCACATGTTATCAGATGGCAGTTCCCATCAGTCTTAACTAACATAGACGATGATAAGTAATGACAGGAGTCCCAGCCCAGCAGTGTCCGAAGGGTGGCAAGTTGTCCACAATTAAAGGTAAAGGTAAAGGTTCCCCTTGACAATTTTTGTCCAGTCGTGTTCGACTCTAGGGGGCGGTGCTCATCCCCATTTCCAAGCCATAGAGCCAGAGTTTTGTCCGAAGACAATCTTCCGTGGTCACATGGCCAGTGCGACTTAGACACGGAACACTGTTACCTTCCCACCGAGGTAGTCCCTATTTATCTACTTTCATTTGCATGCTTTCGAACCGCTAGGTTGGCGGGAGCTGGGACAAGCAACGGGTGCTCATTCTGTCATGTGGATTTGATCTTACAGCTGAAGATCTACAGACCTTACAGCACAGGCTTCTGCGGTTTAGCCCACAGCGCCACCACGTCCCCTTGTCCACAATTGCTCTATAGCAATTCCAGCTCAGGGGCATAATGAGTAATGAAAAGGGGGGGGGAACAGATCTACTGTGCTGGTATTGCTTGAGGTTCTGAGTTAGGGTTGGGTGAAGAAGACTAAGCAGGGGGCTTGATAGGGTTCTGGCATCCGCTCAAGGATGGCAAATACTAATGCCATCACTCAGAACAAGAACCAAACATGCTTGAATTGGACCAGAAATGACCTCTAATCTGAGCTCCGGAATGTGCTCATGAAAAGAGATTCAGTTTCTCAGACTGTTCCCATCTTCAACACCTGCCACTGTTTAGAAATTCAACACATGCAGAGATCCATGCATAAGTGGCCACCCTGTAGCAATAAACAGGGTGGAGCTGAAAGGCAGGGAGCGTATTTCCTAACTGCTGACCACCCTTGAAGTTGGTCCTTCTCTCCCTGATTTGCCCTGCCATGCCTGTTGTACATGAGGTGAGTGTTCGTGTTGTTTCATGTACCCAGAACCCTGCAGATCAATTGAGCATCTGACCGCCCCTAATGGAAGTATCCCGGATCGATGAGACTTTTGCTGATATTGAGCTGGTGCTGAAATCAAGCGTGCTGCAGTTTATACAGCTTGCTCCCTTCCGCCTGAAAGTGTACGCAGAACGGTTTTAAGTGAGAGCAAAACTACTGGACTTTGACTGTAGGGCTTTGAAGTGTCGGCTGCAAAAAAGAGAGAACATGCCGCTGTGGTAGCTTTGCTAATTCTGGCTAATGACTCTCCTCGGCATACTGAATTATGGAGACAATTGCCTTCTAAAATACTGTCAAAAGATGCATGATAAAAATGCACCTTATTGTACTGTCAAATGGAGCGCAGTTTCGTCTTCCAGGGCACCTCTCGTTTTACCCGTGTGGGTTTCAAAGCACTTTGCAAAGTAATGAGCTGAATACCATCAGTGTAGCCAAGTGGAGTAGTTATTATGAGCTCAACAATAGCTCTTGCACAGCCTCGCAGTGCTGAGAGAGAGGAAATATTGGCTGGGGCATTGTGGGGAACGGGGTGGCAGCGTTTGATAAATCCCATCAGATCTTTTAAAGCTGGCGTTTGAGATTGTCCAGAGGAGTCTTTCATTGTCAATTCACTCTTTAACTCCATGCCTTGTATGCACAAAGATGAACATATGCACACAGAGCATGGGGTGTGATTATTAGGCACACACGCACACACCAAGCTTTCTAGGGGTGGGGATTCAGGTTGACAAATGTCTGGATAGAGAATTAATGAGTATCAACTCTTATCTTTTGAAGAAGGGTGAGGGAATGAAGTGGAAAGAATTTTTGAGGGAGACTGGCCAAAGCACTATGATGAAGAATGCCACCCTGGTAACCAAGGCATGGTAACCTTGTCCGGTTGAATCTTTCTGTCTTTTATTTTCCTCAATGGCACCCATCTGTATATCTGCATAGATTGGTACTGTTTGGCAACTAGAAGGTAGGATGTAAATCCTTGGTTGTTTATCCCATTCACTTACAAGCTTAAGTGGCAACACAAGTTTTCTCTGGTTTTATATATATTTCCATGATGCGGTATCAGAACTGGCCCAAAGACCAAGCAGTCATAAGATCGAATCCACACGACACAGGGAGCTCCAATAACTTGTTCCAGCTCCTGCCAACCTAGCAGTTCGAAAGCATGCAAATGCGAGTAGATAAATAGGTACCACCACAGTGGGAAGGTAAACGGCGTTCTGTGTCTAATCACGCTGGCCACGTGACCACGGAAGATTGTCTTCGGACAAATGCTAGCTCTGTGGCTTGGAAACGGGGATGAGCACCGCCCCCTAGAGTCGGACATGACTGGACTAAATGTCAAGGGCAACCTTTACCTTATCTTCCTGATCCAAAGTGTTAATAAGGACAATCCAAAGGGCTAATAATGTGCAACATCTGAGCTACTTGTGAGGTAAGGTAGTGGCGGCAACAACAAGCCCAGCTAGTGGGGCGAAAGGAATAACTCAGTGAGTTTCCTTTAAGATGTAACATTTAAAACCGAGTAAAAATATTGCACTGTCAGTTTTTATAAGAATGTCATCCGTTTCTTTAAGGCTGTGTATTCCCAGGGCCCTTAACTCTTCTTTAAACTTAAGACAATTTTCCTTGTAGATTTCTCATTCATTACATCTCCATTCTGAAAATCTTTCTCAGGCTACGTTCCCCAGAAAAACCTGTATTAATCTCTGGCCGCAGCTGTTGTAGGTGTGCCATGCCAGACCAGGTGTCAATGCAAAACGGTACCAGTCCAGTCCTTTTCTGCTCTAGTTTATTCGTTTTTTTAAATGGATACTCTGTTCTTTGGGGCTGTGTGAGGACCATCCCTTTTCCCCATCACCTTTTGCCACCCTCTTGCTTCTTCTTCGTTGACTTCCCTATATGCCTGTCCGCCCTCATGCGGCCTTCAATTTTTCTCTCTCCTTTGTGCATCTTTTTTAAATCTTGTATTTAAAATTGTACTTCTGAAGATTCATGACCATGGAAGGGAGTAGGGCAGGTGTCATGTGACGTTGTGCTCAGCCTCTGACATGTCCACGGTGACAGGGCGCACATCCACCCATGCTGCAGTATCTCCCACCGTGTCTATCAATATGCCAGATTAAAACATTGAAAAAACTACTACAATTTTAGGTGGGTGTTACAAGAAAGATCGTGCCTGTTTTGCTGATAATCCACAACAACTACACCTGTGCTGGTTTATTGCAGTGATGTAGTTTCAATCTCTGTGTCTTTTTTCAAAGCTGTTTTGTGAGTGGTAGCCTCTAATACTGTTTCCCCGAGAATACGACCTAACCTGAAAATAAACCCTAGTAGGATTTTTCAGGATGCTCGTCGTATAAACCCTACACCAAAAATAAGCCCTAGTTGAGTGAAAGCTCGCCCTCCACCATTGTGCAGCCACCAGAAGATGATGACAGGACTGTCTTTGAATAAATGTAGATTGTGGTACATGGAAAATAAGCCCTACTGCACTTTTTTGGAGCAAATATTAATATAAGACCCTGTCTTATTTTCAGGGAAACACGGTACTACAGGCAAAAATTATAGAAAGACCTTGCGTCATTTTAGAGACTAGCAGATTTATTGGGATTTATAAATTTAAGGATTAGATCCCTTTTCAATACTGTAGATGCAGGAAGTGGTCTTCTCAGTTTTCATGTAATCTAATCCAACTGTAATCTAATCCAATTGTAAACTAATCCAATCCAGTTTTTAATGGACACAGAATTTAAAACTTGGGGCAAACAGAAATAGAATGCAAATTGTCTAGTTTCTTCCATGTTTTGTCAGGATTCAGAGGAGTATAGTGACCATTCATATTGCAATAACTGGTGATAAAATGATTCATACACTATGCTAATTAAACCCGAGTTGCTGGTAGGTGCAACCTTGCAAAACTTAATTAGTTTGTTCCTATAACCCTGACATCCTCTGACCAGAAAAGACATATTTAAAATTCTAAAAAACTTAAGCCCAGGGATTTGTTTTCTGTATCAGAAGGAGAGCTGTAACTAGCCATTTTGGCACTAGGGGCAAGTGGCCGCATCTTTTATCCACTCCAACCTTAAAGCAAAAGCATGAACTCTGAGTGAAAAAGGCAGTAGACCAGAGTGTGATGTTCGCTTGCACCTAAAACACACTTTTTTGTGAGAACTGTCATAATTTTTTTAAAAAGGAGGGAAGTAAGCAGGGCCAGGATGTATAATTGTTTATTTCCCTAACACCAATAGATATTGGTGCCCTCTAAATTTTGGCACACCCCAGGGCATAGCATCATTTGTTACTACTCTTATCTGTAGTCCTGACCAGAACTGAATAGAGGCCATTGTCTCTCAGTTCTAAAAACTGCTACTGGCTGGCCCAAACTGTCTTTAGCAATGACATTTTGTGATTTCGCGGGCTACGCATCCTAGAAATCTCCATTCTGGGTGTTCTGCCCTATAAACACCAAAATGTAGCTCAGATGCAAGAAAAGTCTCAACGGAAGTCCTTTAAGGCTGAGCTGGGCCTAGCTCCATGTTCAGAAAGAAAACTCCCAGCTAGCACTGGGGCAGGAAAAGGAAGCTTAAGAGGAGCTAGGCCTAGCTCAGCCTTCCAGTTGAGACTTTGCTCCAATGTCTGTCTCGCAGGCAGAACTCCCAGAATGGTGAATTGTGTGATTTGTAGTCCAAGACATCAAAAAAATAAAATAAATCTCATCCCTCATTTCAGGAGTGTAATTTAAGAAGGAAGCTGTTGTTGGGACGCAGTTGTGGGAATTTGAAATACTTAAGCTCTACCAGTAAATAATAATAATAGTAATAATAATAATAATAAACTTTAAACTGCAGAGCTGGAAGGGACCCTCAAGAGTCCAGCCCCTCTTGAGGAGGCACAGTGGGGAATCAAACTCCCAACCTCAGCCAGAGACTTAAACCACTGAGCTAAATGCTAATCTAACTTCTGCCCTCTCCTGCTGCAGTGAGTCATAGAATTATTGCCTCAATTCAAGCTGAAATGAGTATAGTGGGACTTCCGGGCCAGTTCTTGTTCAGTCGCTCCAGGAAGGAATCCTCCTATAAAATTCATCTGCAAGCCGCAGACTATCCAGAGGGAGTGAAAAGTTATCTTTCTAGTTTCCTAATGTTGTTCCTTGCATGCTGGCTGGGGATGTTTTGAAATCTAAAGAAGTGTACATTTCCATGTTCTTGTGGCTGTGGACGTCAGATTTGTGTCGGTTTCCTCTTCTTTAAACCATACGATCCAGAACTGTAAGCCGTGCTCGTGGTGTGGCTGCTGGCCCGGCCGAAAAGGGAATGACGCTGGCGTTCTCCGAGAGAGAGGAAAAGCACTCACCGCACCCAGAGGATCACACAGATCTGTCAGTCATGGAGGGTGGGGGCTGACAGCTGGGGCTCATTAAGGAAGTAGGACTTTTTTTGTTTTAAGAGGGGAAGGGCTCGGGGCCTGGGTGAGGCTCTTGATCTCAGGGTGGGGTGTTGGCTGGAGAGAGAGCTGCTTTCTGGTGCCCCTCCCTGCCCATTAAATGCCAAACAGGGTGGAGGGTGAGATGAGCTGGTTGGAGAGAGACGGTTTGTGAACTCTTGACTGCAAATGACTTCTGGAGGGCCAAAAAATTGCTGTTGTGAATAGCATCCCACAGTGGAACCCAGCTTGGCTCCTTCGCTTTGCATCCATACAGTGGCCACCCAGGTTATATCTGGCCACCTGCCTGTCTCTAGCACCATAGGCTGATCTTGGGCAGAAGAAACCAAGGTGGAGAACTGTACAGATAGAAACAGACTTGAGCCACTGTCCTATGTGCTGCTTTCTCCTTTTTAGAGTTAAAAAATCATCATGATTAAAACAACAAATAGCGGTGGTGCTGTTCAGTTGATTTTGACTGATGGCTGCATTTCTCAGGTTTTTGTATTCAGCAGTAGCTTACCATTCCCTTCTTCCAGGGGCACCCTGGAGATTGTGCAGCTTGCCCAAGGCTACCCAGGCTGGCTCTTCTCCCAGGAGGCAGACTGAGGAATTGAACTCATGGTCCAGATGCTCCAGTTCAGTGAGTTATCCAGCTAGGAGTGGTTCACAAAGTGACACCATAACAAAATTAAAAACACCCAAACAATAAGATAGTAAAACAGTAAAAATATTAAGTAAATAAGTGAGTTGCCCGAAGTAGTTAAGAAAAACAACTCAGGCAAACAAATATGTCTTGTGCTGTTGGCGGAAACATTTCAAACGATGAGCTTGCTGATTTCAGTAAGGAGAACATTCCAGTGCATGGTACCTCAATTAAGTCAACGGCACAGGTTAGCATTAGTAGAATTATAAAGATTGAAAATTCCTAGGTGGGGGAAGATGGTCACATGAATAGGTTTATATTTTCACTGAAACACATCCTTTTGGATCAGAGCAAACACCATTCTGACTTAACACTTCATTTTCTGTGGATACCTCTTAAGAAACCTCCAAATAGTCTTATGGCAATTTAAGGAGTCTCTTATAATACCTTAAAGACTAACAAGTTTTATTCAGCATAAGCTTTCATGGACTGTAACCTAGTCCATCAGGTGTAACAAGTCTATTAAACAGAGATTGTACTGTTGGCCATACAGGGTGGTGGTGGTGGAAATTAAAATCCACTTTAGGGCGATAATTTTAGCAGCCCAATTTAGAGGTCACAGAATAGTGGGTAAGCTTTTGAGAACATCAAATCATTTCATATGTTGTTAACATAGAATACCGTCCTCAGTGGAGCATACAGTTTCCTCGGTAGAAGGGAAACAGAAGTAGCGTCAAATAAGTCTTTACAAAAATTATAAAGAAAATTATAAAGCTGGAGGACACTTCTGGGTGCATCTAAAGCCATCTGAAACCACCTGAGAGAACTTAATGTGACTGTCTGCAAACCCCCGTGTTTTTGTGACATATTGAGGAGATAATCTTGAAATCCTGGCACATTTCCTTCCCCCCCAATTTCACTCCTATACTAGCATTTTGAGATTTCTGATTTGAATAAGGCTGACCTTTTGTTCTGACATTTTGAAAACATTTTCTCTATATATTATTGTGCATTTATGTTTCTCTCTTGGAAGAATGTGCAGAATCCCACCCTTATCTCCATCACTGGAGTACAGAGATTTCATTTGCTTGAAGCAAGACCCTCACATGCAAACAGATGGATCGCTCACCCACCCCATCTTAATGGGAACAGAAAGATTGGAGACATTGAAACTCACCACAGCTCCTTGAGAAAGGGCTTCTGTACAAGTCCCACTTTTATTGTTCTTTCCTTTTCAAAGTGCACATTTGAAACAGAACATAGGGGTACAGGACAGTGGTTCGCAACCTTGGGTAACCCAGATGTTCTTGAACTGCAACTCCCACAAGCCTTCAGCACTAGCTCTGCTGGCCGGGGTTTCTGGGAGTTGCAGTCCAGGAACACCTGTCTTACCCCAGGATGGGAATCACAGATATAGGAAGCTGTCTTATACTGAGTCAGAGAACATTAGTCCACCCATAACAGTATTACCAGCTTTGACAGGCAGTGGCTCTTTGGTTTTGCACTTATGTGCATGAAATTAAAAGAATGAAAAGAGGTTGAGTAAACCTATGAGATTTCAGGCAGACAGCTTCAGGAGGTTGCATCTTAGGCAGAGTTAGTATCTGCTCTTTTTTTCCCCTAGGGGAAGGGGCGCAGTGAATTTTTGTCTCACTTGATTGTTTGTGCACCAGATCCTAATTGATTTATAAATTCACTTTGCCCAGAACAGTTTCTGGCTTTTGTTGTTTAGTTGTTAAGTTGTGTCTGACTCTTCGTGACCCCCAGGCCCTCCTGTCTTCCACTGCCTCCTGGAGTTGGGTCAAAGTCATGTTGGTCACTTCGATGACCCTGTCCAGCCATCTTGTCCTCTGTCATCCCCTTCTCCCCTTGCCCTCACACTTTCCCAACATCAGGGTCTTTTCCAGGGAGTTTCTGGCTACTTTGCATCAATTCCCATGATTTGGTTTGGAAATTGAAAATTGTCTGAATAGAGTGCAAAGCCCTAATTAAAACTGATTTAATTGGATTTAAATGGCTGGAAATTCAACAGTGACAACAACTGCTGCTGCTGCTACTAAGTGTTTAGGTGGATCATCAAGCAAAGTCAGCTAATGAGGCACATTTCCTGCAAAAGGCACAACTGAATAAAAAGTTAATTTGAAGGAGTGTCAGTCTTACTGTATCAGATAATGGTCAAATCTGAAATTGGCTGTGATGAGAGAAATGGTTATTTTTGTTTAAAGCCAACAAACCCACACCCATAACAAAGGTACTCCCAGATGTAGATAGTGTGATACCATGGCCTTTACTGGCTGGTAAAAATGTTTTTAAAAAGCGAAGCGAGGCATAAAGTACTCACTTTATTGGATTAGGGCTTCATTCTGTGAAAATTCATTATGAGCATATAAAAATAGAAGGAGAGGAAGAAGAGAAAGAGGAGAGACAGCTATCTTGCAGAACAAAACTGAGTACAAAAGGCTTTACCCGGCATTTGCTCAAATGAATAGATTTCTTTCAAAAGCAGAAGAGGAAGGAAAGGATTTGTGGAAATATCTGTACATCTGCCCTCTCATTTTGTTATACAAACAAGTACACAGCTCTCCAAATAGAAGATCAATCAATTTTCAGATAATAAATGCAGCAACTTTTAAAAAAATAACACACACACCCCAATGAACTACTGGGGAAGAGTGGCTTAAGGAAGTGCCACATGCTGTGGTATCTTAATCTTGGGGAATTAATCTGGGTTCAGTTCATCCTAAACCATAAATCCCAATGGATGATTTTATATTACCTACTTTCTCCCAGCAAAGTCTACTTCACTGGGCTGTTGTGGGGAGACAAGGAAGGAAAAAAGTTGTATACGTTACCATGAGCTCATTGAAGAAAAGGCACAGTGACCAAAATCCTGTTGCTTAGAGCAGTAAATTGCGCTACAGTAAACCTATTGAATCAATGGGGACTTGGCGAGTCAGCCACTCTGTAAATTTCATTAATTAAAATGGGCCTGTGCTATTCTAATTACATGACTTATTTTAGCAGAGTAATGGTTGTTGTGGGTTTGGCCATTTTCTTAAGGTCTTCCTAACGTTTCACCAGTCTCTGTGGCTGGGATCTTCAGAGGACAGGAGTCAGAACTCTGTCTGTGCTCTAGTGCAGTTTGTTTGTATAGTTGAGTATTTATAGCTGTGGGATCAGCTTTTGTCCTTTTCAGGAGATTGGGTGATTATGGTGATCAGCGTGTTTTTTTGTGTGTGGGTGTATTGTTGTGATAAGGGGGAGAGATCCAGCGCACAGAGTTCTGACTCCTGTCTTCTGAAGATGCTGGCCACAGATACTGGCGGAACGTTAGGAAGAAAAACCTTAAGAACATGGCCAAACAGCTCAGAAAACCCACAACAACCATCGGATCCCGGCCGTGAAAGCCTTCGAGAATTAGCAGAATAAATTGCACTAAGATTAGAACCATTTGAATGAATGGTGATTACAGAGGGGTTGATTGACTAAATCCCCATTGATTCCAAATTTAGTGTGATTTACTATACTAAGCAACAGGATTTGGGCATTATAGGTCATAAAAGATACTGTTAGTAAAAATGGCAATCCTCTGGTATAGGGGTTCCCAGGGTTTTGAGGGTGACATGGATTGGGAGGAAGAGGTCTTTCTCAGGTAAGTTGCTTGAAAGTGTACTACAAGATTGTAAGAAGATCAGGCTGGCCTTGTCATTTGACAGAATCAGGCAAGCTACCTCAGGCTTAGTGGAGAGAACAGAGAGTCGTGTTCCATAGCAAAGCTTGTTTGGCACCCACAGCATTAACCTGCTGGTCATCAGTGCATTAGAGGGAAGCTCTGTTTCAAAAGGAGGTTCAAGATTAAGCATGGAAGTATGTTGTGTGTCTGTGTCCCATTTTGTCCACCTTAGGCAGACAGACGGGCTGGGCTAGCCCTGAAAAAGGGCCCCCCTAGATCAGAACAAAGTAGAGCTTGGAAAAGTGTCGTAGCTCAGTCAGTAGCCCACAACGCCCAGAGTCCCCCTGTCAGCATGGCCAGTGACCCTGATGGCTCGAGTGTTTTAGAAGTTGTAGGCCACTGATGGGTTCTTAGAACTGTAGCCACCAAAAAGCTGTTTTCCCTAGTCTTCTAACTAGTCATCTCTTCCAATCCCTTCCAGGCTTAGAATCACAGATCTGGAAGCTCAGAGTTCATGAGGCCATCCTCTGGGCTGCATGTAGCTCTACAAAGCCTCTAGTCCCCTGGACTTCCCTCGCCTGCCAGTCTTATCTTCTTGTACGCCTAGCTTATGTCTTGGCATAAAAACTGTCCCTTACATTGCTCAAAGTCTTCAGGGGACAAAATTATACATTGGTTATTTCAGCGGCCTCACATCTTTTAAGAGCCCCAGTAGGGTCCTTCCACCCACCCACCCACAAATTGGAAGTGACTTTTTGGTGACTGGGGAAGCATTAAAAGACATTGTTGCAGGGGACATGGTGTGGCCTTTATGGGAATCCCAGGGGCCAGTTGGGACTCTCCGGACTGTTAAATTCTATCCCTAATGAAGGCCTGTCCTCTGCTCAATACTGACTTGTAATGAAGATTTGCAGCACTAATTTTCTTGACAAGTGGCCATCCAGGCTCTGTTTAATCTTTCTTTTTGTTAAGACAGAGGCTGGAGTCTGGGATGATTGACTCACTGATTGATTGATTGATCGATCGATCTATATCCTATCCTTCAACACGTATCCAGGCAGGCTTACAAAGTGAAGTTATGCATACAAAGTATTAAACTAAACATATTACAAAGTATTAAACTAAACATATTTTAAAACAAGAGTAGCATCTATGGCAGAGTTTCTCCAACAAACTCATTTATTATAAATGAGTTTGTTGGAGAAACACTGCAACATGATATTTACTTAGCCAAATGGTAGAAACTGCATACTTGCAGAATGCTTAAATAGGATCTACAACAGTGGTTCCCAACCATGGGTAACCCAGGTGTTCTTGGGCAGGAATGCTGGCCAGCATAGCTGGTGGTGATGGCTTCTGGGAATTGCAGTCCATGAACCCCTGGGCCATCCAAGGTTGGAAGCCACTGGTCTACAGCATGTCCTTCTTCAAAGGATCAGGCAGCAGCTAATGGGCTGCCTCAGACAATATTGGGGTAGATGGAGAACAATTCTGACCTAGTGAAGCACCATAACAGATTGGGAACATATGATGCTCCAGATGTTATTGGACTGCAACCAGAGCTCTAAAGTAATTAGTTACAAGTAACAGTTGCACCCACCTAACTAGTTATTGGTAATAAGTAACTAGTAGTTATGAAGTTGCTTTTTAGGTGTCACAGGTAATCGTGCTGCATGGGCATTTTACTGACATTTTAAGAAGAATTTTGAAAGACATTTTTCAGGTTCTGCCATTCTCTTTTCTGTTTTAAGTGGAAAAAGGAAAGTTTTGGTTTCATCTTTTGTAAATATTTGCAAGGTGCAATACAGTGGTGCCTCGCATTACGATCGCTTCGTTTAACGACGAAATCACATTATGACAAACTTTTTGCGACCGCAAAATGATGTTTCCTGTGAGGGAATTTCGCTTTGCGATGATCGGTTCCCTGCTTTGGGAACCGATTCTTTGCAAAATGACAATTTTCTAACAGCTGATTGGCGGTTTCAAAATGGCCGCCGGGTAAATAAAATGGCTCCCTGCTGTGTTTAGGGACGGATTCCTTGCAAGACAAGCAGTGAAAATGACGCCCTATGGAGGATCTTCGCTGGACGGTGAGTTTTAAGCCCATCGGAATGTATTAAACAGGTTTTAATGCGTTTCTATGGGCTTTTTAATTTTGCTTTACAATGTTTTCGTTCTACAGCTATTTCGCCGGAACGAATTAACATCGTAATGTGAGGCACCACTGTATTAGAACTGGCCACAACAAGGCGGTTCTTTTTGTATTTTCTAGCCAGTTGGCAGTGAGAATGCAAGAATGGACAATGTAATGAATCGCTTGCATGATGAGATCAACAACCGTGTGGCTGATCTCTCTCTCTTCTTCCTTCCTTCCTTCCTTCCTTCCTTCCTTCCTTCCTTCCTTCCTTCCTTCCTTCCTTCCTTCCTTCCTTCCTTCCTTCCTTCCTTCCTTCCTTCCTTCCTTCCTTCCTTCCTTCCTTTATTTCTATCTATTTTCTTACTTTTCATTCTTTCCTTTTTCGTTCTTTCAATTTTTTCTTTCTTTCGTTCTTTCTGAATGAAGAATGCAAAAAGTTCCTTTTAAAATGTAACTGCCCAAGCTCTGATTACAACACTCAGCAACCCTAGTCAGCACAGCCAATTGTGAGAGATAATTAGTTCTAATATTCTCCAAAATTTCAGGAGTTTTTCCATCCTTGCACTACAGTCTGAATGACTTAAGACAGTCATGCTTATTCATCAAGGGAAATACTATTTTCTTGTATTTTTTTTTATTTTGTTATGTCCCATCATGTCAGAACTGACTTATAGTGTCCCTAATAGGGTTTTCAAGGTAAGTAAGGTATTTAAGGAGTGGCTTTACCAGTTTCACCGCCCATCCTACCTCAAGTGACTTTCCACGGCAGAGCCAGGGACTTGAACCCAGGTCTTCGGAGTCCTAGTCTATTACATTCTATTATATTTCTATTTTATATTTCTATTCCTTTTATAGAAGCCCCTAAATCTCCTTCATTTAATAAATGCTGTGGCCCCTCATTAGTGTGAACTTTTATTAAGCTGACTGAAGAATGGATAAGATGGAAGTGCCTTGGTGAGGGTGTGATTTTTCATGGGGTGATTTTTCAGGGACCTGTCAGTTTCCCTCTCCTCGCATGTGTTTTAGAATAAAGATTGCAGTTTGTGCAAAACTATGCTAGCTGTCGTTTGTTTCCTGAACTTTCAAGAATTAAAAGCACCGGATAGGTTGTTTCACTTTTTCCATCAGTTCTTCTGTACTTCTTCGTATGTGAGGTTTGTTTTCCAGAGAGAAAAGATGGTAGGTCTGAAAAAGCTCTGTTTATTTCTCACAGTCTTTGCAGTTTTTTGCAACTTGCAGGCTTTGACAGAGTTTCTTGTCTCGCTCTCATGCTGGAGGTGGGAGATTTTGTCAAACTATTTCCTTGTCTTGAAATAGCCTATATCAAGGAGAATAGTGATTTTAGTTGGTAATGTTCCACATCCTTAAACTAATTTTAGGTAAGCCACTCCAAGAGTTTTTTGAAGTTGATGAACAAAATAAAGGGGGTGGGGAATGCTATAAATAAATAATCAATCAATGCACTTCTTCTGGTGCATTGGCTTACCCCAATGGGCTGCACTCAGCCTTTCCCTTTGGTTTTGTTGATTGTCTTAGCAGTGTTCGGCAGCATTATAGCTAGCCGCAAGACCATTAATTCTCAGTGTAGCCATGACATATCAGCCTAATGATCTTGGCTGGTGAGGCAGCAAAGGAGAAGTGACAGGCTAAAGGGCCAGAAGGTCAAATCCTGTTAAGGTTCTCCAAGCCAGATGTAGTCATTAGCAGCTTTGAGGTGGGGAGAAAGGGGTGGGACGGATTGTGCTATAGGCTGACCTTGGTTCAGAATCCGGCACCCAATCTGTATCAGAGACCGAGCGGATGCCTGTTTTGCACAGTGCGGTGTGGCTGCCCACTTAGAGGTTTCCCCCTAGGAATTTGTTTTTACTGCATCCAGGCTTCCTTATTAGTCTTTAACACCATTGCTTCACTGTGCACGAAGGGAGGGTGAAGCAAAAAGATACCAAACTTGCAACCTGTTAACTGTTTCTGTGCCCTTTCCCTCCATTATTTATACTTGAGTCAATGCTGGTGAGAATACTGGTATAAATAAAATAAGGCAGAAGGGTTGTGAATTATTAAGAAAGTTCTAGAAAGTGTAGACATGGTCTAGAGGGGCGGGGTAAAATTCAAATAAATAAATAAATAAATAAATAAATAAATAAATAAATAAATAAATAAATTTTAGAGCGGAGTGCAATGGGAGATGGAATGGGGGAGGGCAAATTCAAATCAAATGTAATTTTAAAAATGTGTGTATCAAATACTCTTTCCTGAGCACTATTGCCCTGTTTATTACAGTGATACAGTGGGGTCTTGACTTAAGAACAGCTCGAGTTAAGAACATTTTGACTTAAGAACCACTCTCATAGGAAAATATTGACTTGACTTACATACTTAGATTTGAGTTAAGAACTGAAAAAAACCCACGTGGGAGGCAGGGAAAGTGCAAAATGTGAACTTTCAGTTAACTGTTGGCCAGTGAAAAGGGTGCCTGTCTGCTTCCTCACTCCTCCCAGCATTTAGAGAGTGGATTGGGAGACAGTCTTCAGACTGCCTGGTCCTGTCCTGCCTGGACTGTATTTTCCCTGCCTTCCCTGAACCTTTCTTGACCTAAGAAAAAAAGAAACAAAATATCCCCCTCTAGTGGTCGAAGGCAGAATAGCAGCTTCCCATTAGTTTCTATGGACGGAAAAGAGCAGATACGGATCAAATGGTTTTCAATGCATTCCTATGGGAAATGCAGATTTGACCTGAGAACTTTTTGACTTGAGAACCGCCTTCCAATACGGATTAAGTTCTCAAGTCAAGACCTCACTGTAGTAGCTACTGATCTGGATTGAAACAGTTAGCATTATCCCCGTCTTCTGGCCAGAAATGCCTCTTGAATCTGTTGTTTGTTTGATTTTAATTTTTTTTTTTAAAAAAATGAGAAATATCAGCTTCTCGAAGTTCATCCTCACAAAATGGTATCGGGCGAAAGGGTAAAGGACCTTTCCCACATCATAGTCTGATCTGGAGCCTCTTCTGCAGCTGCATTTTATAAACAGGGAGGGAGGTCCAGCCAAGTTGAAATGCAGAACCTTGCTTTTTGTTTAACTTATCCAGAGACATACTGTATGTTTCTGTGTATAAGACTATACTTTTGTCTAAAATCTTTAAACTAAAAATTGAGGGTCGAAGTACATGGAAGTAAGCTGAGGAGAGAACAAAAACAAGTGGAGGGGAAAGCAGGGATCAAAGCGATCCTGCAGTGCTTTGATCCCTTTCCCCCTACACTTGCTAAGCCCCACTTTGATTTCTTAATTTTGGATTAGAAAAGTGGGGGACGTCTTATACATGGGGTGCCTTATACACAAAAAATAGGGTAAATGTCGGGCTACTACTCCAGTTATGCCCCTACCATCTGGTTTGCTGTGGGTGATTGGAGTGATAGTCAAAACGTCTGAGCAGATGTTCCCAACCTTAGGTCCTCAGGGCCTTCTCAATCCTCACCCCCACACTCTGAAACGCCCCCCATGTGAAGCCAGTCTGACCCCGTCATTGCTTTCTTTCCGCAAGCACGCAATGACATTTAACTTTTCAGGCAGGCTTTCCCTCAATGACTGGTGGTCTCAGAGGGGTTTTTCATGGATTCATGTGCTCTGTTGTTTTAAATGTGTTTTAGTATTGATTTTATTCACTACTTTTAATATCATAGTTGTTTAATTCTTTTCAAATATTTGTATACTTTTTAAAGCTTTTAAATATTGTCTTTTTAATGAGGTGAGCCACCTTTTAAAGGAGAAAGGTAGGATAAAAATATTCTAAAAAAACCCACAAAACATTATAATAAAATTAGGAAAAGCAGATTTAGAAGCAACAAAATATAAACCATCCTGTTTATTGCTTCCCAGACATTCAGTCACTAAGGAAAAGCCTGCCTGAAGAGAAAAAGCCTTTGCCTGGTTTCAGAAGCACAACAAAGATGGGGCCTGCCTGGCCTCCAGTGGGAGGGAGTTCCAGAGTTTGGGAACCACGACACAGGAGCTTCTCTCCTGTGCCCCTAACAAGTGTACCTTTAAGGGTAGTGGAACTGAGAGAAAGGCCTCTCCTGATGATCTTAACACCCAGGCAGGCTCGTAAAAGGAGATAGTGTTTTTTGAGATACAGTGGTGCCTCGCTTAATGACGATAATCCGTTCCAGGAAAATCGCCGTTAAGCGAAAACATCATAAAGCAAAAATAAAAACCCCATTGGAACGCATTGAAACCCGTTCGGTGCGTTCCAGTGGGGTAGAAACTCACCGTCCAGCGAAGATCCTCCATACGGCAGTCATTTTTGTTGCCTGTATAGCGAGGAATCCGTCCCTAAACACAGCGGGGAGCCATTTTAATCACCCGGTGGCCATTGTGAAAATGCCAATCAGCTGTTCAAAAAACGTCGTTTTGTGAAGAATCGGTTCCCGAAGAAGGGAACCGATCATCGCAAAGCGAAATTTCCCCATTCAGACCATCGTTTTGTGATTGTAATTGCAATCGCAGTAAGATCGTCGTTAAGTGGTTTTGTAATGCGGGGCAATCGTAAAGCGAGGCACCACTGTAGTACAGACTCAAGCCGTTTACAGCTTTATACGTTAAAGGTTGCACATTTGCTGAAAATGGATCAGATCACCTCAGGCTGCATCTACACCATTTTCTCTGCTCCTACAGGGACTTCTGTTTGAAGTCATACTAGAGTCATGGTACACTGAATTGTGATTTGGAAATGTCATAACAAAACTGGTTTTAAACATTTCCCCCCCTTCTGTTGTGTTTCCCTTCAGGAAGTGATCAGAATATTAGAGGGAATGTCGTTCTGAAGTTTGAAACGGAGACAAGGTAAACTGTGAGTATGGCAAACTCTGGCTTCTGAATTTCTTCAGTGTGCTACTTAGGAGTTCTCTGAAAAACGCTCCAGTGGATTGATCTTCATACTGTAGTCTATGCACGCTTTGCAAGTAAGACTCACAAAATAAGGAGAAACAACAGAGGGTGTTGTGACCTTAAAGACCAAGCAGTTTTGTTTGGCGTATGCTTTCATAGATTGTAGCCCATTTCGTCTGATGTAACCAGAGAAAATATAAAAACAGAACCTTGTGCCAATTAAAACTGTTCAGACTTCAAGGTGTCACAAAAACTTCTTGCTTTTGCTCTAACAAGACTAATGCATCTATCCTGCTGGGAAAATATATAGATTTTTGCCTCTCTGGAAATGGCCTTTAAGATACATCTGTGAAGAAAATTTCAGTCTTTGTTCTAAAGAGATCTAAGTCTTAAAATGCCTGTACACTTAATAAAATATTTCACATTCTCTCCATAGGCTGTTACAGGGAGGTGCAAATAAAATGGAAAAGGAAAAAAAACATGTTCAGAAGTCGCTTATTAGGGAAAGTTTGCCTCTAAAATGAATATAATAGAGAATATTGTATACAAAACACGTATAGAAAACTGCGTATGAAAAAAAAGAGGCAAAATTTCAGTCAGTTAAAGATGTCAGACTGATGCAGAAAATTCATCATCCTGGACCAAATTAATTTAGAAATATATAGCTGTGTAAATTGACACGGTCCAGAAATCGGCTGATTAGTCCATCTCTGTGAGTTTGAGTACTTGTTTGCTGTCCAGAATCCATCTTTCAAATCTGATTTTCCAAACAGAACTTCAGAATAAAGGGTCTGGAGAAAGGAACAGGGCAGCTTTGTCACTTCAGTGGACGGTACATTATAAAAGAGGAGGGGAAAGGATCCCTCCTAACGAACATTCGGATATCCATGCCTTCCAAAAACTTTAGAAGATCCTGCATCCGCAAGATTCTCATCTGGCCCTGGGGACGCCCCTTAAGTAGAGCCTCGTGGCGCAGTGGTTAAACCACTGTACTGCAGCCAAAACTGTGCTCACGACCTGGGGTTCAATCCCAGGTAGCCAGCTCAAGGTTGACTCAGCCTTCTATCCTTCAGAGGTCGGTTAAATGAGTACCCAGCTCTCTGGGGAGGCAATGTGTAGCCTGCATAATTAAATTGTAAACCGCCCAGAGAGTGCTTGAAGCGCTATGGGGCGGTATATAAGCAGCACGCTTTGCTTTCAAGAGGCATCCAAGCGGTTTGTTCCTGTCCCATCCTTCCTTCCTCACCCATGCCAAGAGACTGTTTCTGAGTAAATGAGGGCACAACTTTATAGGGGAAGTTGGAGTGACCAGTTTGTACTTCAAAAGTTCTTATCATTTGTGTGATCTATTTTATCAGCTCTTTCGATCTTTCCAGTTTGTTTCCTTTTTGATTATTATCGATGCCCCCATCCCTGTCCCATTTCATGCCTTTTTTTTCAACAGCTTTCACTCTCTTGGGCAGTGGCAATTTCTCTCCCCCTTTTTTTGTTTGTTAACTAAAGTAAGTGGCATAGGGCTACAGCAATGCATCAACCAAGCATGGATACATATGTTTATACCTATTGCACTGAAAGGCACCAGAAGGGAAACCAATAGAGAACCACATGTCCATCTGATCACCCTCTGACTTGTTCATAATGTTGGGGAGATCTTTGACATCCTCTGTCCCTTGGTTTATGCTAGGAAGACATCATTCATCAGAGTTAACAGCAGAGGATCTCCCACCCACACTAAATTAAAATGACAAACCTTGTGAAAAAAAACACAATATATCCAAACAATTGTCAACCATGAGCACTACTGCTTGATTTTGTCCAATTTCTTACAAAACTCCTGCTTTTCTTTGTTTCCTCTGCTTTAATCTTTAGTATCTCTTGTGTGTGTCTCCATGGGGAGGGGAGGGGAGGGGGTGTTGGCTCCCTGAAGCTTCAATTTATTTATTATTTTAATATAAATAGGCATATAGTGTTGTAGTTGTGTTATCAGCACAAATTATGCTATCCTACTGCTATATAACTTTTCCTCAACCCCCCCAGTCCCCTGAGATGTCCTTAGTCTGCCTCATTCAAGGAACTTCCTTTGCCTCTTTCAAATATTCACATACGCACATGCACGCACGCAAGCAATCACGTGTGTGTGAACACACACACACACACACACATACACACACACACACACACACACAGAGTCACTCTCCACTCCCCAAAGAAGGGAAACTCTGTAATCTGTTGCAAAGTGGAGAGAATCGTTATCTAGACCCACGTAATTTCTCTTTCCATCCGGCAAATGGATAAAACATCAAACCAGTGGAGTTTTCTTATCGTCAGGTAGAATTTGGAGGAGACAGAATAATGACCTGTCAGCCTGCCTCCGGCAAGCTGATTTTTTGCGGCATTTGACGATTCATACAGGCTTTAGCACGAAATATAGAACAAAATCTATAAATGCCTTGATTGTCTTTTTCATAAGGGCACCCAAGATGTATTCCTGAAAAAGAGAGAGCGAGAGAACTGGAGGTGGCGGGGGAATTAGCTTGCAGTGGCATGCACAGCCTGGTCACTGAAATGGCACTCGTAACTCATTATTTTGTGCATCTTTACACATGTTTGGAGTTTGCTGTTACACAGAGTGCAAAGTAGTTGCATGTTCGTTTTGCAGTGTGAGGCTCAGTAACAAGGAGAGTTGCCTCAAACTGTTAGACTCTTTTAAATGTCCTGTTTTCCTGTCTAATGGTAGGTAGCCTGGCAGGGCAGAAGTGCAGCATAAATTACTTGCTGAGAAACATGGGTTCAAGTGGCCTGGTTTGGTAACTCAACCACAGGACTCAGCCTGCCTTGTTGCACTTCCTGTCGGTTCGTGCTTTGCTCTTCTGTGACATGAATTTTGCATACCAACATGGGTTTCATGCACATTTATGCACATTGTATTTCTGCTCAAATTGCATAATCCATGAGGAAAGAAAGCCCACAACATTTCTATGTCTTGATTTCAGATCACAGCCAAGAACTCTAGAGAAGGCTTGCAGAATCACTGAGGGGCTGACTCACTATGCCCATATAGCCTCTCTCAACCAGAATCTTGTCACTACTGACATTCTCTGTCTCCCACCTGAGTAAACTCAGATTCTGGTGGTGGGCATTCAGGTGTTTTAGTGGAGACAGACAAAACCCAGGTGGACACCAGAGATACTAGCCACTCTTTTCTGTTTTGCATAGCTTGTTACTTGGCTAAAAGCCGGTCAAAACTGTCTACTTCCCCTGTCACTCCAAATTAAAAGCACCACTATGTTAATTTGGTTGCTAGTACAGATCCGGTATGGACTGACATTGGTTTGTGACCCTGTTCAACCTCAGTGTTAAAAGTAGGCAGTTTAAGTGCTGTTTTAAGCAGCGGAGAAAACTGTGAAATGAACGTTGGTCTTCAGTCAGTCACAATTGGTCAAACAGAGCAGATTGGCATTTAACCAATATAAATCTGCAGGAATACAGTGGTACCTTGCTAGATGGCGACCTTTTAAAACGATGAATCCGCATGACAAGGTTTTTGCGATCTCTATAGCAATTCGCAAAACAGTCATTCCAGTGGGCGATTTTTGTTGGACAATGATTTGGTCCGTGCTTTGCGGACCGTTTTTTCGCAAGATGACGAGTTTTACAGCTGATCGGCGGCTTTGCAAAATAGCTTCCCTATGTTTTCGGGACCCATGCTTCGCAGGACAGCCATTTTAACAGCTGATCGGCGCTCACAAAATAGCTTCCCTATGGGCGATCTTCGCAGGACGACGATGTATTTTCCCCATTGGAATGCATTAAACAGGTTTCAGTGTATTCCAATGGGGAAACGGATTTCACATGGCGATGATTTCGCTAAGCAGCGATTTCTATGGAACGGCTTATCATCGTCATGCAGGGCACCACTGTATATCAAAGAAAGATGGTTAGCCTCCCCAGATTTCACATGTGTTCTTGTCCTCAATCCCTTGCAGTGTTTCTTCCTGTCTCAAGATTCATAAATCTTATCGAATAAAATATTTGTTGCTTTATTACATGTTTGTTATTTTAGTAATTGATTTTGTTTTCCTTCTTGTGTTTTTTGCAGTGTAAACGACTGAAAATGGACTAATATTTCATGAAAATTGTTAAAAACCAAAGGGGCAACTGCCCAGGTTGGTGATGATGGGCAAACAAACCTTCAGCTGATAGTGGAAGTTTATCTTATCCTAGCAACTGTGGGGTATGGGTGTCCACCAGTCCCATCCCCCCATGAGTAAAAATTTAAAAATCAAAAGAGAATATTGCTGGAAGTCCATGTCCACTTCCATTTTTATAGGTTTGGGTTTTGATGGAATATGTGGTGGGGTGCACCTCATTTTAATGCAAAACCAGTCATTCCCAGTAAACCTTTGAAAAGTGGGAAATGACCTTTTCTTGATAATATTATCTCAATGGTTGGAACAATCAGACTTGCAAAAATGGTATGGGGAATTGTCATCTGTGACCCTGAAGCTGTGGTTATATTACCCCTGATCTAGAAACACCCCATATCTTCTGGTTCTTACTCAAGGGTTGCTTCCACAAAGCCCCCCCCCCCTTTCCCTCTCTTTTAGTGGAACATCTCTTCAACAGAAATGTTTGCTGTAACAGAGAACATAATAGCATAGTTGGCTTGTCGGAGTTTATCAGTGCTCTCCTGTAGCTGATGCGTAGCAGGGCATGATAATGGATCGGTTGCAACACAGCTAACAAAAAAGAGGCTGTATTTTCAAAAGGAAATGAATCTCAGTTGGTTCGGCTCCCTCCTGTGCTTCGTGCTACCTGCTGCCATCCCCCCCCCCCCCCGCATCACAAGCCTGTAGAAAGAAAGCCTGCCATAGAAGGGGTCGCTTCTTAGTTGCCCCCCCCAAACTGGTCAGCTGTCTTTGCAGCCAATTTTGCCGGCTTTCTGTGGCCCAGAGGGCCTTTGGATAATGCTTTTCTGTTAATAGAGAGCTGCGAGTGTTTAAAATGTATTGATAGAAATGTCCATTTTATCCTTGCGTGTCTGAGATTTCAGCCCTCTCAGACACACGGCAGGTCAAGATTTCCAGTGCCATTGTGTGTATTATGGAGAAGAGAACTGAATTCATCCAATATAAAAGCTTTCCTCTCTCCTTTTTTGGCTTTTTTTTTTTATGGGCCCTTCTTTAGGTGTTGGGCTTTCAAGTTACACAATGCTTCAAAGACCCTCCTTCTGGACTTTGAAAGGGGCAGAAGGCACCCGCTAATATTTTGAAGGGGTAAAAAAGAGAAATGAATAATAAGCACACCAAGTCACTAGCAACTAATTTGGAAGTGCTTATTGCACTGTTTGCCTCCCATAAGAACTGCTTCCTCAAAAGTGCAGCCAACAAAGGAGTTTTTTAAAAATGCTGCTGGAAACTAACTTTTTGGCCTTTAAATGCCCTGGTTCAGAAATTTTTCATGGTAAGAGTTACTTATGAGAAGATGAAACCATTTATGTGCTTGAAACAGCATGTTTTGCACAGACCCAAGAAACTATGAAGATTTTTCCCCCCTTCCTCCCACTCCTTATTTCACCTTGGCATTGAAAGCGTTGCTTGTAGGATGCTGTAATGGGGATCGGACAATGCAAGGGAATATAATAGCTTTGGGGTCCTTGTTTGGCATCTTTGAGCTGCTTAATTTTTTACATTATATTGAGTGGTCTGGAAAGATGATTCCTCCTACGGTGGCTTTTGCTTCCTGATTTTTTAAAGAAACATTTCATTGCATCCTTTTGGAAATAGGGCTAGTTGCACTCTAAATAACCTATTGGTCTTTACAATTGAAAGAAATAATGTTTTAAGCAAAACACTCAGTGGGTCAGTTACGCTTCTGGCATTGCTGTTGTTCAATAAAAGAAGAAAAATTGCCTTTAAACTATAACAAGCAGTGTCTTGTTCTTATTTAATTCAGATCAGATTTGCTGCAAAATAGGTAACATGAATTCCAGCTTAGAGCTGATCCCAATGTTACAGTTCCATGGCAATAACCATTTGTGTTACAGGTTTTCCACCTTCTCTAGTCATATTGTTTTATTGACCGAGCAGACGTTTCTTCCATTCATGAGTTTCTGCACTTGACTTGTGTTGACTGGTGTGAGCAGGAACTTGATAATGTGAAGGGCTTGGCTGATGCACGGAGCCGGATGAAACAATATGGAGGAAAATGAGGGAGAGTGTGATGCTTATTTCTTGAGTTAGGCATGGTCCTTTAAATTTGTGGATATAGTAAGCAAGAGGGATGTGGTGGCGCTGCGGGTTAAACCGCAGAAGCCTGTGCTGCAGGGTCAGAAGACCAGCAGTCGTAAGATCGAATCCATGCGACGGAATGAGCTCCCGTCGCTCGTCCCAGCTCCCGCCAACCTAGCGGTTCGAAAGCATGCAAATGCAAGTAGATAAATAGGGACCACCTCGGTGGGAAGGTAACAGCGTTCCATGTCTAAGTCGCACTGGCCATGTGACCACGGAAGATTGTCTTCAGACAAAAACGCTGGCTCTATGGCTTGGAAACGGGGATGAGCACCGCCCCCTAGAGTCGAACACGACTGAACAAAAATTGTCAAGGGGAACCTTTACCTTTTACCTAGTAAGCAAGAAGCTAGCTGTAGTACCTCTGAACCCAGTTCCCTCGTTTGCACGTCATGCTAAGTCATAGTTGGTTGTATAATCAAGGATTTTATTACTGTTAGCCAAATAAGCCACAGTTTGATTTCTGGTCTGTTTCTCTACTGCCTGTTTCATCAGGTGTTGTTACTGGGTTAGCAGCTGAAGAAAGTGAAATGCCGATTGAAACCGCAGCTGCAGGCCGTTTCTTGATCAGCAAAAAGCAAAAAGCAAAGCGTGCTGCTTATATACCGCCCCATAGCGCTTCAAGCACTCTCTGGGCGGTTTACAAGTTAATTATGCAGGCTACACATTGCCCCCCCCAGCAAACCAGGTACTCCTTTTACCTACCTCAGAAGGATAGAAGGCTGAGCCAACCTTGAGCCAGCTACCTGGGATTGAACCCCAGGTCGTGAGCACAGTTTTAGCTGCAGTACAGCGGTTTAACCACTGCGCCACGAAGCACTACATATGAGGCAAAGAACCTATTTTTAAAAAATGTAATCTAAGTGATTCGGTGGATCAGAGATGGTCTAGCAGAGGCAAAAAAATGAATTTTACTTGTCCTGCCCCTCTACAGAAGAGCCGGGGAAGTGTTCAGTTTGCTGCTATCCTGAAGTGGCCCGTTTATTAAGCCACTTCAGGATACCAGAAATTGGCGATGGAGGGAGTTAAACTATAAATAGGTCACTTGAAGTCAGTATGCCATCAAATGGCATATTGTTCCTCTCCCCAACCTCGGCAACCCTATCATCCTACTCCAAAAGGGCCCATCATCCCACTCCAGAAGGGCCGATATAGTTGCAGCCTAAGCAGATTTTTTGTGCCTAATTTTGATCACTAGAATCAGCAGATTCTGACAGGCAACCTTCTTTGCTGTGATTTTTTTTTTAAGCTTCAGAATTTTAGTCCCCAGGCCTTGCCTGCATGAGACACCTTTCACAATATCTCGAAAAAACCCACTGTGAGTAATGTCAAGGGTTGGGGAAGTGGCACGGATGAGCACGGTTCGAATAATTGCGGTGTCACCATCCTCACACCTGCCACACAATCCGAAATTGCAAAATTACTTGGCCTCAAAAATAATTAAGTGAAACAGAGAACACGTTAATGACTGCAATCACCTAAAGGAAAAGAAGTATTCTTGCTAAAATCTTTCAAAAAAATATATTTCCCCCTGCTTTTTTTAGAGCCAGTGCCTGCTCCAAAACCAGCCCCATATTCCCTGGCTGCTCTTGCTTGTCACATCAAACTTTATTTTTACCATCTGTGGAGATGTAGTTAAAGTTTTAGCACTCACTTATCTCCTTCTCCCCCAGGCCACAATTAATTGAGGCCAGGAGGGAGGCTGAATTGCTCAGGCAATATTTACAAGAGAAAGGGAATGTTAATGTATTAGTTGAGCCGAGGCTGTGGGGAGGAGGGTTGGTTTAGAAAGGTGTTGGAGACAGCTGGTTGAGAAGGAGATCCTCATGGCCCTGCACAGACCACCGGAATGAGTCCCCAGACAGTTGGCTTTTCATTGGAATAAATATGACCCTGGCTCCCACTTCCCCAATTAAATGCTGGGTTCAGAGCATTTTCTAATTCTCCACGGTCCTTTTGGTAATCAAAGCAGGGTAAGAAAGGGACCGCTGTCTGAACCAACTTGTTCTACTATACGTTATGTAGCTAAAATGGCAGCATCCACATAAAGAGAGGAGACATTGAACTTTGAAAAATGCCGTAATTAATAAAAACGAAACCAAATACAGTGGTGCCTTGCAAGACGATGTTAATTCCTTCCACGAAAAATGGTGTCTTGTGAAGACACTGTCTTGCGAAACGTGGTTCCCCATTGGAATGCATTGAAATGTATTTAATGGGTTCCAGTGGGGGAAAATCGTCATCTTGAGAAAATCGTCCATAGGAAAACATCGTCTTGCGAAGCGCAACAGCGATCGCAAAAACTAATCATCTTGCAGATTAATCGTCCCGCAAGGCAATCGACTTGCGAGGCACCACTGTATGTAGTGGGTGAGGACGGGGGGGGGGAAGACCTAAAGAGGCCTTACTGTAGTCAGGGGGTCCATATAGTGTTGAATGTCTGTTTGGAACAAAACACTGGGGAAAGAAACAGGATGGAGAAGGGAAATGCACAGAAGGTAGAAAGTTTTTTTTTTAAAGTCATTCATTATGCGTGTGTTTAGTCGTTTAGTCGTGTCCGACTCTTCGTGACCCCATGGACCAGAGCACGCCAGGCCCTCCTGTCTTCTACTGCCTCCCAGAGTTGTGTCAGGTTCATGTTGGTTGCTTCGCAGACACTGTCCAGCCATCTCATCCTCGGTCGTCCTCTTCTCCTCTTGCCATCACACCTTCCTAACATCAAGGTTTTTTCCAAGGACTCTTTTCTTCTCATGAGATGGCCAAAGTACTGGAGCCTCAGCTTCAGGATCTGTCCTTCCAGTGAGCACTCAGGGTTGATTTCCTTTAGAACTGATAGGTTTGTTCTCCTTGCAGTCCAGGGGATTCTCAAGAGCCTCCTCCAGCACCACAGTTCAAAGGCATCAATTCTTCGGCGGTCTGCTTTCTTTATGGTCCAGCTCTCACTTCCATACATCACTATAGGAAAATCCATAGCTTTGACTATTCGGACTTTTGTTGGCAAGGTGATGTCTCTGCTTTTCGGGATGCTGTCAAGATTTGTCATCGCTTTCCTCCCAAGAAGCAGGCGTCTTTCCAACGGCAGTTTCTTACTTCTAACACTGCAAACATTGTGGAAATATTTGTGTTTGTGTGTGAGTGTGTGTGTGAGAGAGAGACTTGTTTTATTATTTAGTTACTGTTTTTCATTTAAAACCAACATGAAACTAAGGATTGACAAGAGCATAGCAAAAAACATGAAGAATTCTGTTCCCAGTGACTGATAAATGCCTAAAAATATTCCTCCCAATTAACATTTGGAACAGCATTGATCGCACTTGAGACCTTTGCATCCCCCTCCCCAAAAATCACTCCCATATTACTTTCGGAATGTAATTTAGAGATAGACTATACAGGTGTTTAGCCCATTGTTTGGTCCACTGCAGGAAAAGGCTGGTTTGCTCTTAAAGATGGTAATAAGAAAAAGTCTTTTTTTTTGGGGGGGGGGGAGCAAACCCGCTTGTCCCCAGAGTGGTCCTATTCATACATTTTTTTGGTGTGGATAGGATTGTTCTTGGTTGGGTGTGTGATCACCAGAACCAGTCCAAAACAAGCCTTATCGTTTGAATTCGCCATTCTCGTGAAGTGGTTAAATTAGTGAGCCACTTCAGGACGTTGGCAAATTAATCACTTCCCTCCTCACAGGGAGAGCTAGAGAAATGTACCAGTTCTCTAGGTCTTCAGCAAGCACTTTTAAGTTAAAACGACTCGACCTAGTCTGTATTTGTAATCCTGGCTCCTGCAATTAGCAGGGTGGAGGGAAAGTTCTCTGAAGACAAATGTTGACTTGAGTATTTTAATGGGTGAGGGAAGGGAAGAACCCTTTCTACCTTTTTTTTTGTTTTGGCTGATGCATACTATGTCTCATGATAACGTTAGTACAGTATTAGCATGAGGATTCTACTTGGTGCCCAATGCGTTTCTTCTCTAGCTTCTCTGCAGAACACTGTGCTGTGACATATGTTGTGCAATGTGATTTCTGAAGGGGCAAACAACAGCCCCTCCTGGTATGAGCCATTTCTTCCCTCTCCGGAACTGCCCTGTTTATATCAGGTTACACGGTGAGGCTCAGAAATATGTATAGAAAAAAATACGTTGGCTGGTGGTCCTTGGTTGGCGGCCAACTGAGAAACGACCCCTTCCTCCATTAGGTTTTGTCCCTGGTTCCGTTTTGCCTCTTTCCTGGTTTCGTCCCAAAGAAACATAGTGGAAATGATGAGTTGGAGGATAGCAGGATTTTTTTTGTTCAGTGGAAATATAAATAAGTAAAGGCTGACCTTTTTTCTGACCACTAGCTGAGATTGGAAGAGTTTGGATTACCGCTGTGATGAGTCATAGTGGCTTAGGAATTCTGGATGATGGAGTCCAAAATAATAACTTTTCCAAGCCCTGGCTAACGGACAGCGTGCCTTCCATGGGCTGTGGTGGAGGCGTTTGCTCAGAGGTGACAGGATTCAGGGACTCCCATGTTCAATAACACACCCATTGATTAGTCTAGATGTAGGTCTGGCCACCCACAGCTGCAGTCGTGCCCTGATAAAGCCTGTCTGTTTTTCCTGCCTTGCCTTGCAAGACAATGTTAATTCGTTCCACGAAAAACGTTGTCTTGTGAAAATATTGTCTTGCGAAATGTGGTTCCCCATTGGAATGCATTTAAATCTAAAAATCGTCTTGCGAAAATTGTCCATAGAAAACATCGTCTTGCGAAGCACCACAGCGATCGCAAAAAACAATCATCTTGCTGATTAATTGTCTTGTCAGGCAATCGTCTTGCGAGGCACCACTGTAATCCTAATTGCTGTTCTTGAGGTTGATGGTATTCCATTGGAATTAGACTTTACAGAATTCCCCAAGGCAGTTACGCATTTTGGGGAAGGTGCAAAATCTGCACAGCTCATGTACAAATAGGTGTTAAAACATCAAAAATTACCAGTGCTATAGAAGGAAAAGATCCAAGTCATCCGTACTCAAAAGCCCACAGAAATTTGGCGACACTCAACACTGCTTCCAGAAGGGGCTGTGAGAGGATTTAAATGTTAACTGCCTTTTGATGTGGAAATCATGCCATTTGAAGATGATGGAATAGCACTTCTGAGTGAAAGAAGTCTACACAGTAGGTAATAACGTTGGGAAAGCCTTTGATATATGCACTGGCACAGCAGCTGGTGTTGCTGCCATGCAAGGATCCTTGATGCCTGCTGTTACAAGGTACTGAGGCTACATCTTTCTCCCACACTATTGCCCTCCAGCTGCGCTGGTCTACAATTCCTGTAAGCTCTGGAGAATCATGGGAGTTGTAGTCAAACATGAATGGACAGCTTGGAGGAAAGGTTGATCGACGGCTGTAAAAGACTGATATTCTGTGGGAAATATTTTTGGGGTATCACCTGGCAGGACAAAGTTCCAAATAGAGTAGTCTTAGAAAGAGCTGGAATTTTTTAGCATGTGTACATTACTGAAACAGGGTCATTGAAGCGACCAACATGAATTTGACCCAACTCCGGGAGGCAGTGGAAAACAGGAGGGCCTGGCATGCTCTGGTCCATGGGGTCACGAGGAGTCAGACACGACTTAGCAACTAAACAACAACAAGGAAGAAAGCATTAACCCCAGTCTAGAAAACTTCGTCCGAGTCATGGACCATGAGACTATCTGCAGAAGTGCATGCATTTTTTTCACAGGTATCAAATGCTCTCTCTCTCTCTCTCTCTTTTCTTCTGAATAACTTGCAAGTACATGCACACAAAGAAAATCCAAAAAATTCACAGTAAGAACTTTTAATATATTCGCGAAAGATTTCACGGCCGGGATCTAATCGTTGTTCTGGGTTTTTCGGACTCTTTAGCCGTGTTCTGAAGGTGGTTCTTCCTAACTTTTCGCCAGTCTCTGTGGCCGGCATCTTCAGAGGAAGAGGAGTTGGAACTCTGGATGGGACAGAACATGGAGACAGTTCCTACTCCTGTTCCTCTGAAGATGCCGGCCACGGAGACTGCCGAAACGTTAGGAAGAACAACCTCCAGAACACGGCCAAAGAGCCCGAAAAACCCAGAACAACCATAAGAACTTTTAGTCAACAGCAGAGGTGAATGTATAAATAACACACATTAAGATGATACATGAACGTGAATCCATCATCATCATCTTAGAGCGGTAGAGTCTGAAGGGAGCCTATGGATTGCTGAGTCCAGCTCCTGTCAAGTGGGGGATCCAATTCCCAGCCTCTTACTCCACAGTAAAATACCTAAGCCAGTGAGATATCCTGCAGTTCTTTGAACTAAAATATGCAGAAGTCCCTTTGTGAGAAGAAAATAAAGTCCCATATTCTGGCATGCAGTTTATGGGACAAGAATTAATGATGATATGTCTAGTCCTCAAATTTTCTCATCCTGGACTAAAAAAGAGGTCTTGGCACACTGAGATGACCCATTTACAAAATAGTGAACCAGTATGAGATTCTTCACTCCCATGCTAAGAACAAGCCATTCTAAAATCAGCAGAAACATAAGCCAAAAAGCTGTGTTTTTTTAAGGAAAAACCCTTGTATTTTGCTTTTAAACCAGCATTACACAGCTTGCATTTTGCACTAAAAGTTGTGTATATTTTAACTTTTTTTTGTAGTGTTGTCCAGTTTTACCTTGGGGAAGAGCACCTCATTTCGTTGCACCCACTTGTGAGCGCAATGACAAATAAATTTCTTATGTCTTATGTCTTATGTCTTAATACCTGAGGTTTCAATTCGTAAATATATCTAAATAGCCCTCTCTCATTTGTCAAATAAAATGATTTGGTGGGAGCGTCGTTTTATAAGAGGCAAACTACACACACTGATATAACTGCTAATGAATGTGAGGAAGGATATGGCCTGGTTTGTCACTTATGTATGAACTTCAGATGCGAGGTCAGCCCCAAGAGTGGACATTCTGAAAGCAATATTACCTAGATAGATATTTCAACAAAACTACTGTGACGTATTTTCAGGAAGCTGAAGAAAATGAGCACACGGGACATTTCAGAAAGCTATTAAACACTATGCCTTATTTATTTATTTATTTGATTTATATCCCACTTTTCTTTGCACTATGGTGAGCAGCGGTATATTTCCATTTAAATTACAGTATGAGTTAGATATCTGGCTGTGGAACCAGTAGTTGGAAGCTGGATTCCCCACCATGCCTCCTGCAAGAAGAGCCCAACCTGTGTGGCCTTGGGCAAGCTGCACAGTCCCAGGGCATCCCCAGAAGAAGGGAATGATAGACCACTTCTGAGTACTTTTCACCCTGAAAACCCTGGAAAGGAGGCTGTAAGTCAAAACTGACTTGACAGCATATGATTACAAGCAAGTAGCTAGTTATTTCCCAGCTAGCTGGATAGCTCAGTGCGCTAAAGCACCTGGCTTTAAATCCAGGGAACAGGAGTTGGTTTCCCACTGTGCCTGTGTAGCCTTGGGCAAGCTGCACAGTCCCTGGGCGTTCCCCACTTCTGGTAGACCACTTTTGAGTACTTTTTACCTTTAAAAAAAACCTCTGGAAAGGGTCACCGTAAGTCAGAATTGACTTGACGGCATATTGTGATGATGACTGCATAATGTCTAATTGAGATGATATTTGCATATATTAGTTTAAATTACCGTATGCAAATTTAACTCACAAATGTACTCTTTTTTTGTGAGGAATAAAAGGCAGTGTTCTTTGTCTTCCATGTCCTCCTTTTTCGAGGATGGAGCACTGGCTACCCTAACCGCTTCAGTAAAGAAGGGCGAGAGGGTAGAATAACGTTACAGCAACCAGAATGACACACTTCCAACAGGGTTACTCTGTCGATTTTTTTTACCGGGGGGGGGGATATGGTGCTATAAGCAGGATCAAGGAGAAATGAAAAATTAAAGCAGGCCCCAGCTGATCCCTCAGCTCTCAGAATCTGAGGAGAAACTAGGTAAAGGTAAAGGTTCCCCTTGACATTTAGTCCAGTCGTGTCCAACTCTAGGGCGCAGTGCTCATCCCTGTTTCCAAGCCATAGAGCCAGCGTTTGTCTGTAGACAGTTTCTGTGGTCACGTGGCCAGCATGACTAGACACGGAACGCCGTCACCTGCCCACCGAGGTGGTGCCTATTTATCGACTCGCATTTACATGCTTTCGAACTGCTAGGTTGGCGGGAGCTGGGACAAAGCGATGGGAGCTCACTCCGTCACGTGGATTCGATCTTATGACGGCTGGTCTTCTGACCTTGCAGCACAGAGGCTTCTGCTGTTTAACCCGCAGCGCCACCACGGCTCCTGAGGAGAAACTACTTTCCTTCAAAAACAAACCAGGGTCAGCTCAGGGAGAAGTTGAAGCTTAAATATTGTTTTTTTTAATGAAGCAAGCTGCCTTGGGTCCTTTTTTAAGGAGAAAGGTGTGGTAAAAAAATATTTTCAATAAATAAGTAAAAATTCACTTCGTGGGCAGGAAAAAAGAAAAAGAAATGCCACAGCTCGACATTGGTCGAAGACCAGGTGCCACTTTGAGAAAGGTCTTCCACGGCTGAAGCGAACTTTTCAGCAGTACTTCTCCTTTCCACAAACTCCTCTCTCTTTCTTTTCTTCTTATATAGGTCAAACTGTACCAAAGGTGTTGGCAGCAGCATTTATGCATTTATGCTGCGTTCCTCCCACCCAGGTGCTCGGGGCAACAGAGAGGCAATTAAGCCAACGTGATAATAATTAAAGGAGAATTAATGCATACAATGTGAAAATCAAACCATACTAATAAGGGAGACACTGTGGTAACATTAAGACAGGGTGTGGGTCTTTCCTGCAGCCTCTTTCCTGTTGAGTCATGTTCGTTAAGTAACGTTTAATAAGCAGTATCCGGGGGGTGGGGGTGGGGGCAGGTGTTTGGATTCCTGGTGGATCTTCAGGGAGGTCTACGTTATATTTACCTCAACGGCACCCTCCCCAACCATCCTGCGTTTGCTTCCTAGCTGGCAGGGCCTGGGTATTAATAGGCTTACATAAAAGTTGGTGCAATTAGGACAAGTCGTATTCTTTCCACGGAAAACTTTCTCTGAGCATAAAATACAGGAACACAGAAAACCGTGCTCAGCCCTAAGCAGAGTTTTGACATTTTCCTGTTTTGGATTATACTCTCAGCCAGCACAGCGGCTGGGAGTTGGGGGGAACTAGAATCCAGAAGATTAACTGTCCTTATGCCCAGTTGCTATATCCAAATTGGTCAGAATCATCCTCTTCAACGTTTTCAAGGATGGCTATGCGAGTCAAAGCACCTACTAGCAACGTAAATCAGAGTAGATATAAATGAATGCTTTAAAAAAAATGTTGATTTAAATTGTAGTTTAAATTAAAAAAAAAACGTTTTTTAAATTTAAATCACTTTTTAAAAAATCTGATTTTTAAATTTTAAATCATGATTTAAATCAATTTGGTTTAAATCAAATCCAACCTGCTTTAAAGGCTAAGACATTTTATTTGCCATAGGCCCTGCTGGACTGCAGTCCACTTCTTCAGAGCATCAGTCATGCTTCCATAATGATGTTGCTGTTTAGTCGTTGAGTTGTGTCTGATTCTTTGTGACCTCATGGACCAGAGCATGCCAGGCCCTCCTTGTCTTCCACTGCCATCCAGAGTTGGGTCAAATTCATGCTGGTCACTTCAGTGACACCGTCCAGCCATCTCATCCTCTGTCGTTCCCTTCTCCTCTTTCTTTCACACTTTCCAAACATCAGGATCTTTTCCAGGGAGTCTCCTCATGAGATGGCCAAAGTATTGGAGCCTCAGCTTCAGGATCTGTCCTTCCAGTGAGCACTCAGGGTTGATTTCCTTCAGAATGGAGAGGTTTGTTCTCTTTGCAATCCAGGGGACTCTCAAGAGTCTCCTCCAGCACCACAATTCAAAAGCATCCATTCAAAAGTTTTCTTCCTAGTGGTCAGTAACAAAATAAAAAACAATTGTTGCAAATCATGGGGGCTTGTGCCTTTTTTTAACTGTTGCACCATTCATATCAGACTTTAATCTGCATGCACAGAATATTGTGAGTCTTAACTGGAAGCAGTCACAGTTCCACCCCTGTGGTGTTTAGAAGGTGCATGAGTGTGGCCACTTCAGGGAATAATAGAAAAATTACTCCTTTCTCTTAATTGTTCCTGCGAGACCAGGGGCACTACAGTCCTGTGTTGCCCTCAACCCACTTCAGACAGTGACCTCCTTGGTCAGCTTGCACTTTGCCTTCTTCCTATTCCTATGGGAGCTGACAGTGCCAACCTACCCGTTGAACTAGCACCGAATGCCACAGTATATTTTGGACAATATTTCCCCTTAATAGCTTGCAGAACTCTGGGCCGTGTGATAAATGTGCTCCTGCACCTGTCTCTAAAAGCCCAACAGCATTCCTTCCTCTTTCCCCAGTGTGTTTCTGCATCACCGGGCAGAGAAGGACTTGTCTCTGTGAATCATCAACAGTGACGTCTAGGCCTGTGCCTGGCTTTTTGCATTGGTGGACTGAGCCGTAGTTCCCACATATTGGTAAGGTCAACCTGGAGCAAAATAACTGCCTGCTGTCTCTTATTCTTATCCACACAAGGTTTGCACTCACAGTCCTTAACTCAGTTGGTCCTCAGTTTGCAACCTTGACATAGATGCCTTCCTTTACAAAGCTGTGTTATTTAACAAAGAAACTAATTAACAATCGCGGTTCGATTCCCCCTTGCTAATTATTTGCCACGATAGTTGTAGAAAATTTAAGCCATGTTTTATTTTCCCGATATTCAAAAGCAATGAATATAGTTTCTTTTTATTGTTGTGGAAGAGCTGCATGAGGATTCTAGAAGCCACTAGCCTGTGATACAAATATATCTACACAGCCAGACCGCCCTCTATAACTAGAGAAGTGACTAAATCAATTATAGCTATGCTGCAAAGAGAGCAATATTATTCCGATTGCAATTTAATTTAGTTATGCTTTGCACATCACAAAAACAAGCCAACCTATCACCAGTAATTATTAATTCACAGACAGTTACAGTACTGCCAAATTCTGATGTGCCGTACCATTTTGAACATGGTTTATTTTATATGGCTACAGAAATTACCGTATTTTTTTGTGTATAAGACTATACTTTTGTCTAAAATCTTTAGACTAAAAATTAAGCTGAGGAGAGAACAAAAACAAGTGGAGAGGAATGCAGCTTTGTTCCATTTCCCCCTGCACTTGCTAAGCCCCGCTTAGATTTCTTAATTTTGGATTAGAAAAGTGGGTGGTGTCTTATACATGGGGGCGTCTTATACATGGAATAATACGGTAAATAGGGTTGACCCCTAGGATAAGATACCAGAAATCTCCAAATAAGATTGGGAATCAATCCTGCCTGAAAACCCAGTAATTTAAGGTTGACAGGTTTGGACTAGAAGATGGAATAATGGCTTGGATCCATGTAAATCATGTTCCTGTGAAACAAGGGAGTTTCTGCTCAGCCCACCTGTGTTTTCTCCCTACCAGGTATCTGCTCCTTTGTCACCTCTCTAGGTCCATATCTTGGAAAAGGGGTTTTGGATCAGAAGTCCCAGAATCCTTCAGTGAGCATAGCCAGCAGCGATATCGCTTCTTCATCATGCTGGACAACCAGTTTCTTGGACCCCTAGTTTATGGTGGTCTTACAGGAGCACAGTATAGGGAAATAGGGGACAGAAATCATAGCCTGTCTCACGTGGTCATATGTATTGGCTGGCAGCAGAACATGTCTGGTGGCTTAGTTCATTGTGAGAAGAAGTTATGCTGACAATGGAAAGCATAGTGCTGCATCTTTACCAATTTTAAAAATACTGTACATTCATGACTGCATTTGCTTAGATTTGATTATTATCCTGGCTTTCTCCCAGTGATAGAACAAGGGGGCTCCTGATAGGATTAAAAAACACTATTACCGTATTTTTCGCACCATAAGACGCACTTTCCCCCCACAAAACAGGGGGGTGGAAAGTCTGTGCATCTTATGGAGCGAAGAAAACAGATTATATTTTCCTGTTTTCTTCTCCTAAAAAATTGGTGCGTCTTATGGAAAGGTGCGTCTTATGGAGCAAAAATAATAAAAATGCAGTATATTGATCCTAATTATTTAAGCCCTCTGTTACAGCTGCTTCACTGCCTCCTGATTCATTTCCTGTCATAGTTTAAAGTGATGGTTCTAACCTATAAAACCCTAAACATCTTGGGCTCAACCTATCTCAAGGACTGCATCTCTTTTCATGAGCCTCTTCAAGTACCTGTATTAAGATATCAAGAGAGCCCTTCCTCTTGGTCCCGCCACCTTCACAGATGTGTTTGGCAGGTAGATGGGAGAGGGCCTTCTCTGTGGCTGCTCCCAGACTCTGGAACTCCCTCCCACGGAAGGCCAGATTGGCCCCATCTTTGCTGTCCTTCCACAAGCAGGCAAAAACCTTTCTCTTCAGGCAAGCTTTCCCTTAATGGCTGGCTGTTGTGTGGGATATTTCAATAGATTGTTGTGCTTTACTGCCCTGAATGTGTATTGGTGTTGCTTATTTCTTTTGGTATTGTGTTCAGTGATCCTTTTGGTATTGTATACTTGCTGTTATTAGCTTAAAAATGGTCTTTTAATTGTTGTAAGTCCCTTGGCTCCTTTTTAAGGAGAAAGGGAGGTTAAAAATATTTTAAATAAATAAACAATAAATTAAACCTTAAATCGTTGTTGTGGGGTTTTTTGGGGCTCTTTGCCCGTGTTCTGAAGGTTGTTCTTCCTAACAGGGTGCTGTCCTCTGAAGATGCCAACCACAGAGACCGGCGAAATGTTAGGAAGAGCAACCTTCAGAACACGGCCAAAGAGCCCGAAAAACCCACAACAACCATTAGATCCCAGCCGTGAAAGCCTTCGTAAACCTTAAATCACTTGCTCCAAATCTCAGCAGCACATTGCTGCTATTGTATTTATTGTTGCATACCAGCCGCATGACTTCATTTACGATAACTTCTTAACTAGCAGCAATTCAGTGCTGAAATATATGCCAATAGACTTTAACCCACCATAATTCTTCAGCTGGACTTTGAGCAAAGCCAAAGGTTGGGAGTTTGATCTCCCACTGGACCCAGTGATTCATGGCGTCCCTTCCATCTCTGCCATTCTAAGATGGTGATTATGATGATTATCATGTATGTTGTAATTCCTCATGTGTCCCAGGGGAAAATGCACAGAAGGTATTAGTAGACGCAAAATTCAGGATTCCACTTTCATTGAAATAACCAGATTTCTGTTACAAGCACAGATTATGTTTGTAAGTTTGTAAGAAATGTCTGTTGAAATCAGAGAAACTAGAACGATTCAACAAAGTCAGACGTTACCCTGTTTCACATTTCCTTGCCATAGGTTGTACCACCAGCATAAATATTTATAGAGATAAATTATTATGCACATTTTCTGTCAATTTGCATAATTCATAAACGTTGCAGTCTTCAGCTTTTCTCTAAGCAGAATCATATTTTATTTTATTTTATCTTAAAAAAAACTCTCGACAATACAACAGGTCTCTGAGTATAAAGAAAGGGCCTGATAACCGTTCTCATCTTTCTGCCAGTAAGTCCTCAAAGCTATAAAGCCTTGCATCAAGTTAATTCCTTTCCAAGGTCATCTTCTACTGAAGAGGAACTCTGGATCTGCAGCTTAAGGATAGCATCCCCAGTTTGGGTGGATTTCTTTTTGTTTTTTTTCCCCTGTGGGTTCCAGAGCCTTTTACAAGGAATTTTAAATTGAGGGAGAATGGAAAAGCTACTCTGTTCAAAACATGTTGTTCAGACTGATTGCTAGGAGAATGGCTTGTAATTGTGAGCTGGAGCAGTCTGAGGCTCTGAAAAGACCGGAGATAGTTTAGGAAAGAAAGAGAAGAGATGGAAATAATAATAAGAAAAAAGTTGGGAACCAAAAAAAAACCACCCCATCATTAATCTTGTTGATGTTCATCATTGCTACTTCAGCACGCTTAGCTGCTTCCATGAAGAAGCTCACGATAGCCTTTTGTGTTTATACAGCAGGTTTCAAGCCCTACTGTTATTATTTATTATTTATACAATGCCACTGGTGTAATGTAAGGGGCTTTATGGGGTTTGGCTAAGAGAGGCAGGTGTCTTTCTGCCCCGAGGACATTACAATCCAAGATTGTGCAGTGGGACAGCACGAGGAAGGAAAAGGGAAAGGCGATGGGATTACAAGATGATAGAGAGCAAATAACACGCATTAAGATTTGTTTATAAATGGGAAGAGAATGAGGATTCAAGTGGTCATAGAGTTTCATGCACATTGTCATAGCAATGCATGCCACGGGTCCTATAAGGTTGGTAGGATTATGTTAATATTTCAGACTGATGACAAAAGGTCTGAGGCGGAGGTAACTCGATTTACGAACTTAATCCTTATTGGAACGACGTTCATACGAAGAGTTCCTAAGGCAAACTTTTCCTTAGGAATGCATTGAAAACCATTTAATCTGTACTGGCTGTTTTTCGTTCTTATGTCGAGGCGCTATTCGTAAGTAGAGGCATTAGTTCCCATAGGAACTAATGCAAAGCCAGTTAATCCGTACTCTACCACTAGGGGGAGAAATTTTTAATTTTTTTCTTCTTTTGACCTAAGATGAACTTAGGTAAAGAAAGAGCAGGAAAGGGTTTTTTTCATTTGCAAGTTGAGGCGCCGTTTGCAAGTTGAAGCATCATTTTGCGAACGGAGCCGCTTGTAACTCGAAACGTTCGCAAGTGGAGACGTTGTAAGTCGAGATACCACTTTAGTTTGTTTGAACTACTTTGATGTGTGGCTGAGTTTGAGTATTAAAGGATGTATTTTGCAGCTCGCGCTCTTAGGACTAAGGAGATAGTGGCTTTAGTTGTGTGAGTGTAATTAACACATGTTCTCGAAATGTTTATATTTTCTGTGGAGATCCTGGGGTAGCTTTATGAGCGGGGAAGATGATTTTAATTCCATCTCTCATAGGGTTGCTTATTGGTACCCCATCCCACCATGCCTCAATAAAGGCACACAGTTTCGTGCCCCGCTCACCGTGTCTCCTTTTGGAGACTCATTAGCCCAGGGGTGGTCAATTAATTTCTATAGGGAGGCCACGTGAAAAAAAATCTGAACTGTAAACCAACTTTACTTAAAAATAAAGTGAAATAGTGATGTTGTGATTGTTTTTATTTTAAACTTGTTAATCTTCACAAATACTAAAGAGGCTTTTTGCGGTATGTTAAAGATAAGCAACTGATCAACTTTAGACAAAAGGCTATAAATGATTTTGATGTCTGGCGGACCGGACAGGCGCGGCTCGCAGGCCGTATGTGGCCCTCGAGCGCACTTTGCCCAGGTCTGCATTAGCCTGATTCTTGTTTGATTCTGTGCTTGTATTAGTGGTTTCTATGTCGGGGGGGGGGGAGGCTATATTCCCATGAATGAGGAAAAGCAAACGGCTCTGATTTGGGATGAAGAATCACACAATGCCATCAGATTTATTCCTGCCAGAATTATTTGCCTACCTCCAACCCAGAGAACAGAAAGAAAAGAGAAGCAGGATAGAGTTATTATGAAGTTTCAGTGCAACCCAGACTTCAAAGATACTCTGGTGAAAGGGATTTGCAGTGGCTAAAAGTCTATTGTATTACCTCCTGGTGCCATCACAGCCCCCTCGGGGGACTGTGTCAGATATAATAGTGCCAGAGAAGCTGTGCTGTCACATCTGGCTCCTAGCCATCTCGGGCAGTTAGGCTTGTGCCTGTTGGCAGTGATGCCACATGTCAACAAGAAAAAGAGAAACCAAAACATGGGGAAGAAAGGCAGACCATTGCATTCAGAATGTGGAGAGCAGCTGAGACTCTTACCAACTGGAAAATGCTGCTGATGTCTTGGACTTTGCGGGGTGGGGGTGGCAGGAGATACTGTCAGTCTCCTTTGAGGTTGACTCTTTATAAGGTAGTAGGACTCTCAGTTCCCTTTTCCCCACTTTTGTACATGCTGGGTTTTGAAAATTTTAACATTTTAGATCCCCTACATGCCAGATTTAATATGACAAATTTGTGAAGGGTGCTTCTGCTATCCCAAGAGATTCACTGGCTCTTGCTTCAGCCCTGTGGTTGCCTGAGAAACCCATAAATAATTCTGGTTTGGTTCCCTTTTAGACCTTTGTCTAAAGGCCATGCACAACCCTACAAGTGTAAGCTTCTGATGTTCAGAAGGGGAGAGAAAAAGAGATGATCTCCTTTCTTTGCCCTTGTAGTCTCTGGACTGTTCAGTCTCTCCCAGTGTTGCTTTTTACATTTTTAATGATGTGCTTATAAATCTGGGGTGTGCAAATTTGGAAGAACCAGGAGTCATTTCCTACCTGCCATGGGCTGCTTCATGCCCTCCCAGTGAAAGGGGAAGTGACATAAAGTTCAAATGGACCAAAAAAAAATTTGGAACCAGCCGCTTCCTTTGAAAAAAAAATGTTTTGTTTTGCTTTTTTTTGCTAGAACAAGCTTCCAAAGGAGACTTTTTACAGAAGGCAGTCGTACTTCCTGAAGGTTTCTCAAGGCGTGATGCTTTCTTATCATTTTTGGGCAGGGGACACACAGAGTCCATGAATTGTGGGATTCCTACCCATGTCATGAACTGTATTCCTGCAGTTTATCACATCTTCAATGGCTCTTAGACACTGCACTATAATACGTCTTTGATTTTATTGAGGATGCTTAGCAGCTAATATCCTGCAGCTCAGTGAGATTTTCTTTGCATGCAGAAGATTCCAGCTTCATGATCTGGCACGGTTTTTAAAAGAAGGAGCAGCCCGTTGCAGGTGATAAAAGTGATTCCTGCCTGGGGACCTCGGAGAATCTTTGCCTTGTCAGAGTGGGTCATATTAGTCTAGGTGGGCCAGTTAAGTCTCTCCAGAACCAACCAACCAATCAATTCTTGGCCTATGGAAAATTCGATTTTTATGCTGCATGGCACCTGGCAAAGACTCAAAACTTTTGTTAACTCTGGCTTACTTTGGGGAAATCTTCAAATGGTAGGGAAACGCTTGCAGGATTGGATCGAGGGAAGGCTGACCAAAGAGAACTCTTAAGGGGGAAAAAATAATTAAGGAGAGAAATTTTAAAAGGAGAGACAGAGAGAAAGAGGAAGGAGGGAAAAAGTGACTCAGTTCCTTACAGGGAGGGTGGAGGGAAGTGAAGACAGAGAAGAGGGAGTGTGGAGGAAAAGGGAGTTCCAGCAAGAGCGAGGAGAGAGAGAGGGGGTGGAGGGCCTGCCATGAAAGCATCGCCCCTCCCTGGCCTTTGGAGATGGACAGAGATGGAGGCAGTTGGGGAGAAGCCAGACTGCGTGGGAAGGAGAGAAGGGAGGAGGAAGAGATGACGTCAAAGAGGAAGACAAGAGAGTCTCTTTACACAGAAAGCCTTTTTTCTTTCACAGATGGAATCTGAATGTAAATCTTCACACTGCAAATAGTTACAGTTCGTGTAGGCAGCACCCATATGGAGAAACTGGAGTGATGCATTGATTCAACACGGATAACTCAGTGGTTAAGGTTCCTGGCTCTGGAGCCAGAGGTTGGGGGTTTGATTCCCCACTGGGCTTCCTTGACATGGACATAGACATGATCATCCATAGAGCCCCTTTCAGCCCTGCAGCTCTAAGATTATAATTATATACCTTTTCTGAACCTGTAAGAATATATTAAGAGCTCTGCAGGGCCAGACCAGTGGTCCATTGAATTGGAGGGATAGGGTGGGCAGGTGGGTGGGTAATTCTTCTATGGATTACAACTCCCAGAACCCACCAGCAGCATGGCTAGTAATCTGTTGAGACCAATGGTGAGCTTAGAATAATAATCATTTTAGAATTGCAGATCTGGAAAGGACCCTATAGATCATTGAGTCCAGTCCCTATCAAGGAGGCATAGTGGGAAATCGAACTCAGAACCCCTGGCTCTGCAGCCAGATATCTAAACCACCAAGCTATTAAGCAGTATCTAATCAGAGCTTGGAAGGGGGGACTTTGGGGTTATACTTTCCAGGCACCCCTACTCCCAGCCAGCATAATTCTTACCTTAACTTATCCTCAGGGTACCTTGAGCAGTGCAGTTTATAAGAGGGTACTTTACTCTTTTGTAGGCCATTTAGGGGCCGAGGAATTATGGCAAGCACAAAAGAATGAGGAACATTTAAAGAATAATATTCTGAAAAATGGCCCTCTTTGGTCTTGGGAGGGGGAGCAGAGGGAAAGAGAGAATTTCAAGCAGAAAAATCTCTCTTTTTTTGAGTGAAAAAATGAAAAGATTTTTTTTTTTTTGAGAAAAATCTCTTTTTTTCCACCTCACTTCAGCTCTTTTTCTGCCTTTTGAGTATAAAATTACCTTTCTGGTTTGACATTCACTTCATGCATGTGATGAAACAGGCTGTGGTTCACAGAAGCTACTAATGTTAATAATACCTTTTAGAAAAAAAATCTCTTAAGAGGCCACGAGACTCTTTTATTGCTGTGTTTTGCTGGAACAGACAGACTGCTGTGTGGTCTGTCAGCTGGGATGGCAAAAGTTTTTTTTTTTTAAACTACAGCTTCCCAAATACTCATATAACCAGCCTAGCGATTTCTCCGACATCCTCCTCTGTTACGGCCATGCTGGCTGGTGGTATTTTGGGAGATGTCGTCCAAAAAGTAATTTTTCCCATCTCGGCCCGTTCGGGATTTAAAAAAATTCACCTGATGCTCAAAGAAGCAACAGGAGCAGAATAATAATAATAACAACAACAACAACCCCCACCCATTGGGTTCTTTCATGCTCTTAATTGCAAGTTGACAAAGCTTCGGCTGTCTCTGTGGAACCTGGCTGGGTTTGGTGGAGACCGGAGGGTGGGATGTGTGAAAGCGGGTGGGAGAGGCTAAGAAAAACACCCCAGCCTCCAAAGTGGAACGGGGCTGGGCTGGAGGGTGTGGGAGTTGAAGTAATCTCTCTTTTAGGGAGGCTGGAGAGGGTTTGTGGTTACATCACATTCCTCTTTCTGCCTTCGCCCGGAATTAGGCTGTGGGGGCTGGCAGAGAAATAGGAGGAAGGGGGAGCCAGACCATACCAGCCTGGCAGCAAGGAGACTGGTGTGGCTTTTTGGTGTGTGTGTGTGTGTGTGTGTGTGTGTGTGTGTGTGTGTGTGTGTGTGTGTGTGTGTGTGTGTGAGAGAGAGAGAGAGAGAGAGAGAGAGAGAGAGAGAGAGAGAGAGAGAGAGAGAGAGAGAGAGAGAGAGAGAGAGAGAGAGGCATAGCTTGCAGCAGGAGCCATTGCCAGGGTTGGGAAACCAGAGGTGACTTGGTGTAAAACTCCAGCTGTTCAAAAGAAACCTCTGTTCAAAGACACAACAGGATTTGGGAAAATTGGGTTGTTTTTTTTTTCTTAACACATCTTCCAGAATCCTTTTGCCAATGTGGCCATGCTGTTTGGGAATTGCAGGAATTTAAATTCGCACAATACGTAAATTTTTCCTGTAACTCATGGACATAGACAACGTCTTTTTTTCTTTCTCGGGTAAGTCTAATTAAGTGGCAGAACAAAATTCAGTTGATGCAGAGGTTCTGGAAAGAAAACAGTATTCAGGCTGCCCAAACCGAAACCCCATGGAGTGAGGCTCTTGTAGCGGTCCTGAGCACTCCGCACAGCCTTGTTGCTCCTACACGGGGTTAATCAGAGAAAGGGAACAGGCTGAATCGCAGCAGGGAGAACTGAACCACCGGTCTTTGCTTGACAGCAAAATGGCAGGTTTTTGCAGAGGGTGAAATGGACTATTCTAATGAGAGACAGACAAGGACTACAGGAAGAGCAATCAAGAGCAGAATGGTAAAAAAAAGATGGGGGTCCAGAATAAGGGCTGATCATTATTGGGGGGGCAGGGAGAGTAGCACTAAAATAAAACAGAGGGAAAACCTGTACCTTCTTATCTGGAAGTAAGCTATATGGATGGCATTCAAGAGAATGACATACAATTCCCATAATTCCTGCAGTTGACATGACCCACTGGCTGGGAAGAGTTCTCTAAGTTCAAATTGAAAAAGTAAGTCTTCCAATCTGTGCACATCAGAATAGCCCCACTATGGAAATTACACAGGTTTGAATTGGTAAATTTCTTGGATCAAAGACTGCTTGAGGACCACATATAAGCTGCTCTGACTAGTGTATAAGTGTAATAAATTTTCAGAAGGGAGAAAAATGGTCCTCGTAATTATTTTCTAGTTGGCCATAGTAAATCTCCCTGTGGGGGCAGTGGAAAAATTTGAACTATTTATCTTCTGCCTTTCCCTCAAAGAGTTCAAAGTGATTTTCTCCCCCAGCTCCGATTCATCTTCAGAAAAGGGTGGAGGTTGGCTAGGCAGAGAGTTTGTAAGTGACCCGATGTCATTCTGGGAGTATTCTTGTTGAATCCGGATTTGAACCAAGTATTTACACTACGTAGTTATAGCAGTCTGATTCCACTTCGGTTGCTATGCCTTCATCCTGTGGAATACAGTGCTGGGATCTGAAGTTTGGAGTTATATGCCTTCATGTCAGAAGTGACGTACAGTATAATGACCTCAATGTGGTTTAGATAGTTAAGAAGTGGTTTTACCAGTTCCACATCCCCAGTGAGTTTTCATAGCTGAGCTACGCTTTGAACCCAGACCTGATCATTATACAGTAACTTTAGTTTAGTGAGATGGTTAGAATTCCAGGTTAGAGATCTGTAGTGTCCCCCTCTGAACTGTGTTGTTGTTGTTTAGTCGTTCAGTCATGTCCAACTCTTCGTGACCAGTCTTCCACTGCCTCCCGGAGTTTGGTCAAATTCATGTTGGTTGCTTCGATGACACTGTCCAACCATCTCGTCCTCTGTCGTCCCCTTCTCCTCTTGCCTTCACACTTTCTCAACATCAGGGTCTTTTCCAGGGAGTCTTCTCTTCTCATGAGATGGCCAAAGTATTGGAGCCTCAGCTTCAGGATCTGTCCTTCCAGGGAGCACTCAGAGTTGATTTCCTTCAGAATGGATAGGTTGGTTCTCTTTGCAGTCCAGGGGACACTCCAGCACCGCAATTTGAAAGCATGAGTTCTTCGCCGGTCAGCCTTCTGAACTATAGTAGAAAAATTTGAAGTTCCTCACCAAACTATAGATCCCAGTAACTGTTACTATACAGATATACTCTCTGTCCACCTGTCTTATGCCATGACACAGCACTAGCTGTTTGATGTGGTGTAGATATATTGGGTAGGTAATGTTCTGGACCATCATTTGTCCCTGTTCTTTTTGTGTGTCTCCAAAGATTGACATGGTGTAAATGAGGGCATACAGCGAAGAAGCGGGTCAGGTCCCAAAGGGGTGTGTGTGTGTCTTTCCTCAGACTAAAGAATGATGGTTAAAATGTCTTAAAGAGATTGCCTGCTGAATTGTAGATGATAATTTTGTATTAAGATCAGTTGGGGGGAAAAACCAACCAACCCAGAAATCTTAACTGGGAGTAGTCAGAGGCAGAACTGGGCCCTTCCAGAGTTCTCATTCCCTTCCTGCCAACTAGCACAGCGAAAACAAATGGTACAGAGTAGAGTACCCGCCTCAAAAACATTTGAAGGCACTAGGTTGGAAATGGCCATACCAGACGAACGTGAATGTGTGATTTTGCTTAGTTTGGATACTCCCAAGATATCAGAACTCTCTACCTTTGTCATGCTTCCCACTTGAATTTCACATTTATTGTTTTTCTTGGAGACTCTTGGGCAGATAGTTTAGACACAGTCACAACCGTAACACGTTTGAGAACCTGCTCGCTGTGATGTACTTGGCTGGCAGCGACCGGGCCTTAGATAACATTTTGATTTAATGCCTCACCTTCTCAGATTCACCTTCTGCAGAAGAAGCACGTTCCAGCATCATAGGCAGATGCTGAAAAATGCAGACTGCTGTGGTGGTTAAACACCTGGAGGGTTCCCCCCCCTCATCATTAACCCTTTCCTGTTTTTCTTGAGCCACACACACACTCCACTCAAAAGCACATTTCCCTTAAAGGAACTGCTCCAAGCAGATTCTCTGGGCAACATTTCCAAAAGAGTTGTGTATGTGTGGGTGGGTGTATGCACTCTTATGCTATATTGGACGACAAAGTCATATGCAAATAGAGATCAAGGGGAAACTGGCAGCTATTACCCAGAATTCTTTCGCCAGACGTCGGGCAGTTTCCTTATGTTCTTGATGAGCTCATTAATGCTCAAGGACATAATAGGGCAGGACACATTGCCGGCAGATCTGAGCAGCTAGTTTAAAATGTTTCACCCGTTAACAAGACAAATGAAGGCAGGGGGTTTGTCAGAAGTTGGGCAAGAGCGCACCTCTATTTTGGATGTAGCTCCTTAACAATTTTAGGATGAGTGATGTTTTTTTGGATGTCATAAAGTAGAGGTAACAACCACTGCAATGCCATTTCTTACCTAGTGTTTTCCCCCCCCCCAACCATCATCAATTTGCTCAGTACAGTAATACCAACGATTTTTGGAGAGGTTGGCTCAAAGGCGGAATTTATTAAGGTTACACCTAGGGCCTCTGCCTTGAATTTGCAAGAGCTGAGCAAGGCTGCTAATGACAGCACATGTTTGAGGTCACTCATTCATAGTGTTGTCATAAGCTGGAGTCAACTTGACAGCTCATGATGATGACACTGGAGCCACTCTTTCCAGCCTCCTCACAAAGAGGAAGTACAACCTATCTGTTTTTAATTAGATTTTAAAAACAATAACATGGTTTCAAGGAATTATTCAAAATGTTTTTTTCGGGGGAAGCATCACCATTCTGTAAAGTTTGCAAATCTGAGAATAGGTTGAGTGTAACTATTTGTGTGCAGAAATAGGTGAAGAAAAGTTAGCTACTGTATGAGATCTTACATTGGACAAAGCAAAAGAAAACTGCTGGTGGTCAGTTGAAGTTTTTATGTTACTGAATTGTGGATACCTTTTTATGTGCATAGCTAGACGATAGCTCCCCACTATCTGGGTTTAGCAAATGCTGACAGGTAGTGAGTTCAGGAGACATAAAGTAGGTAATAAGGACAAGGAGAAATTTGTTTGATTTGCATTTTAATACAAATCAGCCTAACTTGTACTTCCAGAACTAGTACGTGAGCCAGAATGCTGTTATCCTCTTAGGTTTGCACTCTTACCCCCACCCCTGAATTTTACACTGTAGTTTTCTAATTTAGACAAGGTGTGCATTCTGCCAGTTCAGTAATATGTACATTAGGGGGCCATCCCATTCCATAAATTGACACGGCATAAAAGGGTGCATAGAGTGAGGAAGTGGGCCAGGTCCCAAATGAGGGTCTTTTCTCAGAATAAAGAATGATGGGTAAAATGCCCGAACAGATTGCCTGCTGAATCTTAGATGATCTCTCTTGAGATCCTGTCTACATTACTTGGCTTTGAGGGACCGTCAGACCGGGATGATACTATTGAAAAGTAGCCAACTCCTGGTCAAAAAGAGCCTAACAATTTCAACATTTTAAATTAGTTCGAACTTTAGATTAGATATACACCCATAATTTTAAAGTGTGCAACATTCTGATATGAGGAAAGGACAGACCACTCAGAGCCAGGTGTTTCACCCACAGCCACAGCAGTAAATGGTGGTTCCTACAGCATTAAGAGTGGTCTGGTTCATTCCTTGTGTACCACCATCTGAGATGGCTACCTCAGTGCGCCTAATGGATGGGCCGGCACTGCTAGATAGGCAACCCTGGAGTTCCCGCTGCTTTGGGAACAGGTGGAAAAATGAGACTTGCTTGGTTTAGCTGTGTGTATTGGTCTTAGTATATGTGCCCAACTAATATTCTTCCCTGATAGAGCTTATCTTTGTTATGGTAGGGTAGCTACTTGCACATCTCCAGAAAGGAGGACATTAGAGATGGGCTCTTTGGAGTTCGGTGGTTCAGCACAGTTCAGAGGATCGGGTCCACGGGTATTGTGTGGGTGCCCTGGATTCTGTGCCCTGCCTCCTCCTGCAGGCGCTCACACAGCAGGAGGGGGTGGAGCAGAAAAGCTCGTCATGCTGCTTCTGATGGGGTGCCTGCAGGAGGAGGCAGAGGGCAGAAACCAGGATAGCTGCACAACATTTGTGGACCCGATCCTCGGAACCACACCAGACTATGGTAACTGCCCATCTCTAGAGAACATGCGTCGTTCGAGGCAGATCAAAAGAGGGCACTTGTTTGCAAACGATAGTATAGGCTAAGATGCAAAATTAGAAAGGATGTTAACAGGAATCTATCCTGCTTGAGTGGTGAAGAATGTGCCTGTCGAGTCTGTTGGCCAGGTGCTGCTAATGAAACCGTCAAAATTCCTGATCGCCTTTGTTGTGGTCATTTATCTTTAAATCAAATTCTTACTAGACAGCCCTTCAAAAGGAGGACTGGCTTCAAAAGAAGGAATTACTCACTTAAAAGAGGATATGTCACCACTCTGTGCAAGACAGAAAGTATTCTTAAGTTGAGGGTGGGAAGACTTCTCTAAGATGAGTAGAACAGTATTATTCCTACGGCTATGGGGTTTTATGAATTCCCAAGGCTTAGCTTTGTGATATCAGCATTAACTCTCAATAACCAGGTCCCTTTGGAAGATGAAACCCTCTGACTCCAGTGGGACCTTTTGAAACCAGATGTTGAAGAAGAGAGAACCTAAAGTGGGGTCAAGCAAAGGTCTCAACCCAGGCGATAGAAACTAATGAAGAAATTGCTCCAACATTGATCCACTTCCTGTTGACCAACTCCCGTTTCCAAATCCCATAATCTTTCTTTCCTAGTTCAGGCTCTTTGTGGCACTGGGCACAGTCCAGATGTCCTGTGTATAGCTGACTCTAGCGCTGAATTTGATGGATTTGATCATGCAGGTGGACAAATGCTTAATGCTGTTATGGTTCTCCTTCTGTTATGGTTCTCCGTCCTCCTCTGAAACCTGTTGCGTTTCTCCCCTTGCACACTTCTGGATTTCAATGTCTATTGCTATTGTCTTTCCCAGATTTAAATCCAGTTTACAATCATTTTTATATTGACTAAAATCCTGTTGCTTAATACAGTAAATTGCAGTAGAGTAAGTCCATTGGGATGTGGTGGCGCTGAGGGTTAAACCACAGAAGCCTCCATGCTGCAAGGTCAGAAGACCAGTTGTCGTAAAATCGAATCCACGGGATGGAGTGAGCTCCCGTCGCTTGTCCCATCTCCTACCAACCTAGCTGTTTGAAAGCATGTAAAAAATGCGAGTCGATAAATAGGTACCACCTCGGTGGGAAGGTCACAGTGTTCCGTGTCTAGTCGCGCTGGCCACGTGACCACGGAAACTGTCTTTGGACAAGCGCTGGCTCTGTGGCTCGGAAACAGGGATGAGCACCATGCCCTAGAGTCAGACACAACTGGATTAAATGTCAAGGGGAATGTTTACCTAAGCCCATTGAATTAGTGGGGATTTGTAGAACCAATTCTCTGTAAATTCAAGTGATTCAAGTGGGCTTACTCTAGTTGTGATTTTAGTATAGTAAGTCACAACTAGAGTAAGCCTACTTGAATCAATTGAACTTATAGAGAATTGGATTCAAGAAATCCCCATGAATTCAATAGGCTTACTCTAGTGCAACTTACAATACTAAGCAGCAGGATTTTAGCCAGCGATCATTTATGCCTGCATAAGTGGAATGATATAAATCAGTGGTTCCCAACCTTAGGTCCCTCGATATTCTTGGACTAAAACTCACGGAAGCGTTCACTTCTATCTGTGCTGTCCAGGATTTCTAGTTGGGAACCACTACTATAAATTGCAATAGAAACTTGTTAGTAGCTAATAAGTCACTTATACAAGCATCCAGTTGTTAACTGCTGTGATTTGCAGTACAGTGCTACCTTGCAAGACGAATGCCCCGGGTAATGAAAAACTCACAAGACGAAAGCGTTTTGTGAGTTTTTAAGTGCCTCGCAAGACGAAGATATTTTTGTCTTGCGAGGCACGTTTTGCCATAGGAATGCATTGAATTTTAATTAATGCATTCCTATGGGCCAAAAAACTCTGAAAAAGTCACTTACCGGGTAGGGAGCTGGGGAAGCACCATCGGAGGACTGGCGGGGTCCCCCGCAACTGCGATTACCGCTTTCAGAGGTCCCCTGGCAGTCCTCTAGTAGTGCTGGGGAAGTCTTCAGAGGCTTCTCAAGCCGGCGATTGCGGTTGCGGGGGACCCCCGCCAGTCCTCCGATGGTGCAGAGGAAGCTTCCGAAGGCTTCCCCAGCACCACTGGAGGACTGCCAGGGGACCTCTGAAAGCAGTGATCGCGGTTGTGGGGGATTCCTGCCAGTCCTCCGTTGGTGCTTCCCCAGTTCCCTACCTGGTAAATGACGTTTTCAGAGTTTTTTTGGCCCATAGGAATGCATTAATTAAAATTCAATGCATTCCTATGGGAAAACGCCCCTCGCAAGACGAAAATTTCGCAAGACGACAGGACTCGCGGAATGAATTATTTTCGTCTTGCGAGGCACGACTGTATTAGTTCTCTGCTGTGATTTGCAGTATTGCACTAGCAGTGGCATACATAACCAATAGGATTCTAGCCATCACTTCATATCACTTCATATAACTTTTTTTAAAAACAGACTGTTGACTCTGGTGCTGATTTCCAAAATCTGGACATGAGAAATATACAAGCATCCATGCATATTTTATCTCTAAGGCTCTTCAGACTGTTCAGGTTAGCTCCTATACTTTTTTTTAAAAAGTTGCCAGCCAGTTTCAAGGTTGCTGAACTTTTTTGTAGCTAGTAACGTAGGGAGTATAATAATATTTCTTGAAGAACATGTAGACCTGTATAAATATTTTAAATTTTGCTCTCCAGTTCATTTCCTTACTCACTTCTCCCCCCACCCCCCGCTACTGTTTTTCTGGGTGTCATCTTTCTTCTTGCACATTTTGAATTACAGTATAGTGCAGTCCAAACTCAAATATATGCTATCTGGAATGGGTTTGGAATGGGCAGAAACTTCTTTTGCTAACACAACTTCCCTTCCTCCAAGACAACTTCCTTGTGCCAGGTGCTCTCAGGCCTACCAGTATAACTGCTGTCCCAGCTGAGATCTGCCATCAGAAAGACCAAAAGAGGGTGGTGTGTTACATTTCCATGTTTATAAATTTACTACTAATTTCCAACATCTTTAGTCTAGGAGAGGTTGAGATTCAGCAGAGCCTAAGCTGACCGAGCATCTGCTCATTCAGCCCTTAGCCATCTCAGCTGATTTATTTGTCCTTTTCCTTCCTGTAAATTTTCCCACCTAAGTAGGGACAATATAGTAAGCTGGTGATGTGTCTCCGTGATGTGACATGTCACTTAATGTCGGCAACCACACTCACAACCTGTAAGAGTGTTTTTGTGATAATGCCATAGAGAGCAAATGAGGGCAATTGCGGGTGAGGGCAATTAAACAAAATAGAGTATTTGTGGGTGGAAGAGATGAATGTCACCCAGTTGACCAGAAAGTAAAGACTTAAAAAATAAACAAACAAAAACACCACCCAGGCTCACTCCTTCCTCTTAGGGTGACCGAGCTTCACTTTGGTTTGTTGAGACAAGGGATTACTGAAGAAAACATTGTATGAGCTGATGCTATGGTTAGATTTGCTGTTGGAAGCATTAGTAAACACAGAAGGTTTTTTGGATATGCAGTTGGTTGATTGATCCTGTGATCTCAGCTTGGTCACTTCTTCCAGAATGTGTAGTAGCTCATGAGAAGAGCAAATCCTACTGATTGTAAAACAAGTTGTGGGGAAGGAATGGGATTGCAAGACGGGAATCTACAGCATTTCCTGATTGCCACAGAATTGTTTTTAGAATTGTATCTCACATGAGCCAAGGTGTATTTGGAAAGATGTTTCTGCATTGCGATACAGCTTTTGTGCTTGGTGACTTGTACCCTTGAAGACAAAGAGGAATGCTAGCTTGTGTCCCCAGAAGGCTTTCTTATGAGATGCGCAAAGCTATAGATTGCAACACAACCAGGCGCCCTCGAATGCTCTGCTAGCAGGGAGTCGGGTCCTCCTCCACATGCACAGGGTTCCGGGTGCAACCGTAAGCAAATGGACCCCAGCTCTGGCTCGGCTGCGCAGCCCTGATCCAGCACCGCACGGCTGCGCAGCTTAAAGGAAACGTTGATCACAACTCATGGGAAAGGAAGTAAGAGTAACGAATACCAGGATTAGTTTTCGTAAAGAAAATGTCTGGGTCTCATATCTACCGGGAAGTCATATAGTGAAAAAGCAACTTCCTCCCCACATTTTTTTTCTGCGGGGGTGAGGGCTGACAATACATAGTTATTACTTTATTTCTGATCATGAGATTTGTATCACATCTTTGCGCTTCATAATTAAGCGTTTTATGTGCTCTTATGGTGAATGAAAAATAACACCGTGTTTTTTACAAAGGGTGTTTCCAGTTACTTCTCCCTATCATGCTCCTATTGACTAGCCATGCCTAGTAAAGTTTTATTTTGTCCTCTTTAGCAGAAAATTCCAGCAAAAATGTCAGTGCTTCCTATCCAGAAATTGATTCCTTCTCAACATTGTCCACATCCTCCTATGTAGAAAATTGTGATATTCAAAGCCTTAGCCTTTGAAATGGGCTCTAGGACTGATCCTGTTGAAGTCTTGCTTCTGAGGAGGCTTTGGAACAAACTGAGGCTGTGGGTTACATAGGGAAATATGTCGCGATCTGGACCACTTGTGGAGCATCCTAGTGTGATCTTTTCCTTCACAATCATATGACACACAGGGAAATGCATTCCCACCTGACCCTAAATCCACTCCCAAGCTAGACTTTTTGGTCCATTGCAAGGCTTCTACTTTTGGGGGCTGGGCTGAAGTGATTCCCCAGCAGATAGAAGGGTCATTTTAAGGGAGATCCAACTGATCCTTTATGATGTAATCAGATCTGCATTTTTGCAGCCATCTGATTGCACCCTAAACTGAGACAAATCTGAAGACCTTCATTCCCAAAATCAAGAGCTTCCAAAGGAATTTGAATCAACGGTGCTTTGCTCTTTAACGCCTTGTGCCCATTCCAGGAAGGTTAGAAGAGGGTTAAGGCTACTAATAAGAGCTTGAATGCCATTAGATGGAAAGTGCAGGACAGGAGTAACTTCCTGCTGTGTTTAGACTCCATCATATACAGTATATACATTTAGTCCTCAGCAATCCGAAGTGGTGGTGGGAATGATAGCACTCAGGAATACATTCCAAGTTGGGTGTTCACAGCCCTTAGGAAGCAGCAGTGTGTGACCAAATGGTCTCTAGGGGGTGGTGGTGGTGGTGGAAATGATACGTGTTCATTCTATAAATAATTCCTGTGTTTCACAAATGCAACGAGTTGGAAGATTACCTCTGTGTTTCCGACCATTGTCCAGCTCAGATGAAGTTTTTGATCTAATTTACTGGGGCTGCTCTCTGATCTACTAAAATAAATGAGTTTTCTGTTTATTTAACAGAGATTGTTATTTGCTGTGAGCCAGATCACTTTTGTGGTATGAAAAATAAGGATATTTTTTTCTAAGTGCTGCCCTGTGAGCCTTGGGCTTATTACAGTATAATGGACAGGACATTCAATATAAAACGAACCCTATCAGCAAGAGATTCCCCACCCCTGCTCCCCCAGGCTGTCTGTGTGTCTCGATATACTTTTACTGCTAAGTCTGAAGAACTGCCTGTCCCATTCATGCTGATTGGGATCTGATTTAGCCCATTGCTGGTTTGGAGGATTCATAATTTTTGAGGTATCTGCCTTAGACTCCTGTTGCCTACAAATTTATTTTCAGTGTTCAGCATATAAACAGGCTGCCTGTTCTTAAGCCTGCATAATCATTGGCGAGCCCTAGGCTTAAAGAGTTTAAACATTCACTTCAATATTTACTTTTACACAACTCTGTTAACATAGTAAGAGTACAGTAGTCTTTCTCTTGCGTGCAGATGCTGCACCCATTCACCTGCCCTATAGAATGAAAGGCTGTACGAGCTGAACTGTTTGATTGGACCAGCAATTAACCAAATTTGGTAAGAGGTACCACTTCGCATAGATTTCACTTTCTTGGGCTCCATGATCACTGCAGATGGAGAAAACAGCCACGAAATTAAAAGACGCCTGCTTCTTGGGAGGAAAGCGATGACAAATCTTGACAGCATCTTAAAAAGCAGAGACATCACCTTGCTAACAAAAGTCCACATAGTCAAAGCTATGGTTTTTGCAGTAGCGATGTATGGAAGTGAGAGCTGGACCATAAAGAAAGCTGACTGCCGAAGAATGGATGCTTTTGAATTGTGGTGCTGGAGGAGGCTCTTGAGAGTCCCCTGGACTGCAAGGAGAACAAACCTATCCATTCTGAAGGAAATCAACCCTGAGTGCTCACTGGAAGGACAGATCCTGAAGCTGAAGCTCCAATACTTTGGCCATCTCATGAGAAGAGAAGACTTCCTGGAAAAGACCCTGATGTTAGGAAATTGTCAAGGGAAGAGAAGGGGATGACAGAGGACGAGATGGTTGGACAGTGTCATTGAAGCAAGCAACATGAATTTGACCAAACTCCGGGAGGCAGTGGAAGTCAGGAGAGCCTGGCGTGCTCTGGTCCATGGGGTCACGAAGAGTCGGACATGACTAAACAACAACACCACATCTCATTGGGCTTTACAGCCCTCCTGGTACCTCTGTCAACTAGCTGCCTTGTACTGCTAGTCTGGAGACCAGAGAACATGGCAGTTAGCTGTTTCACCGATCTTTGCATTTAGCTGAAATGTATGTCTGGATGGTTGGGAGACAAAAAAACAGAAAGTGAGAGGAAACTGTAATGTGTTTCTTTCAGAAATTATGATGATTAGAAGGTAGTCTTATCTAGAATCCCCTGTTCAGTATATGGCAGCTCTGCATGTATATACGTGTGTGGGCACACAGGCACATGCAACCATATGTGCATGCATATGTGAAGGGAAGACGTCACATGGTTTCTCCCTGCCAGATTATAGTTTAGAATTAAATGTGTTGTCTGTAGTGTGTTACTTTGAGGAGTAAAGCAGATACACATTAATTTTTCCAGGATTGTAAATTTGTCACTAACGTGTTATGTTTTGGGCAGCCAAAATGATGGCCTAAATCTGTTAGTCCCAACTAGAGTTTGTTGTTGTTGTGTACCTTCAGGTCAGAACCGACTTAACAGTGATTCTAACAAGGTTTTGAAGGTGCGATAGTTAAACGAATGAGTGGTTTTACCAGTTCCACATCCTCAGTGAGTTCCATGGCTGAGTGGGGATTTGAACCCTGGCCTCCTGAGTCCTAGTCTGTCATTCTGTCTACTCTACCACAGTAGGAATCAGTAGATCCACTGAATCACTGGAATTTACATGGGCACTGATTCATAAATCTGCTACTCATTTACTCTAGTTGATACTAGCAATTTGATTTAGGCCAAATTTTACTCCTGACCTCCCTAGCCTAACATTTAATAGTCATTGGGGGTGAGTTGGTTTAATTTGCAGTTCTTTTGAGAATGGGGAAGTGGTACAATGGGCTCAGTGAATTGGAGCGCCTGGCTGTGAATCCTTCCAGAAGAGCCAGCCTGTGTAATCTTGGGCATGCTACACAGTCTTTGGGCATCCCCAGAAGAAGGGAATGGTAAGCCACATCTGAGTTCTCTATACCAAAAGTCATAACTAGTGCCACATAATTATTATTACAGTGGTGCCTCACTTGACGAGGATAATCCATCCCAGGAAAATCGCTGTTAAGTGATATCCTCATCAAGCAAAATAAAAAATCCCATTGAAATGCATTGAAAACCCGTTCAATGCATTCCAATGGGTTGAACAGCTCACCGTCCAGCGAAGATCCTCCATAGGGCGGCCATTTTCAGCTCCCTGTCTTGCGAAAAAGTCTTCCTAAACACAGCGGGGAGCCGTTTTGTACACCCGGTGGCCATTTTGAAACCCAACGATCAGCTGTTTTTGATCATGGTAATGCAAAGAATCGGTTCCTGAAGCAGGGAACCGATCATCGCAAAGTGAAAAAAACTCATTCAAACATCGTTTTGCAATCGCAAAAACTTCATCGTTAAGCAATTTCCTCGTCTAACGAGGTAATTGTCAAGCAGGGTACCACTGTATTCCAATGGGGATTTTTTTTAAAAAAAATAGTAACACAGCACCCCATTACCGCAGTGCTAACATAAATTTGTTATACAAATATTAGAGCAACTACTGACAGTAATATGTTAGCCAGTTTATATAAAAATTCCAAATCCCGATCTGAGTATCCAGAGACATTAGTTGGCTTTGATGCGTCCTCTTTCACCATCAGCATCCTTCACCAACCAGTTCCGAAACCAGTTTCTCAAAGCCAGTGATTCTTCACTGCCAGCATCATGTAGATGTTTGCAGCTTTTCCTCAAGGCCAGCATTAGCCACCCAATTTAGCTAATTAATTAACTTCCTGCCAAACCATCATAATTTGGCATCATCATGCCACGTTCTGGTCCCTGCAAGCAAAGGTACTGTGAGTCTCATGCAAGGATAAAAATATTTTTCCTAAAAGTACAAGAAGGTATTCCAGTTAAAAATAAAATAAGAGCAAAGTATTAAATGTAACGAAATGGTTTTAAAAAGTAAACTTCATGGGTATTAAACATTTAAGAGAGAAAACAGAAACGGGTGGTTGCGGAGGGGAGCAATGTATTTCTATATCATGCACAAACGATTCTTTATCGGAGATGGGAAGTGAAAGGGGTTACGGCCGCTGAGCCCCAGGAAGAGAGTTATGCTGTTGAAGTTGCCTCCTGTGGCTGCCGAAAAATTTGCATAATGAATAAGATAAAAATAAGTTACTAGCTCACCCTATGAACTTCATGGCAAAATTTTTCATTACCTTTGTCAGTTACCAAAAGTGTTCCCTACTCTCACTACTTAAATGAGGTCATGCATTAAAATAGCCTACCAGGCAATGTGATTTTATTTAAAAAAAAAACAACAGTGTGATGGAAATGTTTATTTAGATTCCTTGCTTCCATTTTGCATTTGGAAAGAACTCCTTGACCGCGGGTTTTTCTCCTGCTAGCCCTCCAAGCCAACCAAAAAAATTAATCATAAACCAATTCTGCTATGGATGTTCTGCGTGTCTTTCGCTTGGTAAATGCTGCGTATCATCGACTTCCAATTTCTAACCGAGCTCTTGTATTGCAGAGACTCTAACGACTAGAAGGACTGATTCACAAGCTACCCTAAAAAGAAAGAAACAAACAAAAAAGAGCAACAATATGGTGTTAACTCAGGTTTTGTACTCAGTACATCCTGAATCAGAGGAGCCCTAGTATCTTTAACCCAGTTGCTGGGAGCAGCTCTTTCTGAGAGATTTTTCCCACCTTGTTCCTCAAGCATGTGAACTTTTAACGTGGAGATGGGGACCAAAGGACAATCAAGATGAGATTTCTGTAGTCACACCTGTTTAAAACAACAGTCACCAAAACACATACAGATACAAATGGGTGTGTTGTTGCTTTTTGTTATGACAGTAGCAGAAGCGAAAGAGGTTTATTCTTCTCTCCTTTAGAAAGGAGGCTGGCTGGATAGCTCAGGAATTTGGGTTGGGAGTTCGAGACCCCACTGTGCCCCTTAAGAGAAGAGCCAGCCTGTGTGGTTTTGAGCCAAGCTGTGTCGTCCCAGGATGCTCCCAGAAGGGAATGGTCTACCTAGAAAACCCTGAAAAAGTTTGCCATGATTCAGAATTTCTTTGCAAGAAAGTGGAGGGGGAAAGCAGGAATCACCAAAGTGCTTTGATCCCTGCTTTCCCCCTCCACTTGCTGAGCCCCGCTTAGATTTCTTAATTTTGTGTTAGAAAGGGGGGGTCTTATACACAGAAAACTACAGTAAATAGGACAGAAAGAATTCGAGATCGGAGAAACAGAACCTGACAGATTTATAGCTGTACATAACACAAAAAGGGGAGAATTCTGTTTCTGTTCCTTTCCAAACGATTTGTCAGAATTCATAAATTTCTTCATGTTGGAGGCCAGAGAAACAGGTACCAGTATCCTGTGATGGCAGAAGAATGATCAGACGAATGTTTCCCATGCTCCAATATGCTCCCCATCATTTGCTCTGTCTCACATGGTTTGTAAAAACTGGTTGTGCAACCGACTGCATGGCTGGTCATGCAATGAGGGGTCTGCCAAGATGGGGGAAGCTCACGTGCTTTCTCTTATGATCTGAACAGGATACTAATCCTGCATTTTATACAAAATGACATTAAAAGCAAAACTGACAGATTTCTCCTTCCGAGTGGTTAGCAATAGTCCTATTTCAATAAGAGTGTTTGTTTGCGTGTCCGCATGTGTGCATACGTATCTGAATGCGCCATAAATATTTGTCATGGCTGTGAACAGTAAACAGCAGCCAGGTTAATCTGTTGATTCAGCTCCTGAAAATCAGAATAGCTAACCCAGCACATTTCCCCTTTTGGAAAGAAATCATATCCACATTTTTATTCTAAGAAGGTAAGAAAGCTGGTGTTTTATAGAGAAATAGTGTGATTTTAAAAAAAAGATAATAAGAATCCTAATTCTAGTTGAAGATTCATGAAGCCATGGCTGTTCTCCCGCCTCTTAAAAACAAAGGCATTCTTCTCTAATCCTCTTCCAGAGAGGGCAAGAGGGAGATGGGAGAAGGAAGCGACATCAGCAACTCTAAAAATGTCAGTCCAGGTTGTAGGAAGGTCATCACAAGTCAGAGCAAGAAGCGTAAGAAGCATGAGGCACTCCTTCTCACTGTGTGTATTCTTCCCCCTGCAAAGACAGTCCTCTTCTTTAAAGAATGCTGAGGTGTATCTAGTATGGGAAAAAGTGGAGGGGTTGTTATAATAGAGTGGAAGAAAGAGGTGCAGTGGATTCTGGGGGTGGGGGGAACGACACCCATCCTGTTTCCCTGAAAATAAGCCCTAGTACGATTTTTCATGATGCTCGTCATACAAGCCCTACCCCCAAAATAAGTCTTAGTTGAGTGAAAGCTCGCCCTCCACCCTTGTGCAGCAACCAGAAGAAGATGACAGGACTGTTTTTGAATAAATGTAGATTGTTGTAAATGGGGGGAAATCTCCTGAAAATAAGCCCTAATGCGTTTTTTTGGAGGAAAAATTAATATAAGACCCTATTAGGGCTTATTTTCAGGGAAAATTCTGGTTACTTAGTTACTTAGACTTTATAATATACAGTGGGGTCTTGACTTGAGAACTTAATCCATATTGGAAGGCGGTTCTCAAGTCAAAAAGTCTGTAAGTCAAGTCTCCATTGACCTACAGTGCATTGAAAACCAATTAATCCCGTAACAGGCCGTTTTTGTTCCATTTTGTTTTTTTTCTGGTCTGTAAGTCAAATCTCAGTCTGCAAGTCAAACCTAAATTTTGCGGCCAGAGAAGTCTGTAACTCAAAAAGTCTGTAAGTCAAGCCATCTGTAAGTCAAGGGTCCACTTTAAGACCCTGTCTTATTTCCTGGGAAACACGGTATAAGTCCTTAAAACATACTGTTCTGTAAAATCTTGACATCTTGACATCTCAATATACAGCAAAATTGACCATACAGTTCTGTAAGGTCGATTTTTCTGTATATTGGGATGTCAGGATTTGACCATTTCAACTACCACAATTAGTTACTTAGACTTTATTATTATTTTTCCTGGCAATGAAAGTATAGCTCTGTTATGTTATATTGGTAACTTAAGAAGAGATAACATCACTCATTTTGTGGTGTAATCACAACTTGCTCAGTTACTTTTATAGTTATGGTTGTATGGGTTTAGTAAATATTGGAGGAGGAATAGCCGATGGTGCACATACTAACTCATGCATTGATGGGATGACAGTGAGATAGACAGGAAAGGGGGGTATTTTATGACAGCAGCTTGTAGTATTATGGTGCTTTTTATTTAACCCCCCCCAAAAAAACTTAAAAATAGCTCAGTTGCTTTTAAGAAATTAGAAAGCAAATAGTTACTTTTGAAAACTGTAACTATATTGGCAACTAACTACTAATTACTTTTTAAAAATCACTTTCCAAGTTCTGGAAATTCCTGCCTCTCAGTTCCTGCGTGAGGGATAGCTCAGATGCAAACACCAGCAAATTCTGATGAAATGCATCAAAAGCTCATATTTTTACTGGAAATTATGATTGGAAACTATAGCTGTTTGCTGAATGGCTAAGAAGGATCATCTGGTCAACAGCAGATGATGCAATGGGCGCTGCTTAGATGAACGAGCAGCAACTACTCAGAACATAGCCAATTTTCTATGTGAACATATAATTTCTCCCCACTGGATTTGCATTCTTTGGCCATAAAGAGTTTTATTTCCCTTTGAAATTCGGTCACTGTGTTCTTGGCCTAGGAACAGTTTTAAGAAATGATATAGAAAAAAAAAAGGAGTGGATCAGCTGGGTATTTCAGTTTGGCAGCAGAAATATGAAATATTTCCCTGGACCTAAAACAGGGAAGGGTGGAGGAAGAAAGTAAAATTTATTATCCCAAATCTAAAATGTGCCCACTATTCAGTTCAGGACAGGAAAATGAACATGAAACTTTTCTAAAACTCCTGTGCCCTTCAAGTTGGATCATTCCTGTTTCCTAGTACAGAGGTGTTAGGCGGGGGGGGGTACCTGGAAATTTTGAGAACATGGCCATGGTGAGTGGACGGTTCTGGAAACTATAGGCCCCCAAGCTTTTTTTCCCATACTGTGCAGACCCATGGTGATAGCTGGGCAGCAATAAGGCTGCAAGGGGTGTTCAAACAGTGCTGGACAGCCAGGCCAAGCTGCCATTTTGATTTTCTTCAGTGCCTCCTCATGATGTCAGGAGAAGCTAAAATGGCAGCTACAGGGCAAAGCCCTTCTGGGTTTGAAGGTGCCAGCTGGAGTCTCAGGGAACTGCTGTCCTTCTCTGGGCTTCAAGGCAGGGATTTAAATCTTGCTGTGGGTGTAACGCGAGGAAGTGTGATTTTGGTCTTTGAGGTGTTTTTAAACACCCATTTCCACTCATTCCCTGCTGGCGTCAGTGCTCTTACGCTGGATTCCCTTCTTGTGCTTGCCTTCCCCCACCTTTCTGGCGTCACAGAAATCCACCCTTAGTCTCCCGCTTTAGTCCTGAAATCTCGTGGGAGAGGATGCTGTTGAGTTGGCAAGCCAATCTTGTTGCCTGGAGCAAAAAAACAAGATGGCGCTTCCCTTCCCAGTACGTGAACTGGGGAATGGTGCTGACTGAGCAGAATTGTCCCCTGGATCGGAGGGCGGTAGGCCATGGGGAACACGAGGCTCTGTATATCAACTAGGCTTTGTATGTCAACACCTTCCCATTGCTCTCTGACCCACAACATCTGTTGTCTGAGCCAACCTCCTCATTATCTGCCTAGCAGCAAAGGCCACCCTGGATGTCTGGGCTCAGCATCTCCTGCAGCTTTGGGCTCTGGAACAGGAGCCAGAGGCTAGTAACAGGGATTGGCCACTTCCCTATTCTGTCAGCAGTGTGCTGTCACCATGGCAGTGGCCCAGGAGTGTCGGGTGTCAATGTCAGGTCTGTAACAGTGGAAATACTCTTGCTTCCCATGCTAAGCTTCTGTAATGTTGAGGACTGAAGGAGAGCCCCCCATCCTTTAGGCAGGAGTTCCGTGTAGGAGGAAGAGATTCTTGAGTTCCTCTATCACTGATTAACCCATCTGAATAGGTGAAGGCAGATTTTAAGCAGCAAGACTGTAAGATGGAAGGAAATGGGACAGATAGATTCCAACCAGCCATAGAGTTTGGGGTATTTGACCCTTAACTCTGCTTTTCATTTCCTGAGACTGCTTTGGTACCGGCATGTTACTGTCATAAGAAACGGGGAACAAATAAGAAGATATTTCTTTCTAAAAGTAGCAGCATCCATTTCTTGTCTCACATTGCCTTCAATGTCCCAAAGAGTCATATTATATGGGTAATAAATGCTCACTTGTTTATATTTAAAAGACTACTCAAGCAAAAGGCAGATGATTAAGCAGTCTTTAATTATTTGACAGATTGAAAGCAAAGATATTTGCATTTTTATTCAGTCTTTTTTATTTATCCCATTGTATTGCCAGAAAGGATGTTATAAGTTGCAAAATGGGTAATTAAACATATGAACATGTCTTAGGCTAGGTCTACATGATCAAATGCCCATTTTTTTTCAAAAGAAAACAAACAAAAAAAAGAGGACAATCCTGGTTTTGCAGAATTGTCAACCTACAGTCCTCTGTTTGAAAGCATCTTATATTCGGATGGCTGGTCCTGTTTAGATATCACATCTTTAGGAAGGAATTAATGGTTCAAGGTTCTTAAAATTCATAATCAATAGTTCGATGCCTGGGCAACAGGTGAGAAACAGACACACGGGTAATAACACAATTTTCCCCACAATGGCTTGCTGTATTGTATTTACATTTTAATTACAGTCATTATTTAATGTGTAATCAGCATTTCCAAATTTACATATGAGGGCAGGAGAGAATTTTACTATTTTCATGTATGAGAAAGAAAAGAAAAAAGGAAAGGAAAAAAATGGGAGGGAAGGAAGAAGTGGGAGGGAGGGAGAGACGGAAGTGAAGCAAAGAGATTCCAGTCAGTGCTTAACCCTTAAATCTGGGTTTGATTCTCTGTGGGTTCAACAATATTTTTAGTGCTGTATGAGGGATAGTATATCTTTTTTCTTGTCTGGCTTCTGATCTTTGGTAGCTACCATATTTTTCCAGGTATAAGACTATACTTTTGTCTAAAATCTTTAGACTAAAAATTGAGGGCCGTCTTATATGTGGAAGTAAGCTGAGGAGAGAGAAAAAACAAGTGGAGGGGAAAGCAGGGATCAAAGTGATCCTGCAGGGCTTTGATCCCTGCTTTCCCCTCCACTTGCTAAGCCTTAGCAAAAGGAAAGCAGGGATCAAAGTGCTGCAGGATCGCTTTGATCCCTGCTTTCCCCTCTGCTTGCTAAGTCCCATAGGGCTTAACAAAAGGAGGGGGGAAAGAATCAAAGCAATCCCGTGGCTGTTGAAGGGGGAAAGGGATCAAAACGATCATGCAGTCACGGGATTGCTTTGATCCCTTTCCCCCTACACTTGCTAACCCCCACTTAGATTTCTTAATTTTGGATTAGAAAAGTGAGGGGAGTGTCTTATACACGGGGGGGGCATGGAAAAATACGTTATGTGGCAGAACGATACAAAATGGAGCTCTTCACCTTAGAAATTACTGGATCCATTGAATTTATCCATCATGAATAAATGAGACCTCACTCGAATTGTTTTTCATGTGGACTCACTGAAATTGACAAATTTCTTCAAAAGCCAAAAAGAAAGTACTTGTTATTGTAACTGCTTGAATGAGGGAGGAAACTTGCTCGCTATTATTGGTCTTTTAGGCAAAGGAGAATGAATGCTTGAACCCAGTGAGAACTTGCTTGGCAGTCCATAATGGGTGTTCTTCGTGCTGTTGCAACTAGATGCTACTAATAGAGTCCAATTCGGAATCCAAATTAGCATTTTTTTTTAAAAAAAAACAACTATTTCTTCTTTAAGTATAATTACACTAACCAAGTCAGATGGTTGTTTTGTCTAATCCAGATCCCTGTGGACTGACTGGAAAAACCTCAACAAGATCTCTGACAGATATGTCCTGCTCCTTTTGACTGACGAAGCCCAGGATTTAACTGAGAGTTTTCTTCTGTAGGCAAGACATAATATGTCTTAGTGGTTCCGTCAGAGCATGGCCGGGGGGGGGGGCAGAGATCCAGGGCACTACGCAGCAGAATGAACATGAAGTTTCCCTAGTGGAGCAGGGCAGGCTGACCATATTTTGAAGGAAATGAAGTAATACATACTACCATCTGAAAGGATAGGGTGGGGTCAGAGTAAGTAATCTGTTAAATCCAGAGCCTACTCATCATTCAGTGGTCAGACGATCTTACTGCTTTATCTGTACACAAATGTGTATTCTATAGATGCCAACTCTAAGGAGATATTTTGGGGAGTGGAGTATATGTCATGTTGGCTGGCTGGGTAGCTCAGTGATTTAGGTATCTGACTGTGGAGCCAGAAATTTGGGAGTTCGATTCCCCACTGTGTATTCCAGAAGAGCCAGCCTGTGTAGCCTTGGGTACTTTGCGCAGTCCCAGGGCACCCCGGGAAGGAGGGAACGGTGAACTACGTCTGAGGACTCTTTACAAGAAAGCTATGTGCGACCAGACTGCTTCTTGGGGAAAATAACAGGGGAACTCCTTTTCTACATCCACATTGGTTATTGGTCCATATCCAGACACATTTCAAATAATAATAATAATAATAAAAATAATAAAAATAATAAAAATAATAAAAATAATAAAATCAAAGTCCTGGTTATGACTTATAAAGTCTTATACAATGCCTATCTAAAAGACTATGTCCTCCCACACAAACTCATACAGGCTTTTAAGATCTGGTGGAAGAGCCCTTTTCATGTCTCGGGAGAAGGCTTTCTCTGTGGCTGTATCACTTTTGTTGAACTCCCTGCCAAGAAACCAGATTTCTCCCACCCATCCCATCTTTTCCATGGCAAGCAAAGATCCTTCATTCAGACAAGTCTTTGGAAATTAAGTGCCTCAAACTATAATATTTCATTCAGTGTGATGTCTCTCTATTTAAATAGCTAAATTGTTAGTATGTTTAATCAAATGACTTGATGAAACAAAATTATTATTATATGGTCATGTTACTTTAATATATATACTGAGTCCATTACGTTATCCTCTGCATTTTCTCCTTCTGACGTCTTTCCGTGTTCATGCTCTTCCCCACTTTCCTTTTTTTTTATTTGCATCTCTGTTTAAAACATTTTCTTAAAAAATCAGAATCAAAAATAATATTCGAAGTCTGAAATGCTCTACCATCACACTATCCTCCCTTGACAGGTTTTTCTGTTTGCTTTGTAGATCTCACCCTCTTCTGGGAAATCTGGGTGGGTGGGTCGATTCAAAGGGAGAGTTTGTCAGCAGCTAGAAAAGGGTGTGTCCCTAGTAGGGCTGATATAACCAGAACACCAGTGGGAGGCACTTGTCTTCTGAATTTACAAGGCTGGGTGGATTGGCATTTACTGGACACTGCCCAAGGTTTGTCAGTACCTTATCTGGGGCTAGGCATATGGCTTGCACTGACTTTTCTGATTATTCTATCCAGACACTCCTTAGAAACCCAGAAGTCAGAGGAGTTGCTGATAGTAGCCTGGGTGTGGGGTTTTAAGAGAAAGGTGGAGAAGGACATCCAGAAACCCAACATAGTTGAAAAGGTTTTTGAAACGCGTTCATTTCATACATTCAGTTTCCACAGTCAAACTACAGCCTCATCCCACTCAACAACATGAGGGTTGCTACCCATTCACCGTTTGAAGGGGCTGTTCCTATTTTAGGAGTTTTATCAAGTTAATGACAGGGGAACTGACCAGTAGGAATCTGGACTTTGAACAGCAGATGGAAATAAACTTCTCCATTCAACAACACGGGGGTTAGTTAGGGGTGCTGGGTCCCCGTGTGGTTCAAAATCTGTGTATAGCTCTTATGCCCTCTGAAACGTGACTAAAAAGCATAAACAGTTGGTCATCATACACGCACCAACAAACACCTTTCCCAACCCATGTCAGCCTCCTGGCATGCCCCAGCATCCTCCTCAGGTGCCCTGGGGAGCTGCCATGATAGGGGAGGGGGCCAGCCAGGCCCCCGCCATCAGACTGGGGTCCACCACGTCACCAACAACAGGGCCCTTACAGGGTAAGCCTGTATTCAAAAGCAGAACTAATCAGCTTTCTAGCTATAGACAAACACAAGAAACATGATATTTTTCTTCTGCCATTAGGAAATCATAGGGCCAGCTACAATACATCGTAAGAACATGAGAGGAGCCCTACTGGATCAGGCCAAGGGCCCATCTAGTCCAGCCTCCTATATCTCACAGGGGTCCCACCAGAGGCCTCTGGAAGCACACGAGACAACCAGATCCCTGTCTCCTGATCCCCATCCCCTGCATCTGCCATTTTGGAGGTACCTTCCTTCAAAGCCTGGAGATTATACATCCCCATCATGGCTTGTCACCTGCGATGGACTTTTCCTCCAGGAATCTGTCCAATCCCCTTTTCAAGGCCTCTAGGCCAGATGCCATCACCACATCCTGTGGCAAGGAGTTCCACAAACTAACAACATGCTGGGTAAAGATTTTCTTTGGTCTGTTCTCACTCTCCCGACACTCAATGTGAGTGGATGTCCCCTGGTTCTAGTATTGCGTGAGAGGGGAAAGAGCTTCCCTCTAATCACTTTATTTATCCCCTGCATCATTTTATATGTCTCAATCATGTCCCCCCTCAGGGATCTTTCTCTAGACTCAAGAACCCCAAATGCTGTAGCCTTTCCTCATAAGGGAGGTGCTCCAGCCCCGTCATCATTTGAGTCACTCTCTTCTGCACCTTTTCCAGTTCCACTCTGTCTTTTTGAGGTGTGCCAACCAGAACTGTATGCAATAGTCCAGGTTACCAGCCTTTTGTACAATGGCATTAGAATGTTATTGTATAATACATCAGTATTTCATGTTACATTAATCGTTATGTGTCATCAAGTGAGCACTATCTTATAGTGTCCCAAGAGAGTTTTCAAGGTAAGTAAAGTATTTAAGGAGTGGTTTTACTGGTTCCAACCCCCATCCCAGCAAATTTGAACCCAGATCTATTGAGTCCTAGTCTGTCTCTCTGTCCACTATACCACACTGAGTACATTACCTTATTTTTTCTCCACCTTAATCAAATTTAATTATTTACTAATCATCAAGATCTTGGAAGTAATGCACTAACATTAATTACATTACTTTTAATGTATCACTTTTTTGAGTAATTAGGGGGCAACATTGTTACATTGTAATGTTCTATAAAGAATGACACAAATGATTCCAGTTTTTGCATAATGTTTGCTCATTGTTGCAAACAAACCTCATTTTTGGGGAGGGTGGATAGCCATTTGGGGCATATTTTTAGAGATTTTTTTTAAAAAAAAAATAACATTGACAATAATGGATTCGTCATGTCCCACATTACTTGCTGTCTGTATATAATGAACAATGAATAAACAATTACTCATAAAAATATTTTTAAGGTTCTCCCATAACACCTCCCTGCAGGTTAAAACAAATCTGAGTCAGATTTCCAGGTTCTGCCTCCATTTAACTTAACACTAGTTTAGTGCCATTTGTCCTGTTTTGCAACGTGGTAGATGGGTGGTAGAGTTCTCAGGGACATGCCAGTTCAATACATGCAGCAGGATTCTGGAAGCCCGATTTTAAGGCAGAACATAAAAGGGCATGTCATCTGGGGACGGTGGGAGTAGTCATTCTCCCAAACTCTCCAGGTGAAAACATAGGACTGGCTTGAACAGAAAGAGATGGTAGAACTCTGAGCTGTACAACAGACCATACAATGTCGGGCAGCAATTTGAGAAAAAACCTTTTAAAAGCTCTCCCATATTTTGAAACTCCCTACAGAGTTTTTTTTTTAAAGAAGAAAAACAAATCCATAAATCATCATTAGAGATGAGCAGAAATCAGGAAGTTCGTCAAAATTCACTAATTTGTTGATTTGGATCAGTTCTGGTTTGTCCAAACTGGAGATCCTGAACTTTCTCAAGCCAACGAACTTTCTTGCATTTTAACTAACTTCCCTGGCTCATTCCCCCCCTCCCGGAGCCGGTCCCCCACTCCCTTCTGAGTGCCCTGTCCCTCCCCACTGACCCCACCATCTTCCCTTCTGCCTCCACCATCTTGAGGGGCATGGTCTTGCCTCTCAGCTTATTTATTTATGATTTTTTAAGGAAACCGGCCAAGCTGCCTCTCCGTTGAGAGGTGGAGGTATGCTCAGAGTCTGCCAGCCTGCGGGAGCCAGCTGACTCTTAAGATGGGGGCTGTGGAGGAGTAAGTGGTGTCAGGAAAAGGTAGGGAGGTAATGGGGGGCAGCGACCCCTCTTTTTTAGTCAGTCACTGGGCTGTCTAAAAAAAATCTGGAACAAACGAATGACTGGACTCATGCTTTATTCAGGGAAATTCGTAAATTTGTGATTTGTGGTTTGTGGGCTTCTACGAACCAAGATGATCCACCATTTTGCTGGTTTGTGCCCATCTCTAGCCATCATTTATCAAGCTCATACGTCCACCTCCTCCTGCTACCCTAGCTTTCTGGTTGAGGAGAGTTGTTTATATAGGGACATAGTTAGAAACATGATCCACAGCCTGCAGTGACACAGCCTCATGTCTCACTTCAGAATTGTACCACTTCACTATGCTGTATGAGACCCTGTGTGTTATAGCAGTTAGAGTAGACCCAGGTTGAAATCTCTGCCTCTGCCATGATACTTGTGAGATGCTTAGGAGCAAGTCACTGCCTTAGTTTAGCTTCCCCTGTCAATGTGAAATGCTGGGGGGATGTTTGTTTGTCAGAGATCCTTAAAGGAAAGGTGGAAGGATGATAAAATAATAATATCCACATATAAATGTAATAGGGTATATCATCTGGGGATAATGGGAGTCTTAATCCAGTACAACTGGAGAGCACCAGATTAGAGAAATATGTTCTGGAATGTCATAGAACCAATACCAACGAATATTCAGAGGTATTTTGGCCTCTGGGCAGATAAACCACAGGAAACCTCTATTATATTCAGAATACAGTACACCTATGCAGTTCAGTTGATACAGAGATATGGGGAGCTCTTTTATTTCAAATGAGAGTGTGTTGAAATGGGATTGTGCAAGAGAGAAACCCAAATTTATTTACATTTTACATTACAATGTTGGCAGGCTTGGTTATTGAACTTACACAGCAGGTGTTTATTATAGTGTCCATGTAGATTGGGCTCCTGTTGACTAGCATGTTTTGATTTTGCGTACGAGAGCACCAACTTGATATCCTGCCCTCTATCCAGGAAATGATCAAATGAGATTCTCTTGTGCTCAAGTGAGGTTCTGTAGTGACTTGCTTAGCTATATTTTAGTACGTATAATATATTACATTTTTTTTAAATTTGTAATTTCTTTCCACTTCCTTGATGAGCTGCTTTGGCAGTCCTTTCCCAGTTTTGGCAGAAGGTCAAAAATACAGATCAAATCAAGCCGTTGATAAAATGAGATTATCGGTACACCAAATCTCTGCACCTTAACAATAGGATAATGGAAGAGCGACAACTTCAGTTTTGCATGATGTGGGTGTGAATGCGTGGGTGTGGGTGAATGAAATCTCTCTCTCTCTCTCTCTCTCTCTCTCTCTCTCTCTCTCTCTCTCTCTCTCTCTCACTGAGATTTCCCATGATCATCCATTGGCACAATCTCAAATTTGCAAGGTAAGAATGCCTGCTCGGGAGCTTTTAGAAGTTAAGATACAACTTGTAAGCAAGGGCAGAGCTCAATTTAGCGTGCTTCAGTCTGGCCGAGGACCTGCTTTTGTTTAAGAAGAAGAAGGAAAGAACGTCTTTCGAAAGAGCACAGCTATGTGGGAAGAGCAGAGCATCAAAATAGGGTGCTGACTTGATCCATATGCCATCAAGCCCTTGAGTACAGGTGGATAGCCAGGGCTGGGTGCCAGATTCTCTTGGTTTACAGGGAGCGGTGGGAGGGAATCCTTCCAACCGCTCCTAGAAGGGCTTAACTTTTCCTCTTTCAAGTAGGGGACAAGCTACTGCATACTATTCCAGATGCTCGTGGAGAATGCTTCCCCCCCCAATGTTATATTAACAGAAAGCTGCACATTTTATGAACGTACACACTCAGGAAAAAGCATTGGAGAGGTAAGTTGAGCTTTCTCCTTTCCCTTGCTGTGCTGTTTTCCTTAAGGAGTGCTTGGCGTTTAATTCTCTCTTGATGCTTGCAAGTTTATTTAATCACGAGGAAGCATCCTGTCTCCGTTTTACGTTCGGAGGGTAATTTGGTTAATTTAAAAAATAATGACTGCGTGCCGTTGTGGGTTTCAGTTTGCTGTTCTCTTTTACGATCTATGACAGTCAACATGTTTTGCTAATTGCTGTTCAAAGGAGAAACTCTTGATTCTAGTTTTTACAAGATGTGCTTCTCGAACCCTTCCGGAACGTTAGCATTTTGTCTGGGCTTAAACCCTATGTATATGAGAAAATCTGAAGTTGTACTCCCCCCCCCCAGTTGAATATGAGAATTTACTTCATTTTTTTAATTCTTTGGCTGGGGAAATGTCGCACTGAAGTATATATTAGCATCAGAGAATGGTTTATGGTGCTGGTTGGATTTTTGTGTATGCCAACTGAGTTTACAAGATCCTTGTTTTCAGTTTTCAGTTAATCTTCTTCCACCCAAGGTTAGGTTGCTGGGGCTGATTGACCCTTTACGTTTCCTGCTGAAATATTAATTAGCAACCATGGTGAGCAAGCTTTAGCTAGAGTTTAATGCTGCTTGGTAATTCAGCTTGGTGCTGTATTTCTAGGGGTGCTGACATCAGATGATCCTTGTTTGGGTTTTGTTTTGTTTTTGGAGGTCTATGATTATTTATGGAAAATAAGAAATGACATTAAAACTGTATGAACTGTACTGTGAAATTCTGGCTGAAATATCCTATGAATGCATTTGGAGAACTTTTGGGGGTCTTTCTTTACAAATGAGATCTAGAGGGGTTTTTTTTAAAGAGGAAAATACTTAGGTGTCTTCACTTCTCTGGTTTTACTGTGACTCCAGGATAGAAATAGCATCTTTGAGGTCAGTGGCAGCTATGCGTGTATAGGATCATGACCTGAAACATAAGCTGGAATACCCTGTGAAGGGCTTTGGGGAATTTTTTTTTGTGGGGTGAGGGTCTTTTACAAATTGGATCCTCAGAAACAACAACAAAAAAAATCTCAATCCTGCACTGTTTCTTGTTTCAAGTTGTAACTTCATGATATGTACTTCGAAATACGTGTTACTGAGCACAGTGCCCAGATATGCGTGGACAGGATTTCAACCTCAGCTCCCTTTTCAGAAGAGAGCCCAACATTTTTCAAATGCATCATGGCAAAGGTGACACTTAATGGTGTGTGAACAGGCAACAGGAGATATATACTAGCTAATCTGTTAATATCGCTTCTGATAGGTGAGGTTTGAGCAGCTGAGATGACCCCAGAATAAATTCTGTTTCCCTTTTTCTTCAGTAAAATATCTAGAGAATATTTTTTGCGTTCTTGAAATTCTTTTTCTGTATATTTGTAATTATGGAGAATCAGCTGTCTTGTGAATATCGACTAGTTCATTATACTTCTAAATAAGATATATAATCTGTTTACTTAGATATTTATCATGTTCTAAACCTTCCTCTGTGCACAACTTTCAGATCAGTGTACATGAGGTTATTTAAGACAGACTAGAAATCAGGTGGAAAATGTTGCTAGGGAGCAAAATCATCACCACCCTCTTGAGAATTTTTGCTGGTCTCATCGGAACTTCTTCAGTTTTCCTCAGAATTCCTCATATGTTTTGCGGTAAAGAAATAACTTCAATAAAAGTAAAAATTTTTTGCATTATACACATCGTATATGTTTATTTTATTTATGTTGTGAACTGCCCAGAATAGTGCATTGCACTAATGGTGCTTTAATTAAATAAATAAATAAACAAATAAATAAATAAATAAATAAATAAATAAATAAATAAATAAATAAATAAATAAATAAATGTTAATGATGAAGAGGGTCACATCATAGATGGGCAATAGACAGTCTGGGTGGTCATGATGTTTATTTATTTATTTATTTATTTATTTATTTGATTTTTACCCCGCCCCTCTAGACCATGTCTACTCGGGGCGGCTTACAAAATAAAACAAAACAGTATAAAAATATATAAAATCATAAAAATTACAACTACAGTTTCAATTTAAAACAATTAATTTAAAGAGAGGATTACCAAGATGGAATAGCAAAGAAAAAGAAAAAGAGAAATGCATGCTTGTTACTTTTTCTGGTGACATCACTATCCATGCTTTTTCACTGAGTAACATCAGTGAGCTGGCTGGATAGCTTAGTGGTATAGCATCTGGTTGGGAGTTTGATTCCCCACTCTGCCTCCTCTGAGTAGTGCCAGCCTGTGTGGCCTTGGGCAATCTGCACAGTCCCGGGATGCCCCCAGAAGAAGGGGATAGAAACCACTTCTTTTCTCCTCCTAGAAAAACTTGAAAAGGGTTGCCGTAAATCAGAAGCGACTTGACAGCTCACAATTATTAACTAACACCTTCAAACAGTTTATTTTTTAAAAAAATTAAATTTATTTAAGGGCAGGAGAGAGGCAATAGATGCAGTATATCAAATGAAGGGTGAACAGAGAGAGAGAGAGAGACAGAGAGACAGAGAGAGAGAGAGAGAAAGAGAGGAGGGGGGGAGAGAGAGAGGATTTGGCAATCTGTAATCCAAAAACATAACCTTTTTAGATTCTGACACTTTTTTGCATGTGGTACTTGAGGGACCGAAGCCGGAATGAAAGGATAAAGCCAAATTTTGGTGATGTTTAGTAGCAACTATTTCTTTTCTAAAAGTTAAATTACCTTACAATGGCTGAAACATGTTTTTCCACATTTAGATGTAGTAAATCCAGAAACATGTGGTCCCTTTTGTGTAAAATGAAAGAACCAGTGCATGAGAAAAAATAAACATGTAAATGAAATAGGAACTTCTTGAAAGAACTGGAAACAAAGCAATCTGAAAAATTTCACAGCACACATCCCTATTGATAACTCAATCTTAATTTTAGCCACTATTATATAATAACTCTTAATCTCATTTATTTTAGTTTCAAAGGCATTCTTGTTACAGGTAGTTACTCAGTATCTACCTGTATGATCTGCTGGAGCTGTGAACTCCAGGCTGAGATTTGAAGACAGTGGAAGAAACTGAGATAACAAGCTCTTAGAAAACTAGTGCTCTTGTTTAAGTGCTGAAGCTCTCATGATATATGTAGAATTTAGAAATTCTTGCAATCATTCTAAGGGAGTGTGACATAATGCTACCAATTTAAAGTGCAGTTATCTCATGTGATTTCCCCCGATTTGAGTTCTCTGGCATTAGTCCAAAAAGCCATAAAGATCCTGTGAAAACTGTCCCCAAAAAGCAGAGGCTAGGCAAAAGAGAATCAATCCTACTCCAAAGGTAGGCAGCAGTACATAAGAAAGAAAAAACCATCATCAAAGAGCAGGAAGGAAATGCCCCAAGCTGTAGGGCACACTGGCAAAGTCACAAAATGGACTCCATTTTGCACAACGTTCCGCAGAAGCAAACAAAGCACTGACCTAGTAAATGACCAAAATATACTTTATTAGAATAAGCATACAGTAAATTATCCTAATAACAATTTTAAAAAATAATAATTTTAACAGGGAAAGCAGAGAGGAAGAAATAGCAAATTGAGAAGTCAGAAAACATAGCCTACTCTTCTAAAAACCAAGAGAAGCAATGCAAGCAAGCAAGCAAATGAAGGCGAACTACTCAATCAAAGCCTCTCTCCAGCCAATATGAGTAGAATATGAGGAGACTTCTTTCCCCCTACCATTTGATGCTTTCTCTTCACTTATTTGAGTCCAGCAGGCAACAGCAGCCAGCAAAAAATAATCCAATAAAGGAAAGGACCAACGGGGAGAGCAAAGAAACCAGTGGGAAAAGAAAATAAGCCCAAGAAGCTTTCCTGGCACCGGCAGTCTGCCTGGTGGTAGTAGCAATAAATGGAGCAGGGAGATCCTTCAAACAAACAAACAAACAAAGAAGAAATAAAGGATTTTTTTAAAAAAAGTATCCCTGTTGGAGTGATGGTGAACAAGAAAGAAGGCAGCAATCCAAGATGGAGGGCATGAGGAGTTGAACACGCAGTAATCCCATCTTCATGCAAAGAAAGCGCACTCCCGACTGGGTCCCAATCAATTCAAGTCCTTTTATAGATTAAGAATTTCTGTTTTCCCTTCCTGGATGTTCTGATTGGTTGCTGACAACCTTCAGAATAATATTGGATGAAACATTTCCTATGTGATTTGACAGAAAAAGGGTGAATGAAAGGTTAAATAGAAGGGGAAAACATGAAAAAACATGGAATTTCCACGTACCTATCTTTTGTTAATACAAATAATTTCTAATTTCAGAGACTCTTTCTGATAATTGACAAAAGAACGTGAAAATGAAGAGAGAGTAGTATTCTTGTGATGTGCATTTTTAAAATTAAAATACAAAAATCTTATCTCTAATTACCACTCAAAAAGTCCCGCCTTCATATCTCACTTCTGCATGAAATTTCTAAGTTTAAAGTCCTTTAAGACAGAGGTCGTCAACCCCCAGTCCGCGGCCGGTGCCACTCCGTGGCCTGAGCTGGACTGGGCCGTGGAGACAGACCTCCCGCCCCTCCCAGACACACTCCCCTCCCCACAGCTGCTTTGCACACGCATGCCAGCGCCGGCTTGAGCGCTCCACCACCCCTTCACGCACGCGCCCACACGCCTGCACGAAGGGGTGGGTGGGTGTGCAGGTGGGCATGCAGGCACTCCTGTGCATGCATGAAGGGGTGGGGGAGTGCTCATACTGGCGCTGGCAGGCGTGCGCGCACTCCCCCACCGTTTTGCGCATGAGCCCAAGAGCACGCATGTACCCGAGCGCGGGGCATGTCCCACCTTCCTCAGAGGCTCAGCCAGTCCACGGTCCCAAAAAGGTTGGGAACCGCTGCTTTAAGATATCTAGTATGCATACTGTCTTGGAGTAAATCTTATTGATTGAAGTATGGATTATTTCTGAGTAGGCATACATAAGAATATCTCAGCCCATCCGTCTCCAGTCTGCAATATGGGGAATAATAAGCCAACCTGATTTATATGTTGTTCTAATGAGTTGAACAAGATAATGTATTTAAGTCATTTTAGCAATAAAAAGCATTTTAAAAGATTTTTCAATGTTCAGATTAGCATGAGCACAGTAAGTAATAATTATAATTATAGTTTCGCTGATAATAAGAATAACCATATAATTTTTGGATTTTCAGATTACTGCAGTAACAGTAGTAATAACAAGCATTTCCACAGGGCTCAACATTCAGGATACTACAATTGTATGTGCAATTGAAATACGAACCTGTGATTCTCAAACGTCAGGTTTTGGGTGCATAGGTCACAAGGGAAAGCATTATTTTCTTAATAAAAGTCCATTATAGGATGTCCCCTCCCTTGCAGCTTTCAGGTCTGTGCTAAAGACAGTCAGTTAGTGCTGCTGAGGCCCCAAGCAGTGGTTTGTGGTGTTAACCCCATGGAGCTTGTTTGTATCTTTCAACATCGGCCAGAGGGCTCTTCCAACACTTAATCGCTTGCCTGTTCCGTTCGTGTCTGAGCAAAAGACAGCATTTTCTCCCCATTAAGTGGCCGGAACTACATGGAAGCTATAACATTCAGCACAGAACTTTAACACATGCCCTAAAGCTCTTAGTTGTGGGTCTTGCTGATATCTCATGGTGCTGAACAGAGAATGCATTCTTTTGAATGCAAGTGCCTAAAATGTTTTTTGGAGGGTGGGGAGTAGAGTGTTCTTCAAGGCCAGTGCTACTGTTTGTCACATTTCTGTTATGAGAACTAGAACTCCAGCGCAGCACCTTCTTGAACAGATTCTTGACTTGAAACCACATTTGCTATAAATGGGTTACATTTTTGTATTCGTTGGGAGAGTGGTTCTCAACCTGTGCTCGAATCTTCGAAACCTATGATTCGTGAAGAGTTTTGAAAAGTATGTTGCTGTGATTCTAACCCTTATGCTCCCTTCTGAGACAGTTGATGTTCAAGGAAAATATTAAGATCCTGCATAATATACATCTTCTAATGTCATTGTGTAATTTAGCATGGGATATTAATAATAGTGTAGGTTACAGTCAGTTGTAGCCTGGTCAAGTTCATTTCGGGCTGCAACCCAACGTGTTGAACACAGTGAAACCATTAATACACCCACAGCTTGTGGGTGTAATTATAAAGGAGAAGGATCCCCTCCCATTTTTCAGAGTGGGTGTGGGGGTATAATTAGCTTCCTTCCCCTCACCCCTCCTAAATCTTTTAATCTACAGTCACCGTATAGTCAACTCCTTGCAAATCTAGTAAAGTGAAAGGTATTGTCTGTCTCCGTTGATTTGCGTAATGTCAAACAATGAGCATCTTATTTGCATTACCCAAAACACATCAAAGGGTTGACATATCCCGAACAGAAATGGTTTAGCAAACTGCTGAAACAGCGCTTTTCAGAGTTGGTTTTAGGGAATGTCAAAGAGTTCCTTGGGAGCCTTTTGAGGCTCCTCAGTGAGACCAGAAATGACAAGGAAGCTTTAGCAGAGAGGTCTGGGACTACAGACCTTCCTTTCCAATTTGCAGTTGCCAGAGGTGTCTTTGGTGTGTTGAGATGTTTTTCCTCAATTTATGCGAGGCAGCCATTTAGCCTATGAGGATTGTTATTCAGTGCTCTGTGAGTTTCCTCCCAGTAACCTGTAGTACGTTCTCTGTGGAAACACAGAGGTCTCTTGAAAAAGCGAGAAACCACACACCAGTCCAAAACTATGTTCAATACTGACTTTTGTTGGACTTCCAAGGGAGTTCCGTGGTCAGGAGATTAGCTGAGACGTCTCCATCTTTTCTTGTGATCAGATGTGTCCTGCCCTGACCTATGGGACACAAGGGACAAGGCAGGGCAAGAGTTAAGTTTTTTTTTTTTTTGTTCCAACATGGAGTTGACGGAAGGCTTTATACTTCCTTCAGGTGGCCAGGGCCAGATTGCCCTTCATGAATCACCAGCAAGATGTATTCGGTCACGCTAATGGTGCAAAGTGGCCAGCTTCAACTTTATGGGATGGCTTGACTGGCAGTGATGAGGAAAATAGCACTTCAGGAGGCAGATGGAGGTTGCTATGTTAATTTCCTATCGAGGGTGAAAAATATTTCTGGACCCCATAGCTTACAGTGTCCCACAACTGGTTTGGTCAGTGGCTGCAGGATTGTGGAAGTGGTAACCTAAGACTCAGAACACTTCCCACATCTGTCTGCCATAATGTCTCAGGGCAATTGACATAGTGTTATTTTGGGTCATTGGGAGAGCAGCCTGGCAGGTGTCAATATTGATTGATTTTCTTGGCAGCCATGCTAGGGTGCCAGCTGCTGATGTCAAACCGGCAACCTCCCCAGGAATTTTGCCAGACTCGCCAATAAACCACTTCCTATCCAGAAACCAAAGCACATTTTTCCTTGCGTAGTTAAAAAAAACAACAACCTGATTGCTTCCTTTTAAATTTGGTTTCCCTTTCATCTCCTTTTTAAAGACATTCTGTTTTAATTGGCTTTTTATATGAAATTACTGTATTTTATTTTATTACAGTACATAAAGCAACCCAAATGCCAGGTGGCCAGGGTTATTATTGTTATGTTTTGCAATTAGAATTCACCAGGAAAATCAAGGAACTGCATGCAGATTTGCTCAATTTGCATAATTTGTTCCTTAGGCAGATCATGGCCTGCATTCACAGGCCTGTGCATAAAGTTGCATGACTCGTGAAATGTTTTCTTGGCCAAGCTTCCTAGCGATCTGCTCCTGGATCTTGTTTGTCTCCAGGCGTGGCCACTAGGAGAGTGAAACACCATGTGTGGTTAAAAAAAAAAAAGAAAAGAAAACCACATGGAAGAATCTGTCTTCATGGAAGCACACAAGTTAGTTACAAACTCTTTGGATTAGTGTAATGGAAGAGAGTTCTCCGGGACTTGCTGCTTCTGAAGACCACACTAAAACCTCAGTTTATCAGCAGAATTCAGAACAGGACATCGTGGGAAGAATGTATGTGTCAGAAAAGCTCATAGGGGAAGTGTTGTTCCTTGTAAAGCAAAACACAGACGTCATGTGAGTTTCCTTGCCTCATAAAATGGAGCTAATGAAGTGGGGTGGAGGAAATCTCAGTGTGATTAAGTCTTACAAGGCTTACGGAATAAAAAGGAGAGGTGGAGATATATTTGTGGTTGTAACAGATAGGACTATATTCCGGACTGCAGCTCCCTCCCCCCCCAAAAATCTCACAGCCTGCTTGGCCACTGGACATAGTGGTGGTAGCCCAACAGAACAACTTCCCCTGCTTTGGCAATGTGTCGTTCATCCTGTAGTTGCAGAGACCTTTCCTTTGTGGAAACGAGTGGCTATGGTTGTGTTGACTGTTGTTGGCACGATCAAAAGATGATTAACTGAACTAAGAACATCGGCATCCCACCCCAGTTGTTTGCTGGATGATATTTGCACAGGCAAGTCAGCTTCTGTTTGAGATTTATTTTTTATTTTTTTAGAGCAAGCTCATTTGAGGTCTTGAGATCAAATTACGTTTGGCTTTCAATCCAGCAGCGCTAGCAAGAAGGTTCGTTCTTCTATTTCTAAATACAAAGATTAGTGCCGGGGATAAGGGTAGGTAGTATGTGGCAGGGTCCATTTTGTGTTTTCTGTAATTACACAGGTGCATAATTGTCCAGAAATGTTTTACTTGCCATGTTCCCATTCAGCTACACGACTCTACAGGTTTGGTTAGTGAGATAGCTGCATGGTTTATTTTCTCTTGGCTGGGAGCCTTGAGAGGATGAATAGAGGGAGGGGATCAGAGACTGGGAGGGTTGGTGTTTCCTTTTGCCAAGAGCCATGGGGAGACTCCCGACACATTATTCCAACCTTCTATTCTTTCTTCTTTCTTGTTTGCTTACTTGAATGCGGTGCCAGGTCTGCCAGCAGAGAAATTTAATCATTTTAAAGTAAACCTCGCCGTAAGTAAGTAAGTAAGTAAGTAAGTAAGTAAGTAAGTAAGTAAGTAAGTAAGTAAGTAAGTAAGTAAGTAAGTAAGTAAGTAAGTAAGTAAGTTTGTTTTTTAAGGACACCAGCTTCTGGTGTTTTTTTTTTTAAATTTTCCCATTCCTATGCTATTTTTCCCCAAGGCCACTGTGCAGTGGTATAATCCGAAACCCTGTGTTGTAGTGCTTCCTGTGCAACTGGAATGACATCATAAACGTCAGATTGCTGCTAATTAAAGATCTCTGCTTCAGTTTGCATTGTCCAATTTGAAGTGCAATTTGGGGTGTGCAATTTGCATGCAATGAGACAAAGTCGCACGCACCCCAGAATGAGAGCAGGGATTCTTTAATTTGTGGCTGTCTGCTAGTGAGGATGGTGTCATTCACATTGTGCAGATAGAGCAATGCAACAGGGTACTCCATAGAGACATAAAAACAGACACGGTGACCAGACATAGTCAACTTGGGGCCCTTCTGATGGTGTCCAACAACTCCCATTGTATCTCATTGTGCGAGCTTGGGCTGATGGAAGTTGCTGCGGCTGATCGAAGTTGGGGTTCAGGAGCTCCAGGGAGGCCACTGGCTACCCATAGTTGATCCCACCCACTACTGCAGCTCTAACAATAGCCTGCCATCTCCATCTAGGAAGCTTATAGTAGGGAACTTCCCTTGTAACTAATCTGATATTCAAAGATAAGCCACCATGGAGGTTCTATCCAACTAATGACTAGCATAGCAACCTCAACCCACCAAACTCATCTGATACTGGAAACGAATCAGGTCAGGCTTGGGTAGTACGAGAATCTCAGACCATCAGGTACGGATTTCCAGCTAAACGAAGGAAAGAATCATGTCTGAGTTGAAAATAGTGGGATAAATGGACACAGTGTTCCCATCTGTCCATAAATTTGTACAATCTTTTTAAAAGTATATACCATATTTTTCCATGTATAAGACTATACTTTTGTCTAAAATCTTTAGACTAAAAATTGAGGGTCATCTTATACACGGAGGTAAGCTGAGGAGAGAACAAAAACAAGTGGAGGGAAAAGCAGGGATCAAAGCGATCCTGCAGTGCTTTGATCCCTTTCCCCCTACACTTGCTAAGCCCGACTTAGATTTCTTCATTTTGGATAGAAAAGTGGGGGCGTCTTATACATGGCGGTGTCTTATACATGGAGAAAAATACAGTAATTTGCTTGCCATTCATCATGTTTTCTAACTATGATGTAAATCCACAACATTTTAAATATTTGAATATTTTCCTGTTATAATTTCCATTCTACCTTGCTTCTGGAGCCAAACATTTCTTGGAGTCAAAGGCTAAAATCTTGTACCATTGTATTTCTGAGTTTAATTAAAGGCAGACATACATCTGATTGCAGTGCTGAATATGGCTTGTTGTATAGCTTTTTTGAGCAAATAAACAGAACAGCTCTCGACAAGGCAAACAATTATCATCAGAAAATTGCTGATAAGCCAGATCTATCTATGTGCCTGTCCGTCCGTCTGTCCATCCATGCAGTCTTTCACAAGATTTTGGCCTATGTCTGCATCAGCCATAATTGCAGTATGAGTAATTGCACAAAATTGTCCTAAAATACATGTGTGCGTGGCTGAATGGCTGGGATATGCTTACAGAACCTGCTCTTCTTCCTGCCATGAAAAAACATTTCTCAATGTGGTGCCACTCAAATGTCTTGGAGTGCAGTTCCTGTGATTCCCTGGGCATTTTGAAGGACATTAGTGACTGAGATTTCAGGTCTTCCTGAGATAGGGAGGAAAGGAGTATTATATTTCTTGTTTATATTTCTTGTTTATATTTCTTGCTAATAGATAACTGGACAGTTTAGGAATCTGACGAGGTGATAACATGGTAATCCATCTAGTGATGAATCCTCAAAGGTCACACATTTGCTGAAATCACATGAAAATAGAGCAAGTCATTCCCTCCAATCGACAAGCGAAGCAATCCTATTTGCTGCGTGTGACTCTTTGAATACAGTTAGAGAATAATAGGACATACTTTAAGACTAGAACCAGCAGTGCTTCCAGTTGTGAACATATCTGTTTGTCTGTTTGGGTCCTGGGTGAACCCCATCTGAAGCCATCTCAGTCTCGATCATAAGGGAATTTTCTTTAAAATATGGAGATGAACATTTGCAAAACTGCCTGATTTTGGCAAAGAGTGTTATCAGTAGTCTGGAGATGGAACTTAGAACATTTAAATGAAATCTAAAGCTCTATTTACACGTGCATGAGAAAGCATCTACAGAAAGACATCTCTCCATGTGAGCATCTTAATGTTTATTCTTGTCCTGTGCCATTTGATCTGGACCCCGATTGCAAATTCCAGCATAAATTCTTGAACATAGTGGCCCAATGACTTTTGGAAGATGTGCTCAAGGTAACAGTGCTTTATCTTATCCATATGTCTTTGGGTACTGATTCTTCCATTCCAGAAAATACTGAAAGTTGGAATTGGGTAAGTGGACTCTTCAAGTTGCACCACAGCTGTAGGTTGCTCGCACACACCCCCTTCAACAGAAGTGGATTTCTTTATGGCCTGGTTAGGGTATCTATGTCTCTCTAGTGAATTAAAGAGTGACTAATCTGCATTGTGGAAGGCCTGAGTAATTGTAAAAGCGACCCACGCTCTTCAGTCTTTCATAAGATTTTGCCCTCTGTCTCTATCAGCCGTTTGCCATAATTGCAGTATGATTAGAATGCGGCGGCCAGACTTCTCAGTGGGACGAGAAAACATCAGCATATTTCCCCCACTCTGGCTGCCTTGCATTAGCTGCCCGTTTGTTTCCGCATTGATTTCATAGTGTTAATGGTGACATATAAAGCCCTAAACAGTTTAGGACCTCGATATCTCCCACCTAGATCTACCTGAATCACTTGTTCTAGCCAGGAAGAGTGGCTGAGGGGCCTAACGCCGAGGGAGGCCCAGAGAGAAAGAACGAGAAACTGGGCCATCTCAGCGGTGGCCCCTCGTCGTTGGAACAGTCTGCCCCCAGAAATTGGCCTGGCTCCCTCACCGGGTGTTTTTAAGAGCCAACTTTAAGACCTGGCTCTTTAGGCAGCCTTTCCCTCCTGTCATTACTTGAATTTTCCCCCCATCTTGAACTATATTATTATCATTGTATTTTATTTTACAGTATTATATTGTTTTTATTCTGTTTATTATTGTTAGCCGCCCAGAGTAGGCTTTGGTCTAGATGGGCAGGGTATAAATTTAATAAATAAATAAATAAATAAATAAATAAATAAATAAATAAATAAATAAATAAATAAATAAATAAATAAATAAATAAATAAGACTAATTGCAACAACATTGTTCTAAAATACATGCATGCATAGCTAAATGGCTGGGACTTCCTCACAGAACCTGCTCTTCCTCCTGCCATGAAAAAAAACGTTTCTCAAAGTGATTCCACCCAAATGTCCTGTAGTACAGTTCTTGGGGATTCCCAGTCGTTTTGAAGGGTATTGGCTGGCGAAGTTTGGGGTAAAACAAACGTCAGCTGATGGAGTTTGCATCCAGCCACAGGATTTTACATAAATAACAGTCTGCATTTGTCATCTTTTCCATTTATCACCCTAAGACAATTAACCTTGATAAAGAGAAACAGCTGCTGATTCATCATTCCCACTCTCCCAGCCCCAATGGGACCGGGTTGTGGGAGACAGAGTTGAATCTACTATGAAAGTAACGAAGTCTCGACTCCCACAGGGGTCCACATATTGTTAAAAAATCATTATAATCTGTTGCAGAACAACTCCGTTGAAGAAGGTAACAGTGGTTACCCAGCCTTGGTTGCTGTTTGCAAAGGGCTCCCCATAACAGTTCAGGCTTCAGGGCTCCAAAAATCTAGTTCTGCCACTGTGTGGAAAGCTGTTGTTGTTGTTAAGTCATGTCCGACTCTTCGTGACCCCATGGACCAAAGCACGCCAGGCCCTCCCGTCTTCCACTGCCTCCCAGAGTTGTGTCAAATTCATCTTGGTGGCTTCGATGACCCTGTCAATCCGTCCTCTGTCGTCTCCTTCTCCTCTTGCCTTCACGCTTTCCCAACATCAGGGTCTTTTCCAGAGAGTCTTCTCTTCTCATGAGATGGTCAAAGTATTGGAGCCTCAGCTTCAGGATCTGTCCTTCCAGTGAGCACTCAGGGTTGATTTCCTTCAGAATGGATAGGTTTGTTCTCCTTGCACTCCAGGGGACTCTCAAGAGCCTCCTCCAGCACCACAAGCTGGAAAGCTAACCTACACATTCAGAGAAAGACATGTTGGGATCTTTGACCCTTCGATAGCAGATTTTCTTCTATAATGTTTTGAATAATTGGGATGGAAGGTGAGGAGGAGGAATCAATGTTGAGGATTATGAGAACATAATCTAGAAAACAGGAATTAGTCCTTGAATAAACAAACAGATACTATTTTCAGGAACATTATTTTGCATTTTTAACGTGTATTATTGCAGCATACAAGGAAACACGTTGTTTTGGTTTTCCTTCTACAATTGTGATACACTTGTTTCGCCAGGAACAAAAATATAATATAAAAAAGAATATGAGTTGTATTAGCAGCTGTGTTACTCTTTTTCTTGCCTAGCATTTTCCAGCCTCCATTGGCAGAAAGACATGCACTCTCTGTACAATAGATAGTCCTTGGTTGCTCGCTGCCTTCTTTGAAGTTCACACAAAACCGTGGTTTAAGAAGCTCATATGTACCCTGTCTGTAGAATAGAGACCCAGACCTTCAGAATGCAAGAAATGACTGTGAAGCAAAATTTCTTTAAAAAAAAAATACATTTGCCTTTTCTTCCTTGACAATCCATTCCCCTTTCTAACATTTCAGCCCCTACCTGTTGTAACTAAGCCATTCATGTATTCATCTCTGATCAGAAGGAGTTTCACCGCTTTTCCATTTTGAAGAAAATCCTGCCGTACAAACAATAGCCATAGCTGCTTATAAATATCAAACACGACGGGTATTCATTAAAAAGTGGGAAGTGCCACTGTTCACCTGAGGCCTATTTAGAGTTTCATCACCTGGTGTTGCTCTTGTGTGAATAGAAGAACACAGTTCTCTCTTCCCACCTGCTCTCTGTGTGCAATCCTCACAAATGGTGTTCATAAACAATGATCAGCCTGTGTTTCCTGGATACACCTGTGTCCAGATCCATTAGGGGACTCACCAAAACAGCTTCACCCAGGAAAGAAAGAAAGTGGAATGAGAAACTAAAAAAGAATTCTCCCTTTTTTTAAACCACTCTTCTTAAGGCCAGTCCAAGATTTATTCCTGTAGCAACTTCTTTCTTGAGCATCTTTTTTTTTTTTCCGGAAGGCCAGCCCAAGACATATTGCTGCCTGAACTGAAGCAATAAAGGACAGTGGGCCTTTCCATAACCTAAATTATGTTGGCATAAGACGTCGTAGAAGATGCCATAATTGGTTTTTCTCCCTCCCTGACAGTAAAAATCCAATAATTGCATGTTAAATAACGAATAATTTGCTTCCTTTCATGATGCCCGTAATTTCTGCATGCAGCGGCTGCCTCACCCTGCCTAAAGATAGGGCCAGTCTTGTTTATGCTGGTAACTGGTGTCGAAAGGCTTACAGCCCCTGAAACCAGAATTAATTTCCATAAACAATCACTGGTAGGTGCTGGAAGCTCCCACGGATTTGTCTGTTTCCCTTTTCAAGCTGTCTATATTGATGGCCGTCACTAGATCACGAAAGTGCTTCTTTCTGGCTTTCCTGAATATTTCTTTCCTCTTTTTGCTTTTAGTGGAGGAAGCCAGATTCTCATACTGTGAGTGGAAATGCTGGAAAGGTTTTCTGGTCCACATTTTATAGCCAGCTGGCTTCATTTGCATTTTACAGAGTAAATTTATAGGTTGAGATTAGCCTTTTGGATTCTGCTTTTCTTTTTGTGGTGCAGAATGATATTGTCGTTGTTTTAGTGGTGTCCGACTCTTCGTGACCCCATGAACCAGAGCATGCCAGGCCCTCCTATCTTCCACTGCCTCCCGTAGTTCTGTCAATTTCATGTTGATTGCTTCGCAGACACTGTCCAGCCATCTTATCCTCTGTCGTCCCCTTCTCCTCTTGCCGTCACACTTTCCTAACATCAAGGTCTTTTCCAAGGAGTCTTCTCTTCTCATGAGATGGCCAAAGTAATGATGTAGGCATACTCAAAAGCAAATGATCCTGTTGGGCATTCAAAGAGGATGACTTTGATTGGGGAGCAATGATTGATTTACTCGCAAATCCAAGCAAAGGGCTATAAACAGGAATGTCCCAAAAGGCCTTCTCAACTAAAATTCCTGGTTGATTAGTGACATAAAAAACCCGAGACGTTCAAGAGGTTCTCAAACAGGCTAGATTAAAGATAACTGTTCAATCTTTTTAAGGGAGTCTTGTTTGGGAATGCCATTATTGTTTGCTTTTCTTCCCTTTGAGAGTAAGAAATCCTTGCTGACTCACTGCAGGTCATCCAGAGAAGCCAATGCTGGCTGCAGATCTACTTCTGGGCCACCTCTGGTTTAACAGACTGTTTTGGTTTAACAAAACACTCCTTCCCATGGGGCACTGTAGGCATAAGTCTGGAAATCTTTCCCAATGGATTCTAGGAGGCAGACGCTTGCTGGTGCTACTTCATTGTTTTTTTATTTTGTCATTGCGACTCCCTATTGTCTGTCTGTCACGTGTCATTTTGCAGTCGTTGCTGAACGACTTACCCCCGTGGCACCACAAGGACACATCCCTAGGCCTCAGGTTTTAACCCAGCCTGAAAATCTGCCATCCTGGTAGCGACCCTCCATCCGATCGACATGTTTGACATGGTACAAGTGACATATTGGAGATGCTGTGAACAAATGCTGAAAGGAGAGTCACTCTTTCCACCCGAGCCATGCAGGAACAAGGGGATCACTCACGGTTTTGTTAGTGGAAGCGAGTTGTCCTTGATGTCTTGAGGACATGGATTATTCCATTAGGAAGCAGGGCTGTGATGGAAGTGTTTGTCCCACTTCCCTCCATCCTGGGAGCCGATTCACACCTCTGTCAGTCCTGCTTGCAGATAAAAAACCTCAGCCCCTATAGCCGATGACCCTGCACCTGCTATGAATACTAAGTCTTCTGCTAGGATATAAAACTCTTCCTGCCAGTTAATTTGAGCCCACTGATGGCTCTTATCCTGGTTTCAGAGTAATTGTTTCTCTTGTCCGTGGCCTCCCCTCCTTCCATTTCACTGCATATTTATTAGGTTCTCTGCTGAGGCTATCTGTGGCCACATTAAACCAATTTACTCCTTGAGACGTCTGACCTTCGATCTGCCAGCTGCATCTGACTTTCTGTGCTAGCAAAAGCAGAAGGACCCTTTTAACCAGCAGAGGATGCTTGTACCTCTGAATCTTGCTTGGTCTTGCTGGGAAATCAATTATTGCTCCCTAATCAGTGAAAGTCATTTTTATGCTAATAGACTTTTCTATTAGGTCCCTCTGTTTTCCTGATGACCTGGTCATGTCATCTTAGTTAAAAATATGGAACTGGTGCCATTTTATCCATGTCTACTTTGAGGGCGACATTGTTTGCACACTGTTGATAAAATGCCTGGTGCCAGGATCTGCTGGGAGTTGAAGAGAAAGTGATTAGTACACACTGCGGTGTGCCCGAGGGGAAAGGAAAGTGTCCATAGAGTATTTCCAGGATTCGGTATGGGGTCCTACTCTTTAAGTACCATTGGCTTCTCCTGCTTGAATGGTTTAGACTGCATGAATAGTCTTGGAAGGAGCAAAATGCAGTCTGAGCCAAACTGGTTATCGTAAACTGCCTAGAGAAGTGTCTGGCTAAATAAATAAAATAAAATAACCTAGCTTGCAATGAGTTTCAGAGTAGAATTCGGAGAGTGTCATATTTCGGCTTGTTTGCAAATCAAACCTTGGTCAGGCTCATATAGTGAATGCAGTCATCCACAGATCTCCCATCTTAAGCAGGGCAAAACAATCCATTGTAATGAAAACACTGAATGGTGTCCAGTTTTCAGGCACAGATTTATGTTGACAAACTTCATATTTTGCATCACTATGCCCAGCTTGATTTAGATGTCTCATCAAACCTGCTTTTTCTTAATGCATTTTTAAATGATGGCACTTAAAATTAGAAGTTTGGATAAAGTCTTCCAGATTGCCGGGAGTAAATTGGTGTATATCACTGAACTGCTGGATTGGGCCGCGAAGACAAGAGTTTGGGAGTTTGATTCCCTGCTGTGCCTCCTTGAGAGGGACTGGACTCAGTGATCCAGTTCTGAGATGATAATTATATACATGGGTCCACCCTATCTCAAGGACCATATTTACTTACTTACCCTACTTACTTACTTATATCTTGCCTTTTTCCCCATAAAGGTACACCAGGCGGCGTATAACAGTTAAAAACTATATGTCTAAACACATGCACGTTCTTCCATTTGTTTGAACTTTCGGATTTTCGTGGGAGACTTGTATTTCTATCCTGCCAGACTCAGAGGCGTACGCGTATTTGAGAGGGACCAAGGATAGGGGACTTCCCATCAAGGGATGCTAAGCAAGTTCCCTTCCTGAGGCAGGCAGGGTTCTGGCCACTGACTACAGAGATGAAGGAATTGCATTGTGCATGTGTGCACCCTGTACTGTGTGCCCAGATTTTGGCTGAGATGCCCACCTATGAGAGGTTTAAACCAGGATGGCTGCTGTGTTTTCTTTTATGGTGTTTTTAAGATATTCTCTTTCCCCCCTCTTTAATTGCATTTTCAGTTCAGTTTGAACGCGAGCCGCCTTGAGTCGTTTGTTAGGCAGAAAGGTGGAATATAAATCTAAGTCAGTCAGTAGGTATCCTGCGCTCCCATTTCCTGGGGTATATATGTAGCAAATGTGTAATCAGAATTGGCCCAGCTCTTTCTCTGTGTCACACACCCACAGCCAGTGAGCTGAAAATAACAAAATCACAGCTGAGGAAATGACCACATAATATCATGGCTGACCTTGGTGCATTTGCAAAGGTAAAGTTTGGTTTCTATTAATAAATAAATTGAAAGAGGGGAAGTCCTGGGATGGTGGCAGCCTTATATAGAGCCATCTTCTAGCCGTAGCAGCAGCATCTCCTGTGCAATTATCTGACTACCCCTACGGCCACAAGGGAAAGTGCCCGCCACAAGGGCTTTTTAATATTTTTAGTAACCGTGGGATGGGCGAGGTCAGGGGGCTTCCTCTACGCTGGCTTCCTGCAGCAAATGTGGAGAGGCAGTGTAAACCAAAGTTCACAATAGGCTCTTTTTAAATGGTGTGAAAATAGGCGTTTGGGGTGACAGACAAAACATTAGTGATTCGAGTTCAGATTTTGTTTCAGCCATGAAACGTGTGTGTGTGTGTGTCTGTGTGTGTGTGTGTCTGTGTGTCTCTGTGTGTGGGCATGCGTATGCCCTTGGCCAAACTGTTCTTTCTTGGCCTCAGTTTCCCTGCCTGTAAAATGGGAAAATGAATGTGGGAAGTTGTCAAGGATAGGTCCTTAAGAAATGGTTAGCTCCTGCGTTCAAAGTTATTAGATCAATACAGTGATCTCCTCAGAGTAGGAGGGTAGGGATGCAAATCTTTACTTATTTTAACTTTAGAGGCAAGAGTGAAAGATTTCAAGTTTTATCCCTGTTGGGTGAGATTATGAGAGTTATATTTTTTCATTTCTCAGCCCAGTAATGCTTTCTTTAACTGGCAACAATCTCTCTGAAGCTGCAGACCACGGATGACCTTTTCCCAGGTCACCTAGATCAGTTCTTACTCCATTATTTTACTCCCACAGGATCCAAATTCTACTCCAAAGTAAACTTCCATTCAATAAACTACCCCTCCTTAGATCCATGGTTACATTGTGACCTTACTCTAGTCAAATCAAATTCAACACAGAGAGTGTGCACCTCGTTATTTTGTTCCAGAGCTGTTGGGAAGGGGATGGGATGAAATGGTTGATGGACAGCCAGAGTCACTCTCCTCCGCCTCTGAAAGTAAGACCAGCCAATGCCAAGCAAGCAGCTAGGAATGGAGATTGATTCATGTAATATAAGTTTCATCCACATTTTTCGTTTTACAAACGTAATTCATTTCTGTCCCATTTATGAGACAAAAATTTTGCAATTTTGTGGTGGTGGTGGTGGGGTTTCTGCACAAACAGCTCATACTTTCCCCCATGTTTTTTCCCTTTGTATTCTCACTTTCCTATACCGTTTTCCCTAAATTGTTGTAAGCAGTTCTCCCTTATCGATTGGCCAGAATTCTATTGGTGGTTTAGACTTGTGTAAGGGAAATAATGCAAGTCTAGATGGCAAATTGACACTGATTAACAAGGGGCTGGTTGTGTTCCTAGACTTGTGCCTCATCACACAACCAGGTGCATGGACAGGAATGCATCCAGGATCTTGTTGATTTTTTTTTAAAAAAAGTTTTCTATTGACAATCTGTTGCATAAGAGAACATATAAATTGTAACACACTCAAAGTAATTGTGACGAGGTTCGTCTCTGGCCGGGGGGGGGTTGGGTGGTAAAGGCGGGAAACAAACGCGGAGGCGAGTTCGAATCTCGAGAACTAACAACTTTATTGGCATGAACACTCAATTCCACGGGATCGAACGGATCCTTCAAAACATCATCGGTTAACAGGGCGTATTTCTTTGGTCTAACCACAGGCTGACACATCTCATCATCTACCATGGGGCCGGGCCAAACCGCTCGCGATCCGTCGGGGTTCTTAAAGGTGCACTCCTGACGGCGCAGATGGTCCCACAGCAGGGGTGGCGGGCCCAATCCCCCTCCAAGGGTTTCTGTTGGAACTCGGGGCCCGGGCGGATAACCCTCCGACCCCCACCATGGTAGCCCACCGGGAAGACCGAAACCCTCCATTCCAAGGGTTCATACGTCCTACCGCGACCGCAGGTTATGGGAGGTTCAGGCAGCAGTCCTTCTCCTACTGGTAAGCTCTGGGCACCAGGGGACCCGTCCGCTAAGCTCTTGGCATCCTTTAACCAATCTGTCTGCACCCCTCTCGTGGTGCATCTGCCCAGCTCTCCTTCTCCCAGCCAACTGAACTCCCGCGCAAAATCTCCTTCCCCTTTCACCTCCTCCCACATGATCAGGTCCATCTCGGCTCCGCCCTCATCCACCAAGCACACTTCAGTAGGCCTTCTCTGTAGTTCTTCCTCACTCTCTATTTCTACTAGTATCCCTTCTGTACAGCCACTCGCGCTTTTCGGGCTTTCTTCTTCTGGGGACGGCACACTGGGTCCCACTCCTTCACACGCCCCCCTCTCTGAGTGGGCCGTCCTCCAAGGAAGGTTCTCCTTTTCCCCTTCCTGTCGAGAGAAATAGTCGGCATTAGTGTGTGCCTTCCCCTTTCTATACTGTACCTGAAATGAGAATGGTTGTAAGCTAAGATACCATCTGGTCAGGCGGGCGTTGGTATCCTTCATGCGATTAAGCCACTGCAAGGGCGCATGATCTGTCACTAGCATGAACGGAGCCCCTAACAAATAATACCTTAGGGCGTGTACTGCCCACTTCACCGCCAAGGCTTCTTTCTCGATTGTCGCATACTTTTGTTCCCGGTTACTCAACTTTTTACTTAAGTACATTACCGGGTATTCCACCCCATCTCTCCTTTGAGATAAGACCGCGCCAATTCCCCTGTCAGAGGCATCCGTTTGCACCCAGAAAGGTAACTTGAAATCCGGAGCATACCTAGAAGGTAACGTTGCCAAAATCTCCTTAAGCTGTCTGAACGAGTGCTGTTCTGCTATACCCCATAGGATGCTTTTCCCTTTCCGCTTCCGTGTCAAATCCGTGAGGGGAGCTGCCACCTCCGCAAAATTGGGCACAAATTGTCTGTAGTATCCTGCTAGCCCCAAAAATTGCTGGACCTCTTTCTTAGTTTTGGGTACCGTCCATGATACAACTTTGTCTACTTTATCGGACACCGGTTGTATTTTTCCACCTTCCACCTGAAACCCTAAGAACTGTACCCCTCTTCGCGCGATCTTGCACTTATCCGGGTTCACTTTCAGCCCTGCCTTCTCGATCTCCCCGAGCACCCGTTTTATGTGTTCCAGATGTTCTTCCCAAGACTTACTATAGATCAAGATATCATCGATGTAGGCCCCCGCGAAATCCCTAACCGGGGCTAAAACTTGATCCATCAGCCTTTGGAACGTGGCGGCGGCGCCGTGCAACCCGAATGGCATTTTTTTGAACTGGTACAGCCCCTGGGGTGTCACAAAGGATGTTTTCTCCTTGTCTTCCTCTCTTAAAGGGATCTGCCAATAACCTTTGGTAAGGTCAAGCGAGGTCAGATAGACTGACCCGCCCAATTTTTCCAATAGGTCGTCCACCCGGGGCATGGGGTACGCGTCAAATTTGGAAACTTCGTTCAATTGTCTGAAATCTACACATAGACGCATCTTCCCGTCAGCCTTTGGCACCATCACCGGATAGCTACGCCACGGGCTCCGCGAGGGTTCTATAATACCCAGGTGCAACATGTCCTCAACCTCCCTACTGATAGCCTCTTTAAGATGGTACGGCCAGGTTCTGTTCCCTGATCTCGTCACAACTCCTGCTGGAGTGTGTATCTCATGTTGTATCAGCCGTGTTTCACCGGGTACCCCTGAAAACAAATGCTGGAATTCGCCCTCTAGCTGCAATAAGTCCTGTTGTTGTGCCGCAGGTAAGGTCTCATCAATAGGTAACCGGCCCTCTATCCGTCCCCAAGAACCAACTTCTGGCCCAAACTCCTGCTCCTCCACTTCCCCCCACAACGCCTCTCTTTCTTTCCACTCCTTAAGGAGGTTGACGTGGAAGATACCCTTCTTCTTAGTCTTGTCCGGCATATATATTTCATAGTCGACATCTCCTATTTTCTGTACCACCTCATACGGGCCTTGCCAAGTCGCGAACAACTTGGCTTGCTCAGAAGGCATCAACAACAGAACCTTTTGCCCTGGTACGAACTCCCGCACTTTCACTCTTTGGTCGTACCTCCTCTTTTGCCCGGCTTGGGCCTGGCCAAGGTTGGCCTTGGCCAGTCCCACTGCTGTCCTTAGGTGCTCTCTCATTTCGATCACTTGTTGGATAGTGATCCGCGCGTCATCAGGACCTTCCTCCCACCTTTCTTTTACCAGGTCCAGAATACCTCTGGGGTTCCACCCATACATTAGTTCGAATGGAGAAAATCCTGTAGAGGACTGTGGTACCTCCCTTATGGCAAACATTAAAGGAGCTACTAACAAATGCCATCGTCGGGGTTTTTCCATGACCAATTTCCGCAACATGCCTTTCAGGGTCTTGTTGAAACGTTCCACCAAGCCGTTACTCTGAGGATGATACACGGCGGTGTGAATGGGTTTCACCTCCAGGAGGCGCCACAATTCCTTCAAGGTTTGGCTCATGAAATTCGTGCCTTGGTCAGTAAGTATTTCCTTGGGGAACCCCAGCCTCGTGAACACCTGCATCAACTCCCGCGCTAGCACTTTGGCTGTGGTCGATCTCAGTGGGACTGCTTCAGGATATCGGGTGGCATAATCTATGATCACCAATATATGAGTGTGCCCCCCTTGTGACTTAAGCAGTGGTCCCACAATGTCCAATCCAATTCTTTGAAAGGGGTGATCCATAAGAGGCAATGGGATTAACTCAGCCCCCGTGGGTGGCTTCCTTTGGGTTTTCTGACATTGTGGGCAAGTTTCACAGTACTCTTTCACCCCCTTCCGCAATTCCGGCCACCAGAATCGCTGCTCTATCCTAGCCCTCATTTTTTCTTCTGCCAAATGTCCTGCCAAGGGAATATCATGAGCCAATTCCATAACTTTCGACCTCCACTTGGAAGGTACCACCAACCTCCTACTTGCATCCTCATGCACATAATACAACAGATTGTTATCCATTTCCCACCCCCTTTGTCCTCTTACAATGGTTCCCGATGGCTGAGCCGCCAGCAGGGGCTCCCGCAGCGACGCGTCATCCTGCTGCATGGCTCTCACTTGCTCCCGCGACGTTCTCTGCAAAAAATCGGACTGATCCTTACTATCCTCCTCATCCCCTTGCAGCCCTTCCTTAACCGACCCCACATTGCGGGAGCCCACCCAGTCCCGACCAAGCAACATTTCACGCGTCAGTCCTGGAACGACCCCGATTTTCATATGTCTCTCGTCGTCCCCTACTTTCACTGTAGCCCACATAGTTTGGTACTTTTTTAGGTCCCCGTGGATGCATCGCACCGATAGTCCTCCATCTGTCTTATCGCCCGGTAGATCTCTCACCAGGGTCGTCCCGCATCCCATGTCTATGAGGGCTCTCTTTTTCACCCCATTCACCCAAGCGTCTATTTCCCATCGTTCCGAGGTCGGGCCCTTAGTCTCCACCGCGCGCGTTAAGCGCCCCACCCACGAACAATCAATCCCGGGGCAATTCCTTTTCACGTGGCCCGGAACCCCACAGGAATAACAGACGATCCTCCCCTCTTTGTTGTCCTTCCCTACCACTCCCGGGGTGTAGAGGGGCCGTCCGTCCTTGCCCTCTTTCCAGCCCGTGCCCGGCGCGTAAATCCTTTGATCAACTGTAATAGGCCGGACAGGCTTGGGTGCAAACGGCTCGAAACCTTTCCCGCGCGCTCTAGCCGATCCGCTCATCTCCGTGCCCGCCTTCGCAGTAAGGTTGGAAGTCGAAAGCGAAACCTCTCCTCCTCGTGGTCGCTGCCTCTCCGCCCAGGGGGCGGTCACTTCCTTGTTCGCTTCTTCCGTGTTGCTGAAGTCCTCCAGCAGCGTAATCTCCCTCTCTAGCGTTTTGGGATTATTCTTCTGCACCCAGTTTTTCGCGCCGGTTCCTAGGGACTGCACAAGCTGTTCCAGCACAACCGCATCCACTAGCTTGTCACCATCGTTTTCGGCTGGTTTCAACCACCTCATCGCATTCGCTCTCATTCTCTGTGCGACCGTACGCGGGTGGGTTCCTGGCTTCCATTTCAACTCCCTTAGTCTCTTTCTATAAGTTTCCTCCGTTAAGTTCAAGGTGTTCAAAATAGCATTTTTCACCGCGTCGTACCGCGTCGCCTCCTGAACCCCCAGGGTATCAACCACCTCCTGCAACAGGCCGGTGAGACATGGTATGAGCACCAGAGTCCACTGGTCCCGTGGCCACCCTGCAGCCGTGGCCACTCTCTCGAACGTGTGCAGGTACGCCTCAGGGTCATCCGTGGCGGTCATCTTCTGTATTCGGATTGGGGCCGGTCCCGCCACTAGGCTGCCCCTGACGCTAGCCAGATTCCTGCCGCCCCTCTCCTCTTCACTCCCTCTCTCGCGCATCTGCCGGGCCATCAAGATTTGCTGCTCCGTCAGGTTTTCTATAAGTCGGGCTTGTCTCTCCATCGCTTCTCGCAACCGGTCCACCTCTTGGTTTCCCGCCAATTCCGTCCCCCCGGCCCCACGTTGGGCGCCACTGTGACGAGGTTCGTCTCTGGCCGGGGGGGGTTGGGTGGTAAAGGCGGGAAACAAACGCGGAGGCGAGTTCGAATCTCGAGAACTAACAACTTTATTGGCATGAACACTCAATTCCACGGGATCGAACGGATCCTTCAAAACATCATCGGTTAACAGGGCGTATTTCTTTGGTCTAACCACAGGCTGACACATCTCATCATCTACCATGGGGCCGGGCCAAACCGCTCGCGATCCGTCGGGGTTCTTAAAGGTGCACTCCTGACGGCGCAGATGGTCCCACAGCAGGGGTGGCAGGCCCAATCCCCCTCCAAGGGTTTCTGTTGGAACTCGGGGCCCGGGCGGATAACCCTCCGACCCCCACCATGGTAGCCCACCGGGAAGACCGAAACCCTCCATTCCAAGGGTTCATACGTCCTACCGCGACCGCAGGTTATGGGAGGTTCAGGCAGCAGTCCTTCTCCTACTGGTAAGCTCTGGGCACCAGGGGACCCGTCCGCTAAGCTCTTGGCATCCTTTAACCAATCTGTCTGCACCCCTCTCGTGGTGCATCTGCCCAGCTCTCCTTCTCCCAGCCAACTGAACTCCCGCGCAAAATCTCCTTCCCCTTTCACCTCCTCCCACATGATCAGGTCCATCTCGGCTCCGCCCTCATCCACCAAGCACACTTCGGTAGGCCTCCCCTGTAGTTCTTCCTCACTCTCTATTTCTACTAGTATCCCTTCTGTACAGCCACTCGCGCTTTTCGGGCTTTCTTCTTCTGGGGACGGCACACTGGGTCCCACTCCTTCACAGTAATCCTCTTATTTATGCACAATAATAACATTATCTCTTTAACTGCCTCAATCTCTTCCATGGCTCATTAGCCATATTTTGCATCTGAGATACAAAACTTGTATCTCAGCCAATTTCCCACTTTGTCTTCTATATTTTTTGATTCAGTACCAAAGATCAACTGAGAGCACAGGAATACATCCAGGGTCTTGTTACTATGTACAACGGGGACGCTCATTACCTTAGTACCTGCGCTCGTAATCTCTAGATTAGACTACTGTAACGCGCTCTACGTGGGGCTCCCTTTGAAGCTGATGCGGAAACTTCAGGTGGTTCAGAATGCGGCGGCCAGACTCCTCACCGGAGTGAGAAAATACCAACATATCTCTCCTACTCTGGCCATGCTGCACTGGCTGCCCATTCGTTTCCGCATTGACTTCAAAGTGTTAATGCTTACATATAAGGCCCTAAACGGTTTAGGACCTCAATACTTGGCGGAACACTTACTCCCAACTAATTCTACCCATGTCACCCATGCGAGCCAGGAGGTGAGGCTGAGGAGCCTAACGCCGAGGGAGGCCCGGAAAGAAAGGACACTAAACCGGGCCTTCTTGGCGGTGGCTCCTCGCCTCTGGAATAGCCTTCCTCTGATTATTTGTGCGGCCCCTACGCTGGGCACTTTTAAGAGTCAACTAAAAACATGGTTGTATGTTCAGGCCTTCTCTCCTGTCATTATTTAATTCTTTCTTTATTTTTTCTTTCATTTATTATTTGTTTTATTATTGTATGTGTTATGGACTGTTTGTAAAATTCTTATGTTTTCGTATACACCTTATTGGAAGCCGCCCAGAGTGGTCGACCAGACCAGATGGGTGGGATATAAATCAAATAAATAAATAAAATAAATAAATTCCCTGCCGTGACTTGCACAGTGTTCCTGCATGGTCAATAAGATTCTGACCATTGCAATTTTCATATGTTATTTTTGCTAATTTTTTTAGAAATTTGCTTTTATTGCAAAACTGTATTGCACAATTTGTAGAAGAGTGGAGCATTGCTTATTTTTGTGGAATAAGAAATAGCTGCCCTACAAGATAATAACATGTCGCATTTGTGTAACGTGGGATGGTTAAAGTGCACGTAGCACAGAATCCCCAGACTCCGCCCTCGTTCTGGCCAAAAAAGGGAAGACAAGAGAAAGGTATATGGCTATTTCTGGAAGCCTCTGAGGCTGGCCAACCCCCTTCCTAATAGGATGCAGTATTAAAATTCCTATTTTTCCAGAGATGATGAAGAAGAAGTGGGTGACCAGTCACGTTAACTTCTTTTCATTTGTCTATTTTCCTTCACTGCCGCAAAACACTTTGTAAGTAGCATCGTCCCTCCAAGAGAGGGGTGGGGTTTCTCCGCCTTTAATAGTTGTGCATTATTGTAGTGGAGCCATGGCTGCTGGGGTCTAAGTGCTGGGACTTTTTAATTGCAGGGATGATGATGACTTCATCTGCCCCTTAGGCCTCCCTGTTCCCGTTGAGCTTAGAGGTAATTTTCATAATAGTTGCAGGGATGGGTTGAAGGGTGATGGCTTTTCCCGGTAACAATATTTTGCTATAAACTGTCTCTGTAATTATGCAAAGAATGCTGGGAGAGTGTGGTCCTGAATGGACAATTAACACTCATTAGCTTTACAGCTGATCTGCTCCAGTGTTATAATGGGTTTTTTAAATACATGGAATGATACCTGCCTGCATTTTTGACTCTCCTTCCGGAAGTGGCTGTAGGCACTCGTCATGCAGCAAAATTCACTCCTCCACCCATGTCATTGTGTAGAATAGGGAAATTCAGCAAGTGTAATGTTCATGGCAAGCTGTGCCTTTTAGAATTTCCTTTTCTTTGTAGCTATTAGCAGATCTACAACCTTGTCCTGTATTGTAACTAGCTACCGTATCTATAAGATAGGGGTATAAATCCTCACTTCTCTTGTTCTCGTAGGAAAATACAAAAATGATGGACTTGTTCTGATAGTATCAACAAGAGCTGTGAGGATGATTTTGACGCTAAAACTGTACAGTAAATTGTGCAAAACTGTGATAACGGTTGCTTTGTTGCAGGGGCTTGAGATCAACAGATGGGTTTGTATCTTTATGGTCATGCAGTCATTTTGTTTCAGCCGTACATGTTTTCATATGTCTGTGCACCGCCCTGTACTCCACATGGGAAAAAGTAGTTTTGTGTGGAGACATTTTGCACAAATTGTGGAAATACCAATGGGAAAACAGAGGCCCCTTGCCTTGCATTAGGAGGGCGACACATCTGAGAAGGACCAGTGATTTCTCTACTGACTCTCTGGGCTTACCTGGCAGAGGTGAGACCTGCATTAGTAACTCAAGAAGACCCTTTTTTCAGGTAACTCAGGGCCTAATCATATAGACCGTCTGTATCGCTTTTCAGTCGGGCTTCAGGCCGTGCCATGGAACAGAGACGGCATTGGTCGCCCTGTACGATGACCTACTGAGGGAGGCTGACAGGGGAAAAATTTCTCTGTTAGTCCTTCTCGACATCTCAGCGGCCTTCAATACCGTCGACCACGATATCCTCCTGGGGAGGCTCTCCGAGCTGGGAATTGGTGGCCTGGCGTTTGCCTGGCTCCGTTCCTTCTTGGAGGACCGTCCCCAGAGAGTACAGCTTGGGGAGAGTGTCTCGGCCCCGTGGAGCCTCAGTTGTGGGGTTCCACAGGGGTCGATTATCTCCCCAATGTTGTTTAATATCTTCATGAGGCCGCTGGGCGGGGTCATCAGGGGATGTGGAGCGTCGTGTCATCAGTATGCGGATGACACCCAGCTCTACATCTACTTTAATCCAACTGCAGGTGATGCCGTCCTGTCCCTCCAGCGCTGCCTGGGGACCGTACTGGAGTGGATGCAGGAGAACGGGCTGAGGCTGAACCCGGACAAGACGGAGGTCTTGAGGGTGGGTGCCCCCACTGTTGGCGGCTTGGGCGACTCCCTCTCATTTGGGGGGGTGGCTCTTGCCGCAAAGAGTGGGGTTCGCAGTCTGGGGATCCACCTGGACCCGGCGCTCTCCATGGAGACTCAGGTGGCGTCCGTGGTCCGCACCGCCTTTTTTCATCTCTGGCGGATAGCCCGGCTGCGACCCTATCTCGATGTGGGGGCACTCACCACCCTGGTCCATGCGCTCGTAATCTCAAGATTAGACCACTGTAACGCACTCTACGTGGGGCTACCTTTGAGGCTGACGCGGAAACTCCAAGTGGTGCAGAATGCGGCGGCCAGACTCCTAAGTGGAGCTCGAAGATACCATCACATTTCTCCTATTCTGGCCGCGCTGCATTGGCTGCCCATTCGGTTCCCCGTTGACTTCAAAGTTTTGACGCTTACGTTTAAAGCCCTAAACGGTTTAGGGCCTCGATACTTGGCGGAACGCTTACTCCCACCCAGTTCTACCCATGTCACCCGAGCGAGTCAGGAGGTGAGGCTGAGGAGCCTGACGCCGAGGGAGGCCCGGAAGGAAAAAACAAGAAACTGGGCCTTCTCGGCGGTGGCTCCTCGCCTCTGGAACAACTTACCTCCTGACATTCGCGCAGCTCCCTCGCTGGGTATTTTCAAGAAACAACTGAAAACATGGATGTTCAGGCAGGCCTTCCCCCTTTCCACCTAATACCTAATTATTCTTTTTCTGTTATAATATATCCTGTTTCTCGCCATCTTTGGGAAAAATTTTTATTCTATCTTTTAATTTATGTAAATTATTATTTGTGATGAGGTTTGTTATATGCTTATTTTTTAAGTCTATGTTGTAAGCCGCCTAGAGTGGTCACAATTGACTAGATAGGCGGGGTATAAATGAAATAAATAAATAAATAAATAAATAAATAAATAAATAAATAAATAAATAAATAAATACTTTTTCTTCCTTTTTTATATCAATACATTTGGAAATATATTCATGTGATATATAAATATCATTGGTCCCATTCAACAGGTCCATTTCTTGTTACAGTGGACCCTCGACTTACAAAGGTCCCTACTTATGAAAATTTCGAGGTACGAAAAGCTCCAGCTGCAAAATTTTGGTTTGACTTGCGGACAGAGCTTCGACCTACGAAAGGCAGGAGGAAAAGGTGGGAAATTCAAAGCCGCCCCCTCTGCCCTCTGCCTACCGTCCCCGCTGCCCTCTGTCTCCCGTCCCCATTGCCCTCTGCCTCCTGTCCATGGAGACAGGAGGCAGAGGGCAACAGGGATGGGAGGCAGAGGGCAGTGGGGAAGCCAAAAGCCAGCAGTGGGCGCGGAGCGCCTTTCGGCTTCCCGGGCTTCAAAAAACCCTCTGCTGCCCTCTAGCTGCTCTGCGCCGCTGCCGGCTTTTGGCTTCCCGGGCTTCAAAACGCCCTCCGCTGCCCTCTGTCTCCTGTCCACAGTGCCCTCTGCCTCCTGTCCAGGAGGCAAAGGGCAACGTGGACGGGTGACAGAGGGCAGCGGAGGGGGTTTTGAAGCCGAAAGCCAGCATGGATTAAATGCTGGAACGGATTAAATGGTTTTCAATGCATTCCTATGGGAAATGGACCCTTGGCCTATGGACTTTTTGACCTGTGGCCACCGTTTCAATACGGATTAATTCCATAAGTTGAGGGTCCACTGTGTTTGTACTGCTTCTGTAGGCATCCTGTTTCTGAGTCCCCGTTGCCCTAATTTTTTAAAAAACAATCATTCGTAAGTGATATAATGCGATTTTCATGTCACTTCCAATTGTTAAGTCAATCTGTAACCTGGTGGTAAATGTCACCTGCAACCCTCCCTCCCTCCCTTTTCCAGTTTTCACTTCCCGATTCCTTTTTCCACTTTCTGTTTTTCTTCCCTCTTTTCCTTCTGTCCCCCTTCCCTTTCCCCTTCCCTCCCTTACTCACTCACCCCCTTTTCCTTCCTTTCCTGAATATCTCTCCCTCTCAGTTCTTGGCTTGCATTTTTTGTTCCCCTTTTGAACACCTATTCATCATCTGAACAGAAATTTATAAAATTATTTAAATAATGGCAGAACGGATGTAACCGGTGTCCTTTTGTCACATGTGATCAAGCCCTTAGTCATCAGACTGTACCAGATGATAAAAGGCTGGCCGGCTTTGAACCCAGGAACTCTGCCTTTCATTTTAAAGAGCTTGGAAACAGTATGAAAGTAAAAAGCAAAGCAAAACCGGTAATGTGCTTGTGTTCCAATAAATCCCTTATCTTCCATCTGTTGGGTGGAGAAGCAGCTACATCCTTGCTTGATGCATCAGGAAAGAGGTATGAGTAAGGCGTGAGACTAATGAAGCAATGGTAGGACTTGAAGAGGTACCACTAGCCAATAGACAGATACTATAGGTCTGTATTTCACTTATATGGATGTAGTGACTAGGCCATCCTCTTCAATTTCTGCATTAATCTGTGAATTGCTTCCCCACCAGCCACAAACATTTGCATTCTTGTATACAGCTTGCCTTGCTGTGTATAGTTTATGTACCCAATGTTCCTGAATGTACACATTTTCATAGGTAGTTCCTGGGTTATGCATGGATCTCATCTCATCAATTAACAAAGTGCATGGTTTGAAGATAACTTCCCAGAATTTGGAAAAGTTACTTTTTAAAACTACTGGCTATGCTGGCTTGGGTATTCTGAGAGTTTTAGCCCAAAAAGTGAATTTCCAAGCTGTCTTCCAGCACTGAAGTGTTGCAGTGAACTCAACGTGTATGGTTATATAAACAGAATCACATTTTTCAGAGACATTTATAATCATCATCACCATCACTTTAGAACTGCAGAGCTGGAAGGGACCCCATGGATGATGATGTCCAGCCCCCGTCAAGGAGGCCCAGCAACCAAACCCCCAATCTTTAGCTCTGCAAACAGAGACCTAAGCCACTGAGATATCCAGCAACCCTTGGCTGCTTGTTTGCTAAAGCACGATACTGGATGAGATAGTCTGATCAGAGTTTGGAAAAGTTACTTTCTTGTGCTACAGCAGTGGTCATGCTCACCGGATGAGTCTGGAAGCAGCAGCCCCCAAAAGGAGTTGTTCAAAGCTCTGATTCTGATCCACATTTTTGTCCAGCAAGTGCAAATTAAGTCATTTCCTTTAAAAATGAAGACCGAGCTGAAGTCTCTTCCGTTCCTTAAAAGCATATTCTTTTATGGCCATCCGATTCTTAGGGGAATAGGCCAAGTGTATAGAATGGAAGCCCTAGAAAGGAAAGAACAATGTGGCTCAAATTTATATCTCCCTTCTGCTCACTTCGCCTTTTTAAAACCTGCCTTGTCATTGCTGGCTACCTCCAGAGAGCAGCCTCGTATTCTTGCCCCCCCCCCCGTACCTGGTTTAAAACAAAACTTCAAGCAAGAGTTAGCTGATCTAATCCTCCCACCACAAAGTCCCCTTGCTATGTATAATTACTTCTGTTTCCTGAAGGGATTAGAGGGTTTAATTAGTGTCCTGTTTGACGTCCCTTGTTCAGGAGCGGGGGAACACATAGCCTTCAGAGTGTTTAAAATACACATATTACAAAAGGTTCCTAAAATGACAGGCTGGCGAGGAAGAGAGAAGTATTTTGGGAGGGACTAAACGTGTCTGTAGGCTGGAAAACATCTACTGCTGAATGACTTGCCACAGACATCACTGCCTTCAGAGAATTATCTAGTGGGATGGGGAATAAAATGCACCTTAAAATGAAATTAAACACACACGGACACACCACCTTCCCCACAAAATCACTGCATTTCTCCACACTAAGGAGCGGGACTCCCGTAAGGCATGTCACAGCAATGAAGAGGAAAAGGGGGAGACGGGACAATGTATAGTAGGCTTATGACATAGTAGCAGAAGTAGTTGGGATATTAATAATAATAATCTTAGAATGGTACAGCTGGAAGGGACCCTATGGAACATTAGTTCCAGGCTCTGTCAAGGAGGCACAGTGGGGAATCGAACTCACAATCTCTGGCTCCACATTCAGAAACCCCAACCACGGTTAAGGCTACAGCACCCAGTATTCCCAGGTGGGAATCCCATCCAACCAGACCCAACCCTGCTCTGGGTGGCGTGGTAAAGTGCAACCAAGGTAGGAGGGCGAGAAGTTAAAAGGCTGACCCCTCCTATCATCATAAGGGCCTATCATCTAACGTATTAGATAGAATGTTGGACCAGGGCTCGAGAAATCTGGCTTCAAATCCTGGCTTAGCCATGGGAGTGTCAAAGTCCTTACATAGCCATATATGTTGGCTACCCTTCTAGGGTTGCCATAAGTCAGAAAGAATTTGAAGATGCAGAGTACACCCCGAATATCATTGTAGGAAACACCTGATCAGCGCTCCTGAGACTAGAAACAGCAAACTCACATGGGACGACCATAATCGGAGCCTGATAAAATAACTTTGTCATTCTGACTCTCAGAATCATGCCACAGCCTTTAGCCACACCGGGGTTGCAATGGCTGGGATTTTTTGTTTTTTGTTTGTATTGTTTTTGTTTAGGAAGCTACAATGTTTTTTTTTTTTAAAAAAAAAAACAACTTTTCCCATCTCTGTGCAGAATCCAGATTAAGTTTGCTGTCTGCAGGAAGGGTTGAATGTCCCGGCTATTTGAAGGAGTACCTCTTCATATAGAAACTTGCACAGTCACTAAGATCTCTTGGGGAGGCCCTCCTCCGTGTCCCACCATTGAGAACAGTTTGTTATGTGGAGACACAGGAGGGCTTTATTTTTTTTCTTGTAGCATCCCAACTCTGGAATGCCCTCTTCTCGGAAGGCTCCGTTGGCGGCACCGACACTGGCATTACTTTGAGCACCAAGTCAAGACATACTTACTTGCTAGAGCCTTTAGAGGTTGAGGATCGTGGCCAGCACAGGTTTTAGTACAATGGTTTTTGGTGTTTTGAATGTTTTAATTTTGTGGCTGTTTTGATTTTAAATTGTTTTAAATATCTTAAGGTTAAGAATTGCTTCATGCACTTTCTTTGCCCACCCTGAAATCTTATCGTAAAAGGCAGGCTATGAATGGATGGATGGATGAATGAATCAATCAATCAATATTATAAGGCCTGAAAGACTGTCTTTTCACTCCTTAAATGCACTAAATGTGTGATAGGAGTAGCATGAACTTTGAGAGGGGCAAGTGGGCATGTTCTGTGATGCAAATAAAAAGTGAATGGAAAAATTGAGAAAGCTTGTCCACCTCATTTAATCCCTATAAAAAGTTATTTAGCTGCTTGGGACAGAGACAGACCCTTCACACATGCACAATTTTGTGTGTGTGTGACTCTGTAAAGCGTGTGTGTCTATGTCTTGATATCCTATAGAATGCATGACTTATTAGTTCGAGTAATTACAGTGGTTACTCATTATGAATTGAAAGGCAGTTTAACTGCTTGCCATACATTGGTTTTCCAAGTGTGTTATCTTTGGGACCAACGTTTTGCTTTTTTCCCCCCTTACAAGCTGGCAATCTTTGCAGATGGGTTTCTAACCGCTATCTGCAGATCATCTCCACTTTACGTGGTGAAATATGATGCCTGTCTCCAGCCGCCCGACATCCCCTCCATCTTCCTTGAGGACGACAGGAAAGTGGCCGCTTAACAAATCGGCTGCGTCTCTGAATATCCTTGTTTCCGATGTGTCCCCATCATATTTTAAAGGCAGATGCTTTCTCTCTGCCTCGCTTGGCCTTTTGCGAAGTCTGTAAAGAAGCTTTCATTGTTTGCTGAACGATTTCTTGAAATTTCCCTGCTTCTTAGTGCCTTTTGAGCTCATTCAATCTTTTTGCCCTCACCACCGCTTATTTTTAGCGCTCTGAGGAAAAAAAACATTCTTCTTTTCCAGCTGTTTATGCTTCCCTCTTTATTTGCAGAGAGCCGCTTCATTTGGTACAGTATTCCTCCTTAGTTGTACTGACCTATCTGTTTTTTTTCCCGGTCAGGCTGTCCAGAAGGCAGGTGTTTTTTTTTTTCACCCTTCACAATGCTGATTTTGTCTTGCATTATTCTCTAGATAGGTCTGTAAAATCAAATGCTTGTAACTGCCAGGCAAAGAGCATTCGGGGGAACATATACAACAGTCTTGCAGTTGGGTGGAAAAACAAGGAGCTTCCAAGTGACAAATTAGTGAAAGAAAAAAAAAAAGAAAAATAAGGAAAATAAATACAGCTGAAGGACTATATTCAAAGCCTGGTTCCCAACCTTGGGCCCTCAGATGTTCTTGGGCTACAACTCCCGGGCAATCTTGACTAGCACAGTTAGTGGCGAAGACTTCTGAGAATTTTAGTTCAAGGACATCTGGGGGCACCAAGGTTGGGAACCACTGCTCTGAATGTTCTGTCTATCTAGCTATCTACTAATGTGTTTCTAAAACGGTGAAATGCCAGATGCCCTCAAATGTATGTAGATAAAAGCCCAATATAATAAAATACTAAAACACTGATAGGTCAAGTAGAAGAACTCGGAATAAGAACAAAAATGGAATGGCTGCTGGAAGAGAAAGTTTGCTGCATCTATAGGTAACAAGGACATTAGGTGGATCTTCCTGGAAATGATATTTCAGTGATGGGAAGACACTATAGAAAAGGGTCGTGGTTTTTTTGCTGTTAGTTGTCAGTCAGCCCCGGGGTTGCCACAGTGGCCCCTGAAGTCTTGAGCTGCTTCAAAAATTACTCGGTAGGGAGATTGAAGTTGCCCAGTTTTGACATCCATGGAGTTTTCCCTACCAGACCAACTCGCCTCTCTCAACTCAACCAGAAGACTCGTGGAGAGCAGGTGGACAGGACACTAACAGGATACTCAATCTGTACTATATAAGGCCAATGGCTGGATAGCTCAGTGCGTTACGTATCTGGTTATGGAGCCAGAGGTTGGGAATCCAGTTCTCCACAGTGTATCCCAGAAAAGACAACCTTCTGAAAAGTCTCTATCTAGAAAACTCTGGAAAGGGGACACTATAAATCAGAATTGACTTGATAGCACACACAGGAAAACTATTAAGCCCAGCATCAGGTGGAAAGACTCCAGGCTAGGACTTATTTATTTTATTTTAGTTGTGTTTTGTAAATACAGACACAAACATTTAAAAAAAATGGGGAGATAAAGATAAGCAATGGCAATCTGCCATATTGATATTGATGAACAACAATAAAATTAAATGTAGATAAATAAAAGCAGTCTACCTTGTACAGTGGTACGTGGTGGCTCTGCGGGTCAAACCACAGAAGCCTCTGTGCTGCAAGGTTGGAAGACCAGCCGTCGTAAGATTGAATCCACGTGACGGAGTGAGGTCCCATTGCGTGTCCCAGCTCCTGCCAACCTAGCCATTCGAAAACATGTAAAAATGCGAGTAGATAAATAGGTACTACTGCGGTCGGAAGGTAACAGCGTTCGGTGTCTAGACGTGCTGGCCACTTGACCACGGAAACCATCTACAGACAAACGCTAGCTCTTCGGCTTGGAGACGGAGATCAACACCGCCCCCTAGAGTCGGACACAACTGGACTAAATGTCAGTGGGAAACTTTACCTTACCTTGTGCAAAAGGTCTGTTGTTTAGTCGTTCATTCGTGTCCGACTCTTTGTGACTCCATGGACCAGAGCACGCCAGGCCCTCCTGTCTTCCACTGACTCCCGGAGTTGGGTCATATTCATGTTGGTCGCTTCAATGACACCGTCCAATCATCTCGTCCTCTGTTGTCCCTTTCTCCTCTTGCCTTCACGCTTTCCCAACATCAGGGTCTTTTCCAGGGAGTCTTCTCTTCTCATGAGATGGCCAAAGTATTGGAGCCTCAGCTTCAGGATCTGTCCTTCCAGTGAGCACTCAGGGTTGAATGTATTTGTGAAGGCTTTCACAGCTGGGATCTAATGGTTGTTGTGGGTTTTTCGGGCTCTTTGGCTATGTTCTGAAGGTTGTTCTTCCTAACGTTTTGCCAGTCTCTGGCAGCCACAGAGACTGGCGAACAGAGACTGGCAAAACGATAGGAAGAACAACCTTCAGAACATGGCCAAAGAGCCTGAAAAACCCAAAGAGATTTATGGGGGTGCAGGAAATCGGGACGAGTAAGAAAACCAGACAAACTTCTAACTGCTGAGCAGAGCCAATTGAACTCAGCCAAGTTCTGTCTAAATTTTCTCCCTCAGAGGCCAATCTCCTTATTAAGAAAGCAACACAGACATAACCATGAGATATACTCAGAATGATTTGGCTCTGAAAGTTTGGTAGCAAACCCACGTGGCCAATTAGACATTCAGCTGGTCTGTTCAAGAAACAAAGCTTCTACATAGAAATCAATCATTACTGTTTTTTTATTAAAAAGAATTACTTTAGAAAAGGTTTCAGTTGATAGTAAAATATTTCAGTAGGTACATTTTCATCCAAGACCAACAGAACACACCACTCCCCCCACTCCAGCTAAAAAAATAAAGAAATGAAACTATGCTAACTAACAAAAAGCATAAATCATCCATCTCACGTGTCTTGGGTCTTCAAAGGCTGATGCTAGATGAAAACCAGTCCATTATGGGAAAAACACGTGTCTGCCCCTTTCTCAGGCAAACTCCATCTTTTTTCTCTCTTCCTCCTCCTTCCTTCTTCTTCCCAGAATGCCTCCTGGGTCTTGTTGTCCCGCCTAACTTTCTCATGGGGCTTCAGTTGTTTTCATTCTTTGTGGCAGAATTATTTTGACTACGAAACTCTCTGCTCTCCACTCAGCTTAGCAACGAGATAACCAGAGAGCGAAGCTTCTCTGAAACAGCATATAAAACTTTCCTACTACAGAACAGACTTTAAATCAAAATGGATGCTATTGGGACAATCTTAGTACTACATATCCCATTCTAATACACATAAAAACACAAATCATCACATGCCCCCCCTGATTATCGTTAAAATTCAGAGCAGTTAATCTGATCTAATTTTAAGAAATCAAGTAAAAGTAACTAAAAAGTAATTCAAAGTAATTAACTGGTTACATCTCAAAATTCAACTACAGATTAACTATCACAATACTGAAACATAGCACACTGTTGAATACATCGTTTCAACGTTCAGGTTCATAAGAATCTTCACAGTACATTCTAGAAAGACCATCTGCCACTACATTCAATTTTCCAGGAATGTGTTGAACTTCAAAATCAAAATCTTGCAATGCTAGACTCCATCTCAACAATTTTTGGTTGTGAGATTTCATCTTCTGCAACCAAACTAAAGCTCTGTGATCTGTTTGGAGTGTAAACTTACGACCCCATAGGTAAGGTCGAAGTAAATTGAGAGACCAAAATATAGAAAGAGCTTCTTTTTCAGGTACTGCGTAACTTCTCTCTCTATCCAAGAGTTTTCTAGAGAAGTATGAGATAGGGTAAAGGTTCCCATCTTCTCCTTGCTGTAACAAAACAGCTCCCAGTCCTAATTCAGAAGCATCAGTTTGTAAAATGAATGGTTTGTCAAAATCAGGGGATTTCAGTATAGGTGCATCCATAATCTTAGCTTTTAAAGCTTCAAAGGCACCTTGACACTCTGGTGTCCACTTTACCTTGACAGGCTGTCTCTTCCTAGTGAGCTCTGTCAGAGGAGAAGCCAAATGACTGAAATCAGGAATGAATTTTCTGTAGTAGCCAACTAGGCCCAAAAACGAGCGTACCTGTTTCTTAGTTTTTGGAATAGGCCAATCATTAATAGATTGTACTTTAGCTTGCAAAGTCTGAATTTCTCCTTGCCCAATCAAATGACCTAAGTACATGACTTTTCCTTGCATCCACTGACACTTGCTGGCTTTGACTGTCAATCCTGCTTGTTGAAGTCTGGACAAAACAGTTTCAATGTGAGACATGTGAGAATCAAAATCAGAACTGAAAATGGCAACATCATCAAGATAAGCACTTGCAAAAGGTAAACCTTGTAAAAGTTTATCTATCATCCTTTGAAATGACGCACCTGCATTCTTCAAACCAAATGGCAATCTGCGGAAACGGAAAGTTCCCACGTGCGTGATGAAAGCGGTCTTATCTCGTGAATCTTCAGCTAAATCAAGCTGCCAATAAGCATTCTTTAGATCGAGAATGCTGATAAACTTAGCCTTTGAAAGATGTTCAATTAAATCATCCATTCTAGGCAATGGGTATGGATCTGGAACAGTAACACTGTTTAACTTTCTGTAATCAACACAAAATCTTACTTCCTCGAGAATTTCACCCAAAGCGTTACGTTTTGGCACCAGAACCACCGGAGAAGCCCAAGGGGAGAATGACGGTTCAATCACCCCCAAAGATAACATCTTTTGTATCTCTTGTTCAATTTGGATAGCATGATTACCAATTGCTCTATATGGGCTAGACCGTATGGGCTGGGCGTTGTTCTCAGTAGTTATCACATGACTGATCAATTTGGTGTAACCTGGTTTATCTGAAAACACATCTTGGTATTGTTCTAAAATTTGAAACAACCTTTCTTTCTGATCAACGGTACCTGTTAAAACAAGATTATCAGACCATGTACCTGCATCTTGCAATTCAGATAACATATCAATAGGTTCATTTGCAGCATGAAAATATTCAGCATGACATTGAAAAACCATTGCAGATCTATCTTTGTACAGTTTCAAACTATTGACATGGTAAAGAACAGGTTTCTTATTAGAATCCAACATTTTGACAAGATAATTGACATTTCCCAGTTTTTGAACAATTTCACCTGGACCTTCCCAGACAACTTCTAGCTTAGAAGGTCTGAGTGGGTTCAGAACAAGTACCAAATCACCCACAGAAAATTCCCTGTGTCTGGATCTCTTGTCATGGAAGAACTTCTGACTTGCTTGAGCGTCCAACAAATTGTCTCTGGCTAACTCCTGGACAGCCAAGAGTTTCTCTTGAAGTTTTCTAACAAAATCAGCAACTGGCACAGTACTACTTTTAACCACACCTTCCCAATCGGATTTCAGGAAGTCCAATGGTCCTTGTAGATTTCTTCCAAACACCACCTCACTTGGAGAAAAGCCACCTAGTGAAGAATGGGCTGAGCTACGGTAAGCAAACAAAGCAAAAGGCAAAAGCTCATCCCAAATGTTTCCATATTCTTGGGTCAAAGTTTTAATCATCCTAAGCAAAGTTTGTTGACCTCTTTCCACCATACCATGAGATTGAGGATGATGGGCCGTGGAAAAACTGATGGTTATTCCACTTATCTCGCAGATCTTACGCATAAGTTCACTTGTAAAGGCTCCTGCTTGATCACAAATTATTTTGGATGGTACTCCAATACGCGAGCACAAGTCCACGATGATTCTAGCTATGGTGGTAGCTGTCAGGTTGCTAATAGCGTAAGCCTCGATCCACCTACTGGCAGAACAGATTAAAGAAATGATGTATTTCTTCTTAGATTTGGTAGGAACAAAAGGTCCTAGCACATCCATTTGCAAACACTGGAACACTTGGTCAGGAATTTCCATAATCTGCATTTCGGCCTTTACCTTGTCAGTTTGATGGCCTGTGCGTTGGCAATAGTCACAAGAACTGACATAGTCCTTTACAGTTTTTGAAATACCAGGCCAGTAAAAATGTTGGGAAATCCTCTTTAGGGTTTTTTGTATTCCCTGGTGCCCACTACTCGGATGGTCATGAGCCATTTCTAGTATTCTCAGTCTATATTCAGTAGGCACGACTAACTGTTGAACAGGTTGGGCATCCAAGTTGGATTTGGGGAAATATTCTCTGTACAAAAGTCCATTTTCTCCCCACAGGAAACTAACTTGCTGATGCGCAGGGCGTTCAGCATAGTTCTCTGCTTGTGACCTCAAAGAAGCTAGAGAGGGATCATTAAGTTGCTTCAGTCTAAAGTCCTCTGATCCCTTGGGTATCACCTCCTCCATTTTAGTTTCTGTTGTAGCTGCATTATCAGGTTCGGTCACAAGAGGCTGCTGTTGGGTAAGGTCTCCATCTGAGCTATCCTCAGTGGATTCCTGCTCCCGTTCAGGATCATGCATCTCCCTACTTTGAGAACGCGTAACTACCGACATTGAAGTTGCATTTTGACTCTGCATGTGATCCAAAAAAGCAAGATCATTTCCAAGAAGAAAATCAGGTTTTCCCTCATGGGTTAAAATATGTTTTACCCCTGACCAGCTCTTATACGAAATTTTGACATAAGCTAAAGGAATGAAACGCTGATCAGTCTCTACAGATCCATAAGTTTTTACTGGACACCTCAGGTTGTTCAAGATTAAGGTGGGGTCTAGAAAACGTTTGCTTATCGAAGAAATGTCGGCACCCGAGTCACGAAAAGCACTTAAAGCCATATCACCTCCAGGTGTGTGAAGAAAAACCACCTCAGAAAATGTGCGGGTTGCCCAGTCCCTTTGCGCAGTTGGTACTATGCAATCAGGATCCATAACAGAAAACCTCTCTCCTGATGCAGTCTCTTTTACAATTTCTGAGGAAATTGAAGCAATTTGTAAGTCCAAAACTCTAGGCACATATTGGTTTACTGCTGCCTGCATTCCACTGGCTTGCGAAGGGGTTACAGTTAGGTTAACTCCTTCCTGACTCTGTGAAGGCACAATGCTTGACTGGTGAGGCACAGAAACTGCATTACTGGCAGCTGGCACTTGCTGAGTTCCTGCTGGCACAGAACTTACATACGCCATCTTGGGTGTGCCTGCTTTAGATCTGCGTGGAGCTGGCACAGGTGTTTTCCTAGCTGGCTCCTTAACTTGGCTAGCTGGCACATTCAACCTTGGGCAATCTCGTCGCAGATGAGAGCCACCACATTCAAAACATTTAAGAGGCGTTTTACTCTGGCTAGGAGCTAGACTCCTGCGTTGCTCAAATGAACTTTGCCTGGGCTCTTGAGGAAAAGACTTTCTAAATTCAGGCTGACTCTGTCTCTTAGGCGCTACTGGTGCAGTCTTTGGCCTAACAGCAGGTTCATGCGTTTTAAAGGAGAGAATTTCATCAGTCTTTAAAGCAAGGGTTTGCAAGTCTTTGTATCCTCTCTCCAACAAAGTACTCCTTATTTCTGAAGGCACTAAATTAAGAAAATGCTCCATGTACAACACAGTTCTTAAATCCGCAAAAGTACTGGCGCCCAAGGAGCTCAACCACTGATCACCTAGATGTTCTATTTTGTCAGCTAGTGCAGAATAACACTCATTAGGCTGCTTTTTCAGTTTTCTAAAGTTCTGCCTCAGTATTTCCGAAGTGAAACCAAATTTTCTCTTTACCACCTCTTTAAAAGTAGGCCAGTCAGGGTCCTCATCAGATAATTTGGCTACCAAGTTGGCAAGCTGCCCAGAACACTGAGTACGCAATAGCTTAAGGTGCCAGGCCTCCGGTATCTTAAGGTCTCGACACGCCTGTTCATATATCGATAAAAATGATAAGATATCATCGCCATCATGGTAGTAAGGTAGATTGCTTCTATCAACACTGGCTATTGAGTTCTTAAACTCTTCTTTTTCCTTCAGCTCATTAACCAAACGCTCCACCTTTGCCTCTCTGTACTGCTTCACTAATTCATCAGCCATGCTCTGATTACGAATAGTTTGAGTGTGACAAGCAACAAAATCAGCAAACACCATGGCTAACTTATCCACTGGTGATAGACTCTTGTTAGGATCAGGACCCACAGCACCGGCTGCTGCTGCTGCTGCTGCTCCTGCTGTCCCATCAGAAATGCCTCTGCCTGGCACTCCCCTCCCTACTGGAGTGCTGGCACCCGCCATTTCCTCTGCCTGATCCATCTGTTGCAACTTAGTCCAAGTCTGATCTGAATCAGATCTAAGTAGATCCTGGACGTCCTGTGCTGGGAGTTTAGCCATTATATTTCCCTTTTGTAATTCCCTTCTCAGTTGTGAAGAATCATAAGTAATCCTTTGCTTAGCACCACTTGGAGTCAAGACGTCCTGTTCAAGAGCCTCCAAAAGCTCTTGGTGCCAGGGCTTCGTATCTGCACTACCAATCTTAACTTTTCTCTGAGTCACAAACAGCTCTCCAGGCAATTCCAAAAATTCTTCTCCTGCTAAGTGTTGATCCATATAAGCTTCAACCAACGCAAACACCGAGCTGACCCAAAAAGTAAAATCTCTCTCTGCCCATGTAGCCGAAACTGTAGGGCGAGAGCAAAGCCATAAAACACTCTGGCAGGAACAGCCCTAAACTGGAGCTTCAGAAGGGCGACCGTTTACTTGCATGAAAATGCCCACTCATTAAACAGCCCAATTAAACATAAGCGTTGTTTCTTATCAGACCTCACTGCAGCTAAGTCTTTCCGTAAGATCCTTAGCTGGAAAGAGAAAAGCAATTTGGCTAATTTACAGCCTGTCAGCATGCACGCACTCCCTCAGCCAAGGCTTCCGGAAGAATGCCTGCAGCTTCACTTACAAAGCAAGCACCATAAATCCATAAATCACACTAAAGCACGTGTTTCGTCCCACCGCTGCCACCATGGTAAACAGCCCCGTATCTCCAAAGAGATTTATGGGGGTGCAGGAAATCGGGACGAGTAAGAAAACCAGACAAACTTCTAACTGCTGAGCAGAGCCAATTGAACTCAGCCAAGTTCTGTCTAAATTTTCTCCCTCAGAGGCCAATCTCCTTATTAAGAAAGCAACACAGACATAACCATGAGATATACTCAGAATGATTTGGCTCTGAAAGTTTGGTAGCAAACCCACGTGGCCAATTAGACACTCAGCTGGTCTGTTCAAGAAACAAAGCTTCTACATAGAAATCAATCATTACTGTTTTTTTATTAAAAAGAATTACTTTAGAAAAGGTTTCAGTTGATAGTAAAATATTTCAGTAGGTACATTTTCATCCAAGACCAACAGAACACACCACTCCCCCCACTCCAGCTAAAAAAATAAAGAAATGAAACTATGCTAACTAACAAAAAGCATAAATCATCCATCTCACGTGTCTTGGGTCTTCAAAGGCTGATGCTAGATGAAAACCAGTCCATTATGGGAAAAACACGTGTCTGCCCCTTTCTCAGGCAAACTCCATCTTTTTTCTCTCTTCCTCCTCCTTCCTTCTTCTTCCCAGAATGCCTCCTGGGTCTTGTTGTCCCGCCTAACTTTCTCATGGGGCTTCAGTTGTTTTCATTCTTTGTGGCAGAATTATTTTGACTACGAAACTCTCTGCTCTCCACTCAGCTTAGCAACGAGATAACCAGAGAGCGAAGCTTCTCTGAAACAGCATATAAAACTTTCCTACTACAGAACAGACTTTAAATCAAAATGGATGCTATTGGGACAATCTTAGTACTACATATCCCATTCTAATACACATAAAAACACAAATCATCACATGCCCCCCCTGATTATCGTTAAAATTCAGAGCAGTTAATCTGATCTAATTTTAAGAAATCAAGTAAAAGTAACTAAAAAGTAATTCAAAGTAATTAACTGGTTACATCTCAAAATTCAACTACAGATTAACTATCACAATACTGAAACATAGCACACTGTTGAATACATCGTTTCAACGTTCAGGTTCATAAGAATCTTCACAGTACATTCTAGAAAGACCATCTGCCACTACATTCAATTTTCCAGGAATGTGTTGAACTTCAAAATCAAAATCTTGCAATGCTAGACTCCATCTCAACAATTTTTGGTTGTGAGATTTCATCTTCTGCAACCAAACTAAAGCTCTGTGATCTGTTTGGAGTGTAAACTTACGACCCCATAGGTAAGGTCGAAGTAAATTGAGAGACCAAAATATAGAAAGAGCTTCTTTTTCAGGTACTGCGTAACTTCTCTCTCTATCCAAGAGTTTTCTAGAGAAGTATGAGATAGGGTAAAGGTTCCCATCTTCTCCTTGCTGTAACAAAACAGCTCCCAGTCCTAATTCAGAAGCATCAGTTTGTAAAATGAATGGTTTGTCAAAATCAGGGGATTTCAGTATAGGTGCATCCATAATCTTAGCTTTTAAAGCTTCAAAGGCACCTTGACACTCTGGTGTCCACTTTACCTTGACAGGCTGTCTCTTCCTAGTGAGCTCTGTCAGAGGAGAAGCCAAATGACTGAAATCAGGAATGAATTTTCTGTAGTAGCCAACTAGGCCCAAAAACGAGCGTACCTGTTTCTTAGTTTTTGGAATAGGCCAATCATTAATAGATTGTACTTTAGCTTGCAAAGTCTGAATTTCTCCTTGCCCAATCAAATGACCTAAGTACATGACTTTTCCTTGCATCCACTGACACTTGCTGGCTTTGACTGTCAATCCTGCTTGTTGAAGTCTGGACAAAACAGTTTCAATGTGAGACATGTGAGAATCAAAATCAGAACTGAAAATGGCAACATCATCAAGATAAGCACTTGCAAAAGGTAAACCTTGTAAAAGTTTATCTATCATCCTTTGAAATGACGCACCTGCATTCTTCAAACCAAATGGCAATCTGCGGAAACGGAAAGTTCCCACGTGCGTGATGAAAGCGGTCTTATCTCGTGAATCTTCAGCTAAATCAAGCTGCCAATAAGCATTCTTTAGATCGAGAATGCTGATAAACTTAGCCTTTGAAAGATGTTCAATTAAATCATCCATTCTAGGCAATGGGTATGGATCTGGAACAGTAACACTGTTTAACTTTCTGTAATCAACACAAAATCTTACTTCCTCGAGAATTTCACCCAAAGCGTTACGTTTTGGCACCAGAACCACCGGAGAAGCCCAAGGGGAGAATGACGGTTCAATCACCCCCAAAGATAACATCTTTTGTATCTCTTGTTCAATTTGGATAGCATGATTACCAATTGCTCTATATGGGCTAGACCGTATGGGCTGGGCGTTGTTCTCAGTAGTTATCACATGACTGATCAATTTGGTGTAACCTGGTTTATCTGAAAACACATCTTGGTATTGTTCTAAAATTTGAAACAACCTTTCTTTCTGATCAACGGTACCTGTTAAAACAAGATTATCAGACCATGTACCTGCATCTTGCAATTCAGATAACATATCAATAGGTTCATTTGCAGCATGAAAATATTCAGCATGACATTGAAAAACCATTGCAGATCTATCTTTGTACAGTTTCAAACTATTGACATGGTAAAGAACAGGTTTCTTATTAGAATCCAACATTTTGACAAGATAATTGACATTTCCCAGTTTTTGAACAATTTCACCTGGACCTTCCCAGACAACTTCTAGCTTAGAAGGTCTGAGTGGGTTCAGAACAAGTACCAAATCACCCACAGAAAATTCCCTGTGTCTGGATCTCTTGTCATGGAAGAACTTCTGACTTGCTTGAGCGTCCAACAAATTGTCTCTGGCTAACTCCTGGACAGCCAAGAGTTTCTCTTGAAGTTTTCTAACAAAATCAGCAACTGGCACAGTACTACTTTTAACCACACCTTCCCAATCGGATTTCAGGAAGTCCAATGGTCCTTGTAGATTTCTTCCAAACACCACCTCACTTGGAGAAAAGCCACCTAGTGAAGAATGGGCTGAGCTACGGTAAGCAAACAAAGCAAAAGGCAAAAGCTCATCCCAAATGTTTCCATATTCTTGGGTCAAAGTTTTAATCATCCTAAGCAAAGTTTGTTGACCTCTTTCCACCATACCATGAGATTGAGGATGATGGGCCGTGGAAAAACTGATGGTTATTCCACTTATCTCGCAGATCTTACGCATAAGTTCACTTGTAAAGGCTCCTGCTTGATCACAAATTATTTTGGATGGTACTCCAATACGCGAGCACAAGTCCACGATGATTCTAGCTATGGTGGTAGCTGTCAGGTTGCTAATAGCGTAAGCCTCGATCCACCTACTGGCAGAACAGATTAAAGAAATGATGTATTTCTTCTTAGATTTGGTAGGAACAAAAGGTCCTAGCACATCCATTTGCAAACACTGGAACACTTGGTCAGGAATTTCCATAATCTGCATTTCGGCCTTTACCTTGTCAGTTTGATGGCCTGTGCGTTGGCAATAGTCACAAGAACTGACATAGTCCTTTACAGTTTTTGAAATACCAGGCCAGTAAAAATGTTGGGAAATCCTCTTTAGGGTTTTTTGTATTCCCTGGTGCCCACTACTCGGATGGTCATGAGCCATTTCTAGTATTCTCAGTCTATATTCAGTAGGCACGACTAACTGTTGAACAGGTTGGGCATCCAAGTTGGATTTGGGGAAATATTCTCTGTACAAAAGTCCATTTTCTCCCCACAGGAAACTAACTTGCTGATGCGCAGGGCGTTCAGCATAGTTCTCTGCTTGTGACCTCAAAGAAGCTAGAGAGGGATCATTAAGTTGCTTCAGTCTAAAGTCCTCTGATCCCTTGGGTATCACCTCCTCCATTTTAGTTTCTGTTGTAGCTGCATTATCAGGTTCGGTCACAAGAGGCTGCTGTTGGGTAAGGTCTCCATCTGAGCTATCCTCAGTGGATTCCTGCTCCCGTTCAGGATCATGCATCTCCCTACTTTGAGAACGCGTAACTACCGACATTGAAGTTGCATTTTGACTCTGCATGTGATCCAAAAAAGCAAGATCATTTCCAAGAAGAAAATCAGGTTTTCCCTCATGGGTTAAAATATGTTTTACCCCTGACCAGCTCTTATACGAAATTTTGACATAAGCTAAAGGAATGAAACGCTGATCAGTCTCTACAGATCCATAAGTTTTTACTGGACACCTCAGGTTGTTCAAGATTAAGGTGGGGTCTAGAAAACGTTTGCTTATCGAAGAAATGTCGGCACCCGAGTCACGAAAAGCACTTAAAGCCATATCACCTCCAGGTGTGTGAAGAAAAACCACCTCAGAAAATGTGCGGGTTGCCCAGTCCCTTTGCGCAGTTGGTACTATGCAATCAGGATCCATAACAGAAAACCTCTCTCCTGATGCAGTCTCTTTTACAATTTCTGAGGAAATTGAAGCAATTTGTAAGTCCAAAACTCTAGGCACATATTGGTTTACTGCTGCCTGCATTCCACTGGCTTGCGAAGGGGTTACAGTTAGGTTAACTCCTTCCTGACTCTGTGAAGGCACAATGCTTGACTGGTGAGGCACAGAAACTGCATTACTGGCAGCTGGCACTTGCTGAGTTCCTGCTGGCACAGAACTTACATACGCCATCTTGGGTGTGCCTGCTTTAGATCTGCGTGGAGCTGGCACAGGTGTTTTCCTAGCTGGCTCCTTAACTTGGCTAGCTGGCACATTCAACCTTGGGCAATCTCGTCGCAGATGAGAGCCACCACATTCAAAACATTTAAGAGGCGTTTTACTCTGGCTAGGAGCTAGACTCCTGCGTTGCTCAAATGAACTTTGCCTGGGCTCTTGAGGAAAAGACTTTCTAAATTCAGGCTGACTCTGTCTCTTAGGCGCTACTGGTGCAGTCTTTGGCCTAACAGCAGGTTCATGCGTTTTAAAGGAGAGAATTTCATCAGTCTTTAAAGCAAGGGTTTGCAAGTCTTTGTATCCTCTCTCCAACAAAGTACTCCTTATTTCTGAAGGCACTAAATTAAGAAAATGCTCCATGTACAACACAGTTCTTAAATCCGCAAAAGTACTGGCGCCCAAGGAGCTCAACCACTGATCACCTAGATGTTCTATTTTGTCAGCTAGTGCAGAATAACACTCATTAGGCTGCTTTTTCAGTTTTCTAAAGTTCTGCCTCAGTATTTCCGAAGTGAAACCAAATTTTCTCTTTACCACCTCTTTAAAAGTAGGCCAGTCAGGGTCCTCATCAGATAATTTGGCTACCAAGTTGGCAAGCTGCCCAGAACACTGAGTACGCAATAGCTTAAGGTGCCAGGCCTCCGGTATCTTAAGGTCTCGACACGCCTGTTCATATATCGATAAAAATGATAAGATATCATCGCCATCATGGTAGTAAGGTAGATTGCTTCTATCAACACTGGCTATTGAGTTCTTAAACTCTTCTTTTTCCTTCAGCTCATTAACCAAACGCTCCACCTTTGCCTCTCTGTACTGCTTCACTAATTCATCAGCCATGCTCTGATTACGAATAGTTTGAGTGTGACAAGCAACAAAATCAGCAAACACCATGGCTAACTTATCCACTGGTGATAGACTCTTGTTAGGATCAGGACCCACAGCACCGGCTGCTGCTGCTGCTGCTGCTCCTGCTGTCCCATCAGAAATGCCTCTGCCTGGCACTCCCCTCCCTACTGGAGTGCTGGCACCCGCCATTTCCTCTGCCTGATCCATCTGTTGCAACTTAGTCCAAGTCTGATCTGAATCAGATCTAAGTAGATCCTGGACGTCCTGTGCTGGGAGTTTAGCCATTATATTTCCCTTTTGTAATTCCCTTCTCAGTTGTGAAGAATCATAAGTAATCCTTTGCTTAGCACCACTTGGAGTCAAGACGTCCTGTTCAAGAGCCTCCAAAAGCTCTTGGTGCCAGGGCTTCGTATCTGCACTACCAATCTTAACTTTTCTCTGAGTCACAAACAGCTCTCCAGGCAATTCCAAAAATTCTTCTCCTGCTAAGTGTTGATCCATATAAGCTTCAACCAACGCAAACACCGAGCTGACCCAAAAAGTAAAATCTCTCTCTGCCCATGTAGCCGAAACTGTAGGGCGAGAGCAAAGCCATAAAACACTCTGGCAGGAACAGCCCTAAACTGGAGCTTCAGAAGGGCGACCGTTTACTTGCATGAAAATGCCCACTCATTAAACAGCCCAATTAAACATAAGCGTTGTTTCTTATCAGACCTCACTGCAGCCAAGTCTTTCCGTAAGATCCTTAGCTGGAAAGAGAAAAGCAATTTGGCTAATTTACAGCCTGTCAGCATGCACGCACTCCCTCAGCCAAGGCTTCCGGAAGAATGCCTGCAGCTTCACTTACAAAGCAAGCACCATAAATCCATAAATCACACTAAAGCACGTGTTTCGTCCCACCGCTGCCACCATGGTAAACAGCCCCGTATCTCCAAAGAGATTTATGGGGGTGCAGGAAATCGGGACGAGTAAGAAAACCAGACAAACTTCTAACTGCTGAGCAGAGCCAATTGAACTCAGCCAAGTTCTGTCTAAATTTTCTCCCTCAGAGGCCAATCTCCTTATTAAGAAAGCAACACAGACATAACCATGAGATATACTCAGAATGATTTGGCTCTGAAAGTTTGGTAGCAAACCCACGTGGCCAATTAGACATTCAGCTGGTCTGTTCAAGAAACAAAGCTTCTACATAGAAATCAATCATTACTGTTTTTTTATTAAAAAGAATTACTTTAGAAAAGGTTTCAGTTGATAGTAAAATATTTCAGTAGGTACATTTTCATCCAAGACCAACAGAACACACCACTCCCCCCACTCCAGCTAAAAAAATAAAGAAATGAAACTATGCTAACTAACAAAAAGCATAAATCATCCATCTCACGTGTCTTGGGTCTTCAAAGGCTGATGCTAGATGAAAACCAGTCCATTATGGGAAAAACACGTGTCTGCCCCTTTCTCAGGCAAACTCCATCTTTTTTCTCTCTTCCTCCTCCTTCCTTCTTCTTCCCAGAATGCCTCCTGGGTCTTGTTGTCCCGCCTAACTTTCTCATGGGGCTTCAGTTGTTTTCATTCTTTGTGGCAGAATTATTTTGACTACGAAATTCTCTGCTCTCTGCTCATCTTAGCAACGAGATAACCAGAGAGCGAAGCTTCTCTGAAACAGCATATAAAACTTTCCTACTACAGAACAGACTTTAAATCAAAATGGATGCTATTGGGACAATCTTAGTACTACATATCCCATTCTAATACACATAAAAACACAAATCATCACAACAACCACTCAGGGTTGATTTCCTTCAGAACGGAGAGGTTTGTTCTCCTTGCAGTCCAGGTGACTCTCAAGAGTCTCCTCCAGTATCATAATTCAAAAGCATCAATTCTTTGGCGGTCAGCTTTCTTTATGGTCCAGCTCTCACTTCCATACATCGCTCCTGGAAAAACTATAGCTTTGACAATGCGGACTTTTGTCAGCAAGGTGATGTCTTTGCTTTTTAAGATGCTGTCAAGGTTTGTCATCACTTTCCTCCCAAGAAGCAGGCGTCTTTTAATTTCGTGGCTGCTGTCTCCGTCTGCAGTGATCCTGGAGCCCAAGAAAGTCAAATCTGTCACTGTCTCCATATCTTCCCCTTCTATTTCCCAAGAGGTGATGGGACCAGTGGCCATGATCTTAGTTTTTTTTGATGTTGAGAGCTTCAGACCATTTTTTGCACTCTCCTCTTTCACCCTCATTACGAGGTTCTTTAATTCCTCCTCACCTTCTGCCATCAGAGTGGTATCATCTGTATATCTGTTGTTGATATTTCTTCCAGCAATCTTAATTTTGGCTTGGGATTCATCCAGTCCAGCCTTTCGCATGATGTATCCTGCATAGAAGTTAAATAAGCAGGCAGACAATATACAGCCTTGTCGTACTCCTTTCCCAATGTTGAACCAATCTGTTGTTCTGCATACAGTTCTAAGTGTTGCTTCCTGTCCCACATATAGATTTCTCAGGGGACAGATAAGGTGCTCAGGCACTTCCATTTCTTCAAGGACTTGCCATAGTTTGCTGTGGTCCACACAGTCAAAGGCTTTTGCATAGTCAATGAAGCAGAAGTAGATATTTTTCTGGAACTCTCTGGCTTTCTCCATAATTCAGCGCATGTTAGCAACTTGGTCTCTAGTTCCTCTGCCCCTTCGAAATCCAGCTTGTACTTCTAGGAGTTCTCGGTCCACATACTGCTGAAGCCTACCTTGTAGGATTTTGAGCGTAACCTTGCTAGTGTGTGAAATGAGTTCAATTGTGTGGTAATTGGAGCATTCTTTGGCACTGCCCTTCTTTGAGACTGGGATGTAGACTGATCTTTTCCAGTCCTCTGCCCACTGCTGAGTTTTCCAAACTTGCTGGCATATTGAGTGTAGCACCTTAACAGTGTCATCTTTTAAGATTTTAAATAGTTCAAATGGAATACCATCACTTCCACTGGCCTTGTTGTTAGCCAGGCTTTCTAAGGTCCACTTGACTTCACTTTCCAGGATGTCTGGCTCAAGGTCAGCAGCCACACTGTCTGGGTTGTCCGAGATATCCAAATCTTTCTGGTATAATTCCTCTGTATATTCTTGCCATCTCTTCTTGATGTCTTCTGCTTCTGTTAGGGTCCCTCCCATTTTTGTCCTTTATCATGTCCATATTTGCACAAAATGTTCCTCTAATATCTCCAATTTTCCTGAACAGATCTCTGGTTTTTCCTTTTCTGTTATTTTCCTCTATTTCTTTCCATTGTTCATTTAAGAAGGCCCTCTTGCCTCTCCTTGCTATTTTTTGGAAGTCTGCATTCCATTTTCTGTAACTTTCCCTATCTCCCTTGCATTTTGTTTCCCTCCTCTGCTCTGCTATTTGTAAGGCCTCATTGAACAGCCACTTTGCTTTGTTGCATTTCCTTTTCTTAGGGATGGTTTTTGTTGCTGTCTCCTGTTTCCCTTCTCTTCTCTGCTATTTGTAAGGCCTCATTGAACAGCCACTTTGCTTTGTTGCATTTCCTTTTCTTAGGGATGGTTTTTGTTGCTGTCTCCTGTACAATTTTACAAGCCTCCATCCATAGTTCTTCAGGCACTTTGTCCACCAAATCGAGTTCCTTAAATCTGTTCGTCACTTCCACTGTGTATTCATAAGGGATTTGGTTTAGATTGTACCTGACAAGCCCAGTGGTTTTTCCTACTTTCTTCAGTTTAAGCTTGAGTTTTGCTATAAGAAGTTGATGATCAGAGCCACCATCAGCTCCAGGTCTTGTTTTTGCTGACTGTATAGAGCTTCTCCATGTTTGGCTACGGAGAACATAATCAATCTGATTTCGGTATTGCCCATCTGGTGATGTCCATGTGTAGATTCACCTCTTGTGTTGTTGGAAAAGAGTGTTTGTGATTACCAGCTTGTTATCATGATAAACCTCCATTAGCCTTTGCCCTGCTTCATTTTGAACTCCCAAGGCCAAACCTACCTGTTGTTCCTTTTATCTCTTGACTCCCTACTTTAGCACTCCGGTCCCCTAGAATGAGAAGAACATCTTTCTTTGGTTTCAGTTCTGGAAGGTATCGTAAGTAGAATTGGTCAATTTGCGAAACATATTTAGATGCAAATAACAGATATGTGATACATATCTAAATGTAGGCAGACAATTGAAGCCATTGAGTGACTAATCGAGTTTGTCTTTCCTTGAAGTACATATTTCACTGTAGCCATAGGGGTTAGGAGAGACAATATCTAACAGATATGCAGTACCTGTAAGACAAAGAGATATATTACAACATACACATCTGTGGTAATAATCTTATCATTATAATTGTGTGCCATCAAGCCAGTTCTGACATGGCAATCTTTCTCAGGATTTTCTAGATACAGATATTCCAAAATAATTCACCAGTCCATTTTTCTGAGGTCCCTCTGGAACCATGCACACAAGCTAGTTCTTCTTGTAGAGGACCCAACTCACTGAGCTGCCTTCTTGAAAACCTGAGATTTCTTCACCTCCTCCTCCTTCTCTGAGGTGCCGTAATGAAACAATACAAAACAAAAACCTACTCAAGAGGAATTCCCAGCTCTCCAGATTAGGATTTTGGGATCCAAAGAGGGCTACAAGAGGAAGGGAGGGTTGCCGAATCTGGGGGAAGCAGGGAAATCCACCCCCCTCGAAAGCAGTATTATCCTCACCTTGTATTTTATGCAAAAATGTGTCATTTATGAAGAACATAGGTTTGTACAGGTGTGTGTTGCAAAAAAAATCTGCAAGCTTTTCTTAAAAGTCCCAACATGAAAAAAAAACAAGTGCACAAAACTCTCATTGTTTCAACCAGTGAGGAAATAAAAATTTCCCTTTTTCCATTGTCACCCACAAGCATGAAATAAGCAAAAATTTCAAGTACTGTATATTACTTCTTTAGGATTGGTAATTGAGAATTGCTGACATTTGCCACAGAACTTACCTGCTAACACAAGGAGCTGGGAAGTCTTAGTGCTAACCTGCCAGTTGACAGTTTGTTTCTGATTGCACCGGATATGTAATGCTGCTTTATGGCGACAAACCCACCAACACAGGGTACCATTTTAAAATGATGCTTAAGGTACAAGCACAATGACATTGGTCTGTCCTGCCTAATGCTTCTGAAAAGGTTGATAATTTGTGTTGATTGTTTTTTTGTTTGGTGGTCTTAGTGCCCTTTCTTCAAATGCATAGAGCACTATATTCAATTTTTTTTCTGTTTAGTTGTTAAGTCATGTCTCCGACTCTTTGTGACCCCATGGACCAGAGCACACCAGGCCCTCCTATCTTCCACTGCCCCCCCCCCGCCGCTGGGTCAAATTCATGTTGGTCGCTTCAATGAAGCTGTCTAACCACCTCGTCCTCTGCCGTCCCCTTCTCCTCTTGCCTTCACACTTTCCCAACATCACGGTCTTTTACTATATTCAGTACCATGGCTTAAATATTAAGGATTTCCATTTATCTAAAGAAGTGGATTGTGTCCGTGAAAGCTCATACCAAGGTAGCACAAGGCTATTTTGCAGGTTTTGGTGCAAAAAATTATCATAGCTACTTTCTTGCGCAGTAAAGGAAACCCTCTGGGTGAACATTTCTGCCTAAACCAATGATTGTTTTCTGCACTCTCAGGGGGTGATTCCATCTTTCCTACCTTTGATTTCCTGACTTGTAAGCCGTTTGCTTTCTGTTCAGCACAACAAGTCTGTGGGGCTGAAAGGCCCCCTTCCATCTGGAACAGGGGGAAACTTGGTTTACTCCAAAGTATACCAAGAGGTAAATGATGAAGGGAATGGGTGTGGATAATTCAGTATTAATTTTTGCCCAGGGCAGTAAAATAGTTTCAGCCATCCTTGCATAAACTGCAATTGCAGCAGTAGATTTTAGGTGTGCAATAATTAACATTAATTCCCACACCCTGGAAGGGTGTGCCATTCTCTGACCTCATAACGCTCTTTAAAATGGCATCATAATCATGCGTAGAGTTGTGACTTGTTACATTTCTTGCTTTGTAAATTAAAGGTGGCCAGTTTTTTCCCAGACATGGACTTTAGCTTTTTTTTTTTTTAACGTGTCTGGGAATTTTAGAGAAGGTAACCCACTCCAGCGAATGTCCGAAATAGTGGCATTTCATAAAAACACTTCCACGTGACTTTGCTTCTCCGCTGTGTTGTGTCAGAACTGTAGGAGTCTAGGAGATGAGATTTGAGAGAGACAACGCTTGGCAGAGTTTGTAGGGTTTGTACAGCCACACACAAATTTTTGCTCATCCTTACAGAATTCCCCTTGCTCTTCTGATTGGGAATAAACTCTACACACTGTCATTGGACCAGAACATTCTGAAATCCTGGCCTGGAGGAGAGAATGGATCTGCTGAAAATTTTACACGTTATAAGACTCATCTGCTTGAGTGGTCTTGCTGTGGCAGGAGCTTAAGTGGCATTAGAATTGCTGGATGGCTCAGTGGTTTAGGCATCTGGCTGTGGAGCCTAGAGGTTGGCAGTTTGATTCCCCACTGTGCCTACTCGATGATCCATAGGGTCTCTTCCAGCTCTGCAGTTCAAAGTGTATTATTATTATTATTATTAACTTAATGGTCCTTGTATTTATTTTCAGTATCTTGTATACATAATTTTACATTTTGGACACAACCCAAACCATCTTGTCTTATCATATTTTAGTGCATTCATTTTGTGAATAGCTTCAGGAGGTGTGCCATAATCTTCGTATCTTGACTAGCTGTCATTTGTGACACAATGTGCTTCGTGTCTAAGCGGGAAGGCTATATATATATCTTACAAGTCCATACCCGTCATATATACTGCACTGGTTTGCTGGACTGGACTAGAATTATCCACTGAGTCCAGCCTTCACCACCAAGGCCAATGGTCAGGAATGATGGGTGTGGTAACCCATAACATCTGGAGAACAATGGGTTGGAGAAGGCTTATCTGTTCCAGCGTTGTCTGCCTGATAATATTCAAACCCAAGAACAAGAAAGCTTTTCCTTCCTCCATGGCTTCCAGTATCTCCACATCCATCCACTTTAGGATGTGTAGACACTCAGAATCATCGGGGAGTCACAGTTCAAAAGCCCCCCTTGATTTCCCCAAATTCTGGTCCAAACAGAAGCCTCTGAGATACTGACAAGCACAAAGTGATAGTGTGAGCTTTCCAAACTGTTATGTGTTCCCAACATTTGGTAAACAGAGCATAAATGGGGAGCTGTCATTTATCTCTCATGACCTAGAGTAGTTAATGGAGCTATTGGTCATGCATTTGCTTGGTCATTTAACCACCACAGCTTGCAGCCACAACATTGTGTCTTGGGGGGGGGGAGCAAGTTCAACCAGTTTGTGATTCTTCTCACAATGGAACATTCCTCTTGATCTTACTTCCAGTCCATTTGACTGGAAGCTGAGGCTGGAACACGTGGATGGAATTTCATAGCAGCCCTCTCTTTTTTTGGTTGAACTTCCTCCCTAGAGATGCGGACGAAGCCTTGCCCATGGGAGATTTAAAGACTAAGCTGCTGGGCTTTAGAGAGGAGCCAAGAGAATCTGTCCACTGTTTGATTCCTTGTGTGTTAATTTATTTTTATTTTTGATTGAGTTCGTAATTTACCTTCAGTGATTTCTTTTATTTCACAATGTCAGCGTCTTTATTGGCCTCCGGAAAGTCAGAAAAGCAGATATAAATTTAAGAAGGGGCAAATTGCAAAGAAATATAGTTCAGCCTAAGTGTGCTGTAAATTAAATCAAAGTGGGAGGTGCCCTTGATTTCACATTGACTCTGGGCTGACTGTGCTTCAGGTACCATCTTCTTTTATTTGAGTAATCCCGGCAGTCCGGTTGTGCCACAGATACACGGTTACCGCTGTGTGATGTTCATTACTTTTCTTCATTCGAGTTTATTTGTCCTTTTCATGCCTTCCAGTTCTGCAGATGGCATGTTGTTTTAAAAGGAAAGCACGCGAAGGGACTGAGAGGGACATTTTTTTTAAAAAAAGCCACGCTGGAGGAAGGACCGTAACCTTTCCCATATTACCAGACGCACAAGGGGCCAGAGGTGCAGCCCCTCAATTAAAACCGCATCCTTCCTGTCTGAAATTTAAAGCTGCGAGAAGTTTTAATGGCTGAACTCGTTAGAAAGACTTTCCCCTTAAAAGTGTCTGTCTGGCAATTAAGGCTAGGGGGAAAATAATGACAGATGACCACACCTTCTTAAGCTTAATGGAGACTCCAAATGATGATCTTATTATCTTGGAGACAGACTCTGTAGTCTTTGAGGGTGGGGTGGAATAAGCAGAAAAATACAAGTTTTATGATATTTTTCTCAGATGGACATGGCTGGACAAAGTGAGTGAACAGAGGATACCAGCAAATGCTGAGCAATTTAGGACCCCTGCTATTTGTTCGGTATAGCCAGATGCTTCCATTAGAACCACTGGGTGAAATTGTGCCTTCTGGCCTGGCTCACTTGTTTGAGTCACCTAGACTTATCTGCTGATAAGACATCTTGAAGCATGGTACCATATTTCCTTCTGTTTTTCTATTGAGGCTATAATGGAATCTGGATAATGGCATTGCTTCTTTTTGTTTTGTTTTGTTTTGTTTTGTTTTGTTTTTGGAAGCTGCCTGATCTGATGGGCAAGTTCCTTTGACCAGGAGGCAGTTTTCTGTACAGTGAGACAAAATGGATATGATTGACTTCAGTGTTCATGTGGCCTTGGAAGATCTGTTAGACCCTGTACTCCATTCTTTGGCCCTCAGCAGGATGCTGCTGAACAACCGAGATGAGCCAGGCCATTCTTTCTGCCTTGGAAATTGACTTATCGTATTTTTCCGTGTATAAGACTAAACTTTTGTCTAAAATCTTTAGACTAAAAAGTGAGGGTCGTCTTATACACGGAAGTAAGCTGAGGAGAGTGAGACAAGTGAAGAGGAAAGCAGGGATCAAAGCGATCCTGAGGATCCCTTCCCTCCTACACTTGCTAAACCCTATTTCTTAATTTTAGATTAGAAAAGTGGGGGGGGGGGCGTCTTATACACAGAAAATATGGTATATGGAGATAGAGAATGGGTTTATCTGTTCAGCGTCATCCGTTGCCAGGGATGGGCCACGTGCGTGCCACATGCCCAGCTGCCCACTGGCAAACCAGAGGGCAGATACAGAAAAAGAATTGCCGCTTCTGTCAATTTTAGTCGAGGGGAAAACTGCAAGAGCTATAGCCTGCAGCAGGTTCTGGGAGAGGCAAAACTGCCCCACAGAGGCAGCAGGGTTGCTAACCCCTGGCCCTGGTCTAGATTCACTGGCAGCAGATTTCCTGTATTTTAGACAGGATCCTTTCCTATAATTTCCTGGGAATGTTCGCCTACAAAGTATGCAATTTGCCACTGAGCTATGGGTGTGACTAGATGTCCAAATTATCCTGGGCTGGATCATGCGAAACGGGGTCGCTTGAGATGTGGTATGTCATTTGGGGGCAATCCTTGCCCCCAAATATGGCTTTAAGACAGGAAATCATACTGCACCTCATTTTACCCTTCCTCCCTTTAAAGGAAAAAGAATTACACACACATGCAACAAAATCTCTCTCTATGTCCCTTTCTGTCTCATCCCCTGTGGGGGAGATAGAGGAAGTTTTCAGTTAAAAATATTTTTTTTCCTAAGTGGCACAGCGCTTAACTGGCTTGCTGAGCAACCTGTTCAGCATGGCCTCACAAGGGCTTTTAAAAACAAAACAAAAAAACTTTTTGCATGCTTTCTCTCCTCCTCTGCTGGGGAAAAGGAGAAAGTTTTCAATTTTCCAATATCCTGAAACAGTTTAAGCAAAGTGACAGCTTAAGCCATCTGTTTTGGGTCGACTCCAGTGATCACGCATGCTGGAATGAAACCAAAAGAACAATCTTTCCCACACCGGAAGAACAGTAGCCACTGACAGGGACCCAAAAAACTGCAGGTAGGCATGGATCAGGAAAAGACTGGTTCATGATTGCCCATATGTCATACGGTTGCCAGAAAATAGAAAACCACTTCATCCCCAAACTGTATGACACTGCAGGACAGATCCCCATATCAGGCACATGAACAGAGTCTGGGGCTCAGTAATAGTCTTAATAAAAATGTACAAAGGATAGCAGGACACAAATCACAAAATATCTGGTGTCTATATATATGTGGACCGAGAACTCCTAGAAGTACAAGCTGGATTCCAAAGGGGCAGAGGAACTAGAGACCAAATTGCTAACATGAGCTGGATTATGGAGAAAGCCAGAGAGTTCCAGAAAAATATCTACTTCTGCTTCATTGACTATGCAAAAGCCTTTGACTGTGTGGACCACAGCAAACTATGGCAAGTCCTTAAAGAAATGGGAGTGCCTCACCAACTTATCTGTCTCCTGAGAAACCTATATGTGGGACAGGAAGCAACAGTTAGAACTGGATATGGAACAACTGATTGATTCAAAATTGGGAAAGGAGTACAACAAGTTTCTATATTGTCCCCCGGCTTATTTAATTTATATGCAGAATACATCATGCGGAAGGCTGGACTGGGGGAATCCCAAACCGGAATTAAGATTGCCGGAAGGAATATCAACAACCGCAGATATGCAGATGGTACTACTCTGATAGCAGAAAGTGAGGAGGACTTAAAGAACCTTGTAATGAGGGCGAAAGAGGAGAGTGCAAAAAACGGTCTGAAACTCAACATCAAAAAAACTAAGATCATGGCCACTGGTCCCATCACCTCCTGGGAAATAGAAGGGAAAGATATGGAGGCAGTGACAGATTATACTTTTTTGTGCTCCATGATCACTGCAGATGCAGACAGCAGCCACAAAATTAAAAGTCGCCTGCTTCTTGGGAGGAAAGCGATGACAAACCTTGACAGCATCTTAAAAAGCAGAGACATCACCTTGCCAACAAGAGTCCAAATAGTCAAAGCTATGGTTTTTCCTGTAGTGATGTATGGAAGTGAGAACTGGACCATAAAGAAGGCTGACCTCCAAAGAATTGTTGCATTTGAATTGTGGTGCTGGAGGAGGCTCTTGAGAGTCCCCTGGACTGCAAGGAGAACTTATCCATTCTAAAGGAAATCAACCCTCAGTGCTCACTGGAAGGACAGATCCTGAAACGGAGGCTCCAATCCTTTGGCCATCTCATGAGAAGAGAAGACTCCCTGGAGAAGACGCTGATGTTAGGAAAGTGTGATGGCAGGAGGAGAAGGGGACAACAGAGGATGAGATGGTTGGACAGTGTCATCAAAGCAACCAACATGTATCATCCACATGCTGGGGACACAAAACTCAAAATTCTAGACCACCTCTTCCAGTGATTTCATCTAGATGTTTAATAGCACTGGGGACAACGAGGGATCCCACAGGCCAATGGCCAGGGTGTCAAATAGGAGTCCCCTAGCACCACCTTCTGAGTTGAAACGTCCTTGCTATGGAAGAGTTTTGATTCTTATTTTTTTCTTATTATTTTTGAAATAATAAAAATAATAAGAAAAAGTCTTTACAATAATAGCAATGTCTCCTTAAATGTTAAATGTTAACAATTAAAAAAGGAACGAGATGATACATCCACATTCTTTGCCTTGAAATAAATCCAGTGGGAGACTAGTCTTCATGGGTGGAGCCTATGAAAAAGAACATATACAGGGCATAGGGTAATATAGAATATACCTGTGTTTAACTAGGCTGTAGGTTCTCATAAACAAATAGCTTTTATAGGCCTTGAAGTGGGTGCAGAACTCGTAAAATTACCTAACAGCCTATAAAATAACGGCGCGCGAAATTCTCAAATACTCTCTCTATCTCCAATCCTAATATGGTAAATAGAAATCACCTGAGCAAAGGCAGAGTCTCAGCTGTAAAGGAGGATGAGCAGGAGAGTGTGTCTAACGGCATGTGAAACTCTCTAATCCTACTTTTTACCCAAATTTGGTAAATAGGAAAACCAACTAACATCTCGTACACCTGGGGGGAGTATACTTTTAAAGGTCAGATCATACTTCCATATCATTAGAGATCAGGCCGGGTAGGTGGGGCTCGTCAGCCCTGGAAGGCAGCCCATCTAGGAGAAGGACCACTCCGAATTTAAACCTCCACTGCCTTGTGGCTATATCCACTTATGGAAAGGGCTTCAGGAGATAACCTCGAGGCAAAATCCGGAGCCGGAGTCCCGGAGGCATTTTCTTTCATTCTGCCAACTCCTGCGACGTTGCTGGAACCAGTTGTATTGGCTCTTGCCTTTCCACTGGACCATTTCAGCGATGTGGAGAGGGGGGATTTGCTGCTTGGGTAACAGCCTATCCTCCATACTATTTTACCCAGGCTTCGTGCTCTGGAGAGGACACTCCAGCTTCGCATACAGCGTCGAAACAACACGAGAAGTAGCAGTTACCGGTTATAAGTCTCTGCTCAATTGGCGTAGAGCAGGACGCCAGGGGCTACTTCTGACGGTGGGAGAGGTCATTGCACCTCACTAGGTAGATACCGCCCGCCTTAAGCTGGGCAGCCCCCAGCCAGTAAGGTGCTACCTCGCCACGGTCTGTTAACCTCACGGGGTGCGTGGGGTTTAGGGTGAAACCCGACAAGCAGATCGACAACCGTGCACCATGCAACAATCATAAGAAAACTTCTGCCCTAAAGCTGGGCACCTGGAATGTACGGACAATGACCCCTGGCTTTCCTGACTACGGCTTTCCTAACGACCTGCAAGAAATAGACGATGTGCGCAAGACAGCTGTCATTGACATGGAACTGAGTAGACTGCAGATGGACATTGTTGCCCTGCAAGAGACAAGACTGCCAGACTCGGGATCTGTCAAAGAAAAAAACTTCTCATTCTTCTGGCAGGGAAAACCATCGAATGAGACCAGGGAATATGGTGTTGGCTTTGCAGTCAGAAACACTCTCCTGAGATGCATTGTTCCACCCACTGTGGGGAGTGAAAGAATCCTGTCTCTGCAGCTCCACTCATCAGCAGGACCAGTAACCCTCATTAGTGCATATGCACCAACACTGTCATCCACTCCAGAAGTGAAAGACAAATTCTACGACGATCTGGCAGCTACTATCAAAAAAGTCCCTGAAAGAGAGTCACTGTTCATTCTTGGAGACTTTAATGCTAGAGTTGGTGCTGATCACAATTCTTGGCCCACTTGTCTAGGCCGTTTTGGCATTGGAAAGATGAACGAAAATGGCCAACGCTTACTGGAGTTTTGCTGTTACTATGGTCTCTGTGTCAGCAACACATTCTTTAATACGAAGCTGCAACACAGAGTTTCCTGGAGACATCCAAGATCCAAGCATTGGCATCAGCTCGATTTGATCCTCACTAGACGTTCTAGCCTTCCTAGTGTTACGATCACACGCAGCTACCAGAGTGCTGATTGCGATACTGATCACTCCCTGGTGTGTAGTAGAGTAAAACTGCGAACAAAGAAATTGTATCACATGAAAAAGGAAGGAAGACCACGTATTGACATCAACAAGACTCGCGATCAAAGAAAAGTGAAGGAATTTGCCCAAGCACTCGAGGAAACCCTTCCAGGTCCAGCTAATGTAAATGCACCTGAACGATGGGAACACTTCAAGAACACTGTCTACAACACTGCCTTGTCCACCTTCGGCAAGAAGACCAGAAAGATGGCTGACTGGTTCGAAGCCCATTCGGAGGAGTTAATGCCAGCCATTGAGGATAAGAGAAGAGCTCTAGCAGCATACAAAGCCTGTCCTAGCGAGTACAACCTGCAAGCTCTTCGAGCCGCTCGTAGCCAAGTCCAACAGGCTGCCAGGAGATGCTCCAATGACTACTGGCTTCAGCTTTCCTCTCAGATACAGATAGCAGCGGACACAGGTAACATCAAAGGAATGTATGATGGTATCAAGCAGGCCTTAGGTCCATTACAGAAGAAATCTGCTCCCTTGAAGTCTACTACAGGTGTGATCATCCAGGACCGAGCACAGCAGATGGAACGCTGGGTGCAGCACTACTCCGAGCTATATTCCAGAAAGAATGTAGTAACCGAAGAAGCATTAAATAACATTGAGTGCCTGCCTGTCTTGGAAGAGCTGGACAGCGAACCAACCCTAGCAGAAATAAATGCGGCCTTGGATTCCCTCACCTCTGGCAAGGCACCTGGAAGGGACAACATCCCTGTTGAAGTGCTGAAATGCGGTAAGGAGATCATCATCACCGAACTGTATGAAATCTTTTGTCTCTGCTGGAGGGAAGGTGGAGTACCACAGGACATGAAGGATGCAAACATTGTCACGTTGTACAAGAACAAAGGTGACAGGGGTGACTGCAATAACTACCGTGGTATCTCTCTTCTTAGCGTTGTAGGGAAGCTGCTTGCCCGTGTTGTGCTGAAGAGGCTCCAGGTGCTTGCAGACAGAGTCTATCCGGAATCACAGTGCGGATTTCGAGCAAATAGATCCACCACTGACATGGTATTCTCCCTCAGACAGTTGCAGGAGAAATGCAGGGAACAACAACAGCCACTCTTAGTGGCCTTCATAGACCTTACAAAAGCATTTGACTTGGTTAGCAGGGATGGCCTTTTCAAAATACTTCCCAAGATTGGATGTCCACCTCGTCTCCTTAACATCATCAGGTCCTTCCACGATGGAATGAAAGGCACTGTAGTTTTTGACGGCTCAACATCAGATCCCTTTGACATCCGAAGCGGAGTGAAACAGGGCTGTGTCCTCGCACCAACACTTTTTGGGATCTTTTTTGCTGTCATGCTGAAGCATGCCTTTGGAACTGCAACAGAAGGTGTCTATCTCCGGACTAGATCAGATGGAAAGCTCTTTAATCTCTCTAGATTGAGAGCAAAGACCAAAGTCCAGCTGAAATGCATGAGGGACTTCCTCTTTGCAGACGATGCAGCCATTGTTGCCCACTCTGCTGAAGACCTCCAACAACTCATGAACCGTTTCAGCAAGGCCTGCCAAGACTTTGGACTAACAATCAGCCTGAAGAAAACACAAGTCATGGGCCAGGGTGTGGACTCACCTCCCTCTATTACCATCTCCACACAAGAATTGGAGGTTGTTCATGACTTTGTGTACCTTGGCTCAACCATCTCTGACACCCTCTCTCTAGATGTCGAGCTGGATAAACGCATTGGGAAAGCAGCCACCATGTTCTCTAGACTCACAAAGAGAGTATGGCTCAATAAGAAACTGACAACACATACCAAGATCCAGGTCTATAGAGCCTGTGTCCTGAGCACACTCCTGTACTGCAGCGAGTCCTGGACCCTTTGTGCCCGGCAGGAGAGGAAGCTGAACACCTTCCATATGCGTTGCCTACGACGGATTTTTGGCATCACCTGGCAGGACAGAGTTCCAAATAGAGTAGTCCTAGAACGAGCTGGAATTTTCAGCATGCATACATTTCTGAAACAGCGACGTCTACGCTGGCTTGGGCACGTTGTGAGAATGGCTGATGGTCGGATTCCAAAGGATCTCCTATATGGAGAATTAGTGCAGGGAAATCGCCCCAGAGGGAGACCACAGCTGCGATACAAGGATATCTGCAAGCGGGATCTGAAGGCCTTAGGAATAGACCTCAACAGATGGGAAACTCTGACATCTGATCGTTCAGCCTGGAGGCAGGCAGTGCATCACGGCCTCTCCCAATTTGAAGAGACCCTTGTCCAGCAGGCTGAGGCAAAGAGGAAGTCACAAAGGAAGCAAAACCAGGGAGCTGGACAGGGGACAGATTGGATTTGTCTCCAGTGTGGAAGGGATTGTCACTCTCGAATTGGCCTCCTCAGCCACACTAGACGCTGTTCCAAGTCCTCCATACAGAGCACGATACCATAGTCTTTCGAGACTGAAGGATGCCTACTTTCCCTTACGAGCGTATCTTTGTGTATCTCACAAAAACACGGAAACACTTTCTTGCAGAAACTGCATCTCACAACGACTTGCTGGCACACCTCCATGGGGGTTGCCTGGATGTACATATCTTCTTTGTATGTTGACTGTAGCAAACACCAATGAAATTCCCATGTTTCTGAGCTGTCCAGTGACAAGCATAACAAGAAAGTTAGATTCATGCCACTTTTACATCTGAGACATGTATTAAATGCAGGGCTAATTATAATCGGGAAGCAATGTTTTTATCTACTTAAATTCTGGCTCCACCATGCCGTTAGTCATACAGAGATGCTTCTTATTCATTGTGGTTCAAACACCTAGATTTTCCTTAATGATAAATTAAAGCAGCTGAATGTTACTGGGTTTCTCTCTGGCACTGTGGGTGTAGTAGAGTAACCTTTTGTTGACTATGGTGTAGGATGAAGATGCAGAAAAATTATAAATATTAAAGGAACAGTGTGTTGTGGGTGGGAAATTGAAGGGTTTTGAAACTATATAGAAATGTTTAGATCCATTTTGGTTAAAATGATAGTGTGTTGTTTACAGTGACTGAGATGGATTGCTTTGCTCACTCCTTGCCTGCAGTTTCTGATAATGTTCTGACTGAGTGAAAAGATTTGGTGTTAAAAGGTCCCATCCTTAGTGCACATCCAATCTTGTCTCATTTACTTGGCGAAGTGACCATCAAATAATACCAGGGATCTCCAGGTAGAAGCAGGGAATAGTCTTTTCTGGAACCTGCTTCAAGAGTGTGCAGTACAGGACTATATCTTAGGAAAAGGGCTCTTAGAAAAAGGCAGGTTCTATATTCCAGTCATTCCCAACTTTGAGTCCCCAGACGGTCTTGTACCACCAAAGAACATAAATGATTTCCAGGTAGGCCTCAAAGTCTGCTGAGATGATGCTAGTCAGAGATGCTGCTAATGCTAAGCTAGATGGACCAGTAGTAGCCTGACTTGGCACAAAAGGAATAATCTTCCTCCGGTGATTCGTGCGGCCCCTTCGCTGAGCACCTTTAAAAACCAATTAAAAACTTGGATGTTTACACAGACCTTCCCTCCAGTGAACTCTTGATTTCTTTCTTCTTTTTATTTCTCTTTTCCTTTTCCTTTCTCCATCTTGAATTATTTGTCTATTGATGTTATCTTTTATAATTTTATATTTTTTATATATCTTGTTATGTATGCTATGCATGTTGGAAGCCGCCTAGAGTGGTTGTCTGACCAGAAAGGCGGGGTAAAAATATAAACAAACAAACAAATAGATAAATAGATAAATAAATAAATAAAAGAACTTTCAGGATTTCTCAACTGTTTTCAAGTCATGAGCGTTTTTTATAATAGCTAAGTAACCTGTGACACCCCCCCCCCACGGCACACTGGCATTAAAAGGCATTTTAATAAGGTAAGGAAAACACATAAAACAGAGATTTTTCAGAATATAATTCTAACCTAATATTTAAAGGGATGGTTGTACTTACCTCTAGGCAGTAAGTGTTGAAAACCTTCATGGTGAAATTTCCTATAAAAATAATTGCAACTAAAAATAATCCTGGTGAACCCCCGGAAAACACTTCGCGACCCCCTTGGGGGGGTCATGCTCCCCAGATTGGGAGCCCGTTCTGTCGTCTGTTCTAAATGTGGAGCTCTACCTATAGATCGTCATGTGCAAATGTTATACATACCAACATCATCTTCTTCTTTGGAGGAAAACAAGCGATTTTCTTACCTACTTCCCTCCTCCATGTGTAAGGCCTGATATTGCAAGAAGCAGGAAACCAGTGGTTCAGCAGGTGGATGTCTACCTTCTGCCTCCTGACGTTTGGTATTGGCGTGGTGCGGGAGCCGGCCACAGGAGAACGTTGCGGCAATAGCAGCGACATTGCCAAAGAAGGAGGCTTAAGCTTCTCCTAAACCTGTTGGTATGTTCTTCTTTTACCTGATTGCTAAAGCCAGGCAAAGGTTACCAGCTCCCAAAACCATCAGGCAGGCACTGAACCAGGATTTGTGAAATCCATGTTCTGCTTTTTGCTAGGCTCTCAAGGTCGTTGTTGCGAGGATAAGAGTTTGGGCACGGTGCAAACCTCACTAGAAGAAAGGCAGAATATGAATGTAGCTACAGAAACAAGCAAGGATATACAGTATGTTAAGACATTTCAAGCATTACTGTGAAGAAGGCTCTTGGACATCTAGCAAGGCGTCAGGCGCCCTGGCACGCTGCACTGAACCAGCACTTGGAAAAGTGACATTTTTGAAACACAGCTCCCAGAGAAGTGAATCTTCAAAGGCACCCCCTCCCAAAAGAAAAGAGTTTTGATAGGCATCCAACATTTTGTGAGTTGCAAAGCAATGTTTCTTATCCCCCCCCCCCCGCCCCGTCTTACATCTCTGTGTTTAATTCTTCTACATCCATCCATGTTCGGTTTCATTTGATTCCTTTTTGTCAAACTGTCCGGTTCTTCATTTATATATCCTTCAGCAAATGACGCTGTGTGAGTGGGGTCAAGCTTGGGTTTTCTCCATCCTCCCTTTCGTTCCCCCAACAAGCAGTGACGACTCTTCAAGATGCATAAACGGACACCGGAGAATTGTGAACAACAACTTCTGTAGGACCAATTGGCCCATCTAACATGTCCCTTTTAGGCTAACCATTCTTAAACTCTGGCGTAATGAAAGACTTTACAGATGGGGGTTCACCCCAAAGCGCTTGTGATCGGTTGTTTTCTGGGTCAGGTTCCACAGGCTGGAGCAGATGGTTCCTCAACAAGGGTGCTGAGCCCACTCTCCTTCTGTAGGCGTTGTTGGTCGATTGTTCGGTCCTGGTTTGCGTCCCTTCTTGCAAAAATCCTCCCCTTTCGGATACAGATAACCAATCCATTCTACAGGTTCTGTTTCTTCTAATTGCACAGCTATCCCTTCTTTCCCTTTCTTCTGCATCTCTCCTCTCCCTCTGTCTTTCTTAACCTCAGCTGGAGCGGTTGTATAGTATTGCTATCTGTTCTATTTCCTCAAGGGGTAACTTCATCCTGACAAATGGGGGCATTACTTTTATGCCATCACAGCTGGTAGGGCTACTCCATGGACACTTTTAAAAAAGGAATCCACTTTACAGAAATCACCGCCTCACCCAAATTACAGAGTCAGTTTGGTGTGTAGTAGATGCGTGTTATAAAAAAAAGGCAGAAATCTCAGAACTTTTCTGGCTTTAAAAGTACTGTACTAATTATGAATGGCTCAGTTGCTGTGAAAGAAAAAAAAGCATCTAAAATTGACATTGTTTTAGGTATGCATGTGTTGTTTTATCAATGTATTTCATCTGTTTTAAATCAGCCAGAGCCCCAGGCCTCTTGTTTCTGCATGGGGGTAAAATTGTGTTACTTTTCCAAAAATCATAACTAAAAAACCCTTTGCCCAAACACCTCCAATTTTGGCACAGAGCAAGAGTAGACTTTCTGCTCCATCCATGCCAAATTTGGCACTAAGCCAGTGTCTAGTCTCATAATTTTTTGTTTGAGGCATCCCTATTTTTTTAGGTGGCTTACAGAATGCTGAGTGATCGCATGAGCATAGTATATTACTTCATGCTTGTAGCAGGATAAGGACTCAGGAGAGCTTGGTTCAGATGCCTATTTGGCTGTGGAAACTCACTGGTTATAATAAATAACTTCTTTGAGGATCTCACATACCTCTCCTCTTTCACTGGAGATTCTTAAGGGGAGCTTGGATGGCCATCTCTCAGGGATTCTTTAGCTGTGGATTTAATGAGAGAAACCATGGGAGTCCCATCCCTTCAAGCTCTATCATTCTTTGATTGTTTAAAAAATGATTAAAAGTCCCCATACATTGGAAAAACCTTGACAGCACATAGGGGTTTTTTTTGTTCTCCTCTCCCACAAACCTGCACCTTCTCTCAGCCTTTCTCCTGAGAGATCTTTCCATTCAGAGTTGGGCAAGAATCACCTCAAAGACGGGGAGCAGATTGGAGGCAGGCATAAAACCTGCTGCCAGGATGATCCACCGGGTATACCAGGAAGAAAGCGCAGCAGAGGCGTATGTGGAAGCAAGGAGAGAGAAAGATAGAGAGCTAGGGAAAATGTGGGCTGGGCCTCTGGAAAATGTTCTTCTACTGTGAGGTCAATAAAACGTCCCTTCCAAGGGAAGTGGTGCGTTCTGCCACAGCCGGAGTGGTTGAGACCCATCCTTGGAAAAACACGGAGGGGGGGGAAACAAATCCGCAGGGAACAATCATGTCTCGGAGTGGATGGCCTGGATGTGCCAACGGGCCCCTTGTTTAACTTTTTCATGTCATTAAATATCCATAATTAAGGAGTCCTCTCTCGCCTCGAGATGATCCAAGACCTGCTCATACCTGCTTGTTAATCTAGCCTTAAACCTGTTCAAGATGTTCCATGGGGTGTTTTGTGTTTTTTTTTTCCCCTCACACCCAAGGCTGATATAAAGATAGATTCCCCTTGACACACACATAGACACACACACACACACCTCCCTCCCACCCTCGCCTCGGTGACTCAGTCCGGTCAACTGGGAGCAACCGCAGCGTGGGCACATCTGTTTCTGATTTAATGTGCCAACACTCCAGCCTCGTCTTCCCCTTCCTTTTCCCCCCCGAGGTCTCCATGTTGCGATGGTGTACGTATGCGTTTGAAAATATTGCTACACACCCTTCTCCTCCACCTCTTTTTTTCCCCTCCACCTTCTCCCTCCACTCCCTCTGTTTTTCTGTGGAGGCGAGCAGCTTATTTTAGGGTTTTCTTGACAAATCTGGGCAGATTTTTTTCCGAACGGGACAGTGGCCACATCCCTCTCGGTCTGATCCAGTCTGGGCAGGCGTAGGCAAACCAGTTTTCTGTGGTTCATCCAGGCCCATCCTCTGTCGTGTTTACATGTCAGGAGAGAAACCCACCCATTGAGATGGAGCTGTCAGATCGGGTTTTTTAATCGTCGTCATTCTTTTTTTTCCCTTTGGGCAGGATCCCTTTAAACCAGTGTTTCCCAATCTTTTTTATAATAGCTAAGTAATCTGTGACACACACCCAAAGACCATAGAAAGGGCTTTTAATGGGGTTAAACAACACACAATTAAAATATTTTTCCTAATATAATGTAATATTATATTTAATGCAGAGTGGGTTTGATTTAAATTTTAGAAATTGGATTTTTTTTAATGATTGATGTCCAAAAAGCTCATTTTTATTTAAATTGTGATTTAAATCAAATTGATTTTTTAAAACAACCATTGATTTTTAAATCTACCCTGATTTAATGTGATGGTTGCATCTGGGCAATAAATTAGTGTTGAAAACCTTCATAGTGAAATTTCCTATAAAAATAATTAAAAATAAAAGTTTCAATGGCGACCCCCCACCCACCCAGAAAACACTTTACAATCCCCCCCCCCAGGTTGAGAAATTGTCCTTTAAACTGATGGCAATGAGAAATGTTTCTCCCACCACTCCCAAAGATTTTGCATGGCTAACATTTCAGTTTTAGAGAAATAAGGCTGCTAGCGGGCACTTGAAGAGCCCTATTAAATTCTCCAGAATTTCTTGCTTTTGGCAACAAAAGCAGGAAAGGTCTAAATCAAACTCACTGAACCAATGGGAACATGCAACTCATGTAAGTTCTGTTGGTTTAATAGGCCTCCTTGAGTTGGTACTAATAATTAGATTTAGGACATAAAGTTTTGTGGCACCTTAAAAGCTACTATGTTAAGCCTACTTCATCAGATACATGATATGCACTCTGCAGAAGCATACACCAATAAAACCTATTGATTTTTAGGATGCCAAAAGAGTCTGGGTTTTGTTTTTGCCCACTTCTACATTTCTATAAGTCCATATGGAACCTCGTTAATATCTCTTGAGAATCGAGGTGTCCTAGACTTGGTGGCATGCTTAGCACGTTTTTAGTAGTGGTGCTCCCTCATGTGGAGAAAGACATCTGTTTGTCTTAGTATGTGTTCTGTGTCATGCATTCTAGTGGGTTTTTTTTGTTTGTTTTGTTTTTGGTGATTGGTAACTGGAAGATAAATGCAGGCTTAATTTGCAGGTCTGATTACCAAGGCGTGGATCTCTTCAACTGTCCCAAGGTGGAAAAGGAAATGGCATAATTGAAAAGAACACATGTTCCTCTTGACATTTGGTTTAACCTCTCATTTTACTGTAGATGGATCCTTGATTACGTGACCTGCCTGCTGTTTGGAAGGCTTCCACCCCAGCTGGCACTGAAGGGTTCTGCCCCAGAGGCTGGTGGGTGGGGAAGAGTTCAGGGACCTTTGGGTAAATGGTTGGTCCTGCATCCTTTAAACCAGCCACCCTGTTGTAATGACTCACTGGAGTCTCTATCCTTTGGTGGCAGTGTTAGTGGGACACTGTTGCCGTTGGTCTGAGAATCCTAAACTTTGAGCCTATAATTTACACACTTCGAATGAAAACTCTTCCTTGTCTCTCCCCTGTTTGAGCACCAGTCTTCCAGATCATGCCTGGAGATCTTTGGTGTGCCCTTCACCGGTCCTGTCTTCTAAAATCGTCATCCTCCAAGGCCCTTGGCATCCCGCTGGCACCCAGAGCCGTTTTTTCCACTTGCTTCTTTTCTTCTTTCCTCGGGTTTCACCTGGAAACACGTCTGCAGCACGGCTCCCGGCATTTATAGGCAGAGCTGTGTGCGTGGGAGGCCAGCTGCCAGCTTCCACCTTCCTGGCTGGTAACTTCCAGCAATCCTGCTGTGGCTCTCTATAGCGTGGCAGTCAGCCCAGCCTTTCCTCATTTGGCAGATGCAGAGTACAGCTGGGATTTCAGGCTTCTGGGATAACAGACTGTTGCCCCTAGACTTATAGGCTTTATTTCCTTTGCTGGCTGCAAAAGGCAGGAAGGAGGGGGCGGCGAGGCGTGCCCCACCTCTGAAAGAGAGCACGGCCAGGGCCATCCCACATATTGCAGGGCAGCAAAGCTAGGCTTCCCACGGAGTGGGCATTCTGCGCTTAGCTGCAGCCACAGATCAGCTTCTCTGTACAGTACCTTTATGTTCCAGAGCATTGTAGGTGCACAGTGTGGTGAACCCATACCCATGTGTGGTTAACTGGTTGATCTAGGACTCAACAGAAGACCTAGGTTCAAAATTCCCATTCATTCATGAAAATCAAAGGGCGATCTTGAACCTGTCGCACTCTCTCAGCCTGACCTACACCAAAAGGTTGTTATGAGGGTTTAAGGTCAGCAGTTAGAGCACCCCTGTACATTGTCTTCAGCTCACTGGAGCCAAAGTGAGATATAAATGTCACCAATGAATGAAAGAACATTTCCCTCTCTGTGCGCAATAGCAGATATACACTAAAAGTGTTGTGTGAATCTCTCACCAAGATCCCAGTTGCCTCGTTAAACAGGCCCACATCGTTTGAGATAATGGGGACGTACACACACATGCACACACATATATGTAAATGAACAAATTATGGCTCTAAAGCTGTTAAGACTTGGGGGCTTCAGCTTCTGAAGGATAATGACTGCATAAAGTCACACCTGTGAGGGGCATGGAGTGACGTGTCGAGTAATAAAGTGCAATGAAGAGAAAAGTGCAATGAAGAGATACTCTGTCTAGGAGACACGGCAGGCATACAAACATTTGAAAGAGAATCCTTGCTTTTTCTCACGGAGAAAAATACACGGCCATTGCAACGCTGTACCAAAATCCGTGTTCCCTTGACATACAGTGATGCTAATTCTTCTTCCTCCCACTCCACCCCGTTACTCTTCTTCTCCTTCATGTTACTTCGTAGTGTTTTTGATCATATTCTCGGCCCAACGTGTGCCACCTTAACAGAGATGCCTAACTTTTTTTTTGCGGGGGGGGGCTTTCTTAGACGACGTTCCCTAGAATCTCGTGGCTAGCATGGAATTCTATGAGGGCTTGATCACACCAGCCACATGTACCCCAGTTCTCACGATTCCTTCCGTCCTTCTGTTGTCCTGAATCGCAGTCCCGTGGTATATACACTGGGGCAAACGGTCCCATTTGTTTTCACATCCCCCATTCATTTCTTTTTATTTGAAAATGAATGGCTGGCTACAACGTGGAACCAATTTGTTTTCTCCTTTTTTTCCCTGGAGTATTGCAGTCCCCAGGAAAATCAGCAAAACCAGGGAGCTGGACAGAGGACAGATTGTATTTGTCTTCCAAGTGGAAGGGATGGTCCCTCTCGAATTGGCCTTCTCGGCCACACTAGACGCTGTTCCAAGACCTCTATTCAGAACACATTGCCATAGTCTCTTGAGACTGAAGGATGCCTAATCAATGCAGTCCCCTTACCTTATATTTTCTTCAAAAAACATTTTACCTATACATCAGCATGTTGAGAAGGGGTTCCTGCTTGGGAACATTTTATCTGTGGTGCTGGCAGATCTTGAAGAAATGCATTGCACACAGTAGGCCTGGCCTTCCCCTCCCATGCCAGACAGAAAGTGGAGTGATACAACGCCTACCAATGCCCTGACATACCTGGCAGAGTCGGGGGAGGCTTCCCCAGCTGTAAAGCTATTGACACATGTTTACCAATGTATCAGTAGATTTATTTATTTATTTTATTGATACACCGCCTATCTAGTCATTTTGACCACTCTAGGCGGCTCAGTCATGAAATTAAAAAAAATTAATGGCAGGGCAGCCACACAGCTTTAATGGCGGTCGCTTTTCCCCGGGGACTTGTCGTTGGAAAAGAACAGATAGGAAACTCCGCACATGCAGTATCGGTAAAGAATGATCTGATATGTCATTGGAAGAAAATAACACAACCCTCCTGGCGAGGGGGATATAAACTACAGATATACCGCTGGCTGAGAAACTGATTCGATCATGGTTGTGCATCGTGTGACCAGAAGTTTATGCAACCATCTAACTAAAGTATACCCGGGGTACATTTGGGTGGTGTGATCAGTTCCGGAAAGAAACATTTCTCATTTTTCTGCCTTGAAAGGAGCAGAACATTGCTCACAAATCACGTCTTGGACTCAGGCTGCAAACACGGAAGGCTTGAGCGTACGCACCAAAGCTCTGGAAACTGGGTATTGTGTGCATGGTATAATTAAAGGGAGGCAGAGGCCGCGGTAGCGGTGGGAGGGAGGAGGATGGCGTTGGTCTTCAGTTGTGGAAAAGTTCTTGGGGTGTTGTCCTCTTGCATTAGAAGAAAAGATCATTTACAGAGGCCGTGGGATAGAATTTTTTCTTCCTGGCAGATCCAGATTTAGGTTTATCTGAATTGATGTAGATAATTTTCTGCCACTGTTGTCTAATAATCATCTGATTGACCTCTTTTCCTTGATGTGTGTAAATTTTATTACATATGCTAATCATCTACTTGATGTCTAACTATGCACCATCTTTCTTCCTCAAATAAAGCAATCATGTGGCATTAGGTTGAGCATCAGCTTAACATATTTATGTTTGTAGAAAACTGCTATTTTACTACTAGTCTGCGCTTGGTTCTCTGGTTTTATATGCCAGCTTTCTCCTCAACATAGGATTCAGTGCAGCTCACAACAAGATGGACTAAGGCACAGATTTTTTTTAAAAACCCAAAAACAAATGTTGTGCTTTAAAATGCCATCCACTTATAATATTAAAACACAATTGAATTAAAAAGCAAATTCACAGCATATTAATACCAATGAAAAAGCTGAAAAGGCACCCATAAAACGCCCTTATCATAGCAACCGGCACTTCTCCAAAGCCTGCATGAATACAAAACTGTTTGTCTATCAATATTGCAAGAATTCGGACAGGATTAAATTATAAACTAGAGTAGAACCGAACTGGTATAGGAGTCACTTGTGCCGTTTCCTTTTAAAGTGCTCGAGTCTGAGCCAGTTGAACATTCAAAGTATAAAACCTGGAAGTTGTAAGTTGAAATAGTGTAGTTTCCCTAACAAGTAAGTTTTTTGCACAGTGAGAAGAGAGTGGAGTTAAGAGACATTTTGGAGTAACATGCACTGTGTTCTAGTTACATTTTAAGGCTATTTTTAAGGGTCAGTGTGATTCGAAAGATGAGAGGAAACCCAGTAGATCAATAGCAAAACCTAACTACACTGGTTGTTAGATCTGTTGCGTTTGAACAGTCGCCTTAAGCTGGAATTTTCCAGATGTATTGAGCTGCAAATGCTGCCAGTCCCAGCCAGAAATTAGATGGTGGGTGGACTTTGTACTGAAAAGTGCGAGGTTTAGATTGTGGGATTTGTACTGCAAAGGAGCATGGCAGTTGTAATTGCACAAAGAGGAGTATTGAAGGCACCAACAACAAAATGGGCCACTTTCAATATAATATCTTATTTTCTCTGCCTGTCTTAGCGTTTCTAATGTCCATGTTCATGGCAACTTAAGAGGTTGACTCTCCATGTGGGATCAATGTTAATGGGCTAGATGTTCAAGTTTGCTTTGTGGTTAGCAGAAGACATTAAGCGTTTGCTACTAAAGTTTCAGTCCCCAACAAAAAGACAATGCCATATAAAGACTTAGGAAGTTGTGGGTTTTCAGACTACACTTCCTAGAATCCTCTATCCCAGTGTTCCCCAGCCTTGAGTCTCCAGATGTTCTTGAACTACAACTCCCAGAAGCCTTCACCACCACCTCTGCTGGCCAGGATTTCTGGGAGCTGAAGTCCAAGAACATCTGGAGGCCCAAGGTTGGGGACCACTGCACCATGGCAAAGGAACCGTCCCCATCTTTGTCCAGGTGGTTTAAAGCACCACAAATGCTTCTTTCTGCCTTTACCATGCCCACGGCCAACAAAGAGTGAGACCTCCCCACCTGTGTATAAAAGAGGAAATGGAGGCACCAAAAAGTTGGGTTGCTGTTTGCCCAAAGTTTCATGACAAGCCATTTGTAAGAGTGGACAGCAAATCTCAGAGTCCCAATTAATCTCTTAACTAATACTGTATTAACTCCAACAAAAAAAAATCTACACCAACAGCACAACCACTCCTCTAATAACAGTTATCCAAAATAACTTTTACAGTTTGATAGCTTCACCCGATCTCATGAAAGAATTATAACTTCCTTGTTGCTTGTTGTTTAGTCGCTAAGTCATGTCCGACTCTTTGTGACCCCATGGACCAGAGCACGCCAGGCCCTCCTGTCTTCCACTGCCTCCCGCACTTGGATCAAATTCATGTTGGTCACTTCAATGACACTGTCCAGCCATCTCGTCCTCTGCGGTCCCCTTCTCCTCTTGCCTTCACCCTTTCCCAACATCAGGGTCTTTTCCAGGGAGTCTTCTCATCAGATGGCCAAAGTATTGGAGCCTCAGCTTCAGGATCTGTCCTTCCAGGGAGCACTCAGGGTTGATTTCCTTTACAATTAATAGGTTTGTTCTCCTTGAAGTCCAGGGGACTCTCAAGAGCCTCCTCTAGCACCACAATTCAAAGGCATCCGTTCTTCGGTAGTTAGCCTTCTTTATGGTCCAGCTCTTGCTTCCATACATCACTACTGGAAAAAAAAATAGCTTTGACTATTTGGACTTTTGTTGGCAAGGTGAGGTCTCTGCTTTTTAAGATGCTGTCAACGTTTGCCATCACTTTCCTCCCAAGAAGCAGGAGTCTTTTAATTTTGTGGCTGCTGTCACCATCTGCAGTGATCATGGAGCCCAAGAAAGTCAGATCTGTCACTGCTATTTGCCAGGAGGTGATGGGACCAGTGGCCATTATCTTAGTTCTTTTGATTTTGAACTTCAGACCATTTTATGTACTCTCCCCTTTCACCCTCATTGAGGTTCTTTAATTCCTCCTCACTTTCTTGCCATCAGAGTGGTATCATCTGCATATCGGAGTTGTTCCTTATTGCAGTCTTGCACAAATGAACCTGAAAGAGAGAGCCTCTCTCTCTCTCTCTCTCTCTCTCTCTCTCTCTCTCTCTCTCTCTCTCTCTCTCTCTCTCTCTCTCTCTCTCTCTCTCTCACACACACACACACACACACACACACACACACACACACACACACACACACACACACACACACACACACACACACACACACGTAGCGCTATAATATAATTACACACGTAATAATGGGCTCAAGCTACAAGAAGCCAGATTTAGGCTGAATATCAGGAAAAACCTCTTAACTGTTAGAGTAGTACAACAATGGAACTAATTACTTCAAAAGGTGATGAGCGCTCCAACGCTGGAATCATTCAAGAGAAAATCGGGCAACCATTTGTCAGATCTGCTTTGATATTGATTCCTGCATTGAGACAGGGGTTGGACTTGATGGCCTTAGAGGCCCCTTCCAACCCAATTATTCTATGATTCTGTGAACAGCCAAGAGGGGCACACAGTTCAAATATGGAGTGATGATCCTTCTCTTGCACCTGCTGGCATGCTCAGAAGACACATCCTTTACACAGATCGTTGATGAAGCTTATCCCAGGCTTTTTTTGTTCTTCATTCTGCCCACTTGGGCAATGACAGTTAAAAACTTTTAATAACTTTTGAATAATCTTTTAAATATGTATGTATTATATTTAAATCTCAGTCCATTCATTTTAAATAATTGTTGATTGTTGATTTTTTATATGCTACCTTAAATCTCTGCTAGGGAAGAAAGGCAGGATAAAAATAAAATCAGATCAAATCAATCAATATATATGACCAAAAAAAGAGGTGATTTTTAGAATCACTGAAAATGTAGATCAGAATCAGTGAGTTCTTTTCCTTCCTTCCTTCCTTCCTTCCTTCCTTCCTTCCTTCCTTCCTTCCTTCCTTCCTTCCTTCCTTTTTTTAAGTCAGTGCCAGAGCTTGGAAACATTACTTTTTAAAACTACATCTCCCAGAATCCCCCCAGCCAGCCGGGTTTCCAAGATCTAGTTAACACATAGCTTTTTTTTTTTTTTTTTTGCACCATGCAAGCCAGAGTTTATGAATAACCCTGAAAACTGCAAAAACACAATTTTTGAAGTGCCGGCAACCAGCAGCATTCAGGAGAAGATTGCTGTTCCGTTGCGCTTCTGCTAGAGGAGCGTCTCCTCCTCTCAGAGGATACGTGTCTCAATTCATTGCAGGATGGCTCTCTTTCAACCGCATCCATGGGGTTTTTTCCCAAATAGCTTTTCCTATTGCTGACACAGCATTTCTAATCGCAGCTGCTGGCCGCCCCTAAGTGGTTTGTGGCGAGGGGGAATGACTCAGCGTGGAGAAGACACAGGATGCATTGTCCACACAGGAGGTGGCTTTTCCTTCAGTCCTTTGAATGAGAGAGGCAGAGGCAGGGAACCTAATAGTCCATAAATGACAAAAATGGTGGCTTTGGTAAGTGGTGATGGCCAGAGACAATTACAGATTCCACCAGCCTGGAAAAGACCAGAACCTGCTTCCCTCTCCTACATTAACAATTTTTAAAATTGTCCCTTTAACTAGGTTTTATGTATAATGAATTGGTTCATTTTTGTTCCCGCCCCCCCAAACCAGACAGCTGGTAATTCTAGGAACTGGATGTTTAATTGTAGGTCTTTGGATCTCCATGAGTTCAGTCATGAAAGTATTTCATCCTGTGTGTGTCCATTGCCATTTGCTGGGTCAGTGATGGCGAACCCATGGCCACATGTGGCACGCGAAGCCCTTTCTTCTGGCACACGAGTGAGCGGCCCACCCACCCACCTTTGTGGAAACAAACCTTTTGAAGTGGCTGCAGCTAGGATTCCCCTTTTCTCTTCCTGTTCTGGGACCTTTAACTTCCTGTCTGTCCCCATGATTTCCCCTTTAACTTCCTGTCAGTCCCCATGATTCCCCCGTTAACTTCCTGTCTGTCCCCATGATTCCCCCTTTAACTTCCTGTCCGTCCTCATGATTCCCCCTGAAACTGCCACTTCTTGTTTCCGGTTCTGGTCTTCTGGGCGGCACGGCAGCCACTGGTTTCTTCCCCACCCCCTCATTTTGGGCACTCGAGCCGAAAAAGATTTGCCTCCACTGTGCTAGGTCATCATGGACCATTAAAACTGTGCATGCTAGCCGACTGGCTTTTTCTTCACCCGTCCCCTTATTTCATGTTGGTGGAATACAGGCTTTTTATGTACACGTGTACATAGCTAGACCCTCGAACTGGGAGCTGTAGAGAGGAATCTTCTTTTTAGAAAGGTAATTAGAGCTATAATTCCGAGCGCCCCCTCCCCACAAGTAATTAATTGAGATTGCTGGGTCAGCAACTGGGGAATCAGTTGTTTCTCCAGCCTTTGTTGTGAACACAGAAGCAACGCAGAAGGTATTTCGTTAATGCCACTGCTGCAGAGAATGGCAGAACCACCAGCTCTGCGGTATTGCTGACTTTTTAAAGGTTCACCTAGCATTCTCTGTTTGCTGGAGTGTAGAAGATTTGATTAATCACCACCACCATGACCATCATCATTATTAAGAGAAATTTCCCATCATTATAACAGCAGTCTCTGTGCAGGTGTATGCGTCCGCGCACGCGCATGTGTACTGATAGATTAACGCCAGATTTATTTACTCAGAATTAGCAGTGTTGGGTTAGTGCTTGGGGGAGCTAGATTCAAATCCCAAATGTGTTCCGTTTACTAACACAGCTTGTCCCCTACCTTGCAGGGCTGTTGTGAGGGCAAAAGAGGAGGAGTTGGGATAAAAATCTCAAATTGCATGTGAGATACTTAACATGTACATTTTCAGAAAGCAAATCCTCCACTGTGCATTCATAGAAGTACTTGCCCATGTCATACCTGCACTTGATATTCTGGTGAGATTTTCTTTCTTTCTTTCTTTCTTTCTTTCTTTCTTTCTTTCTTTCTTTCTTTCTTTCTTTCTTTCTTTCTTTCTTTCTTTCTTTCTTTCTTTCTTTCTTTCTTTCTTTCTTTCTTTCTTTCTTTCATCATCAGCAAAAGTGGCTGCACTTTTGAGGACAGTTTTTGCAGAAATTCCGCATTTGCCCAGTTGTGCAAAATTGTGATATCTGCTGCCTAGTTGCATGGACTTGAGATGATGGATGGAATGGATTGTATCTTTCTGATCAAGCAGTGAGTTCTTTTGTGCTTGCTCGCCTATGTGCCCTGGTTCACGAATGGAAAAGACACAGGTTTTGTGCAAATACACCTTACACAGTTTGTTGATACTTCCAGCAAGGGGGAAAAAAACCCAACTTGTCTTTTTCTTGCAGTGGAGATGAAAAATCACAGGCGGGTTGCTCTTTCATCACAGGTTGTCCGGTCAAGGGTGAATAATTGTGCATGAATTCTTAACATCCTTAAGTCATGCACTCACAACAGACACACCCCGAGAGACACACGTAAATTAGTTACACTGACTAAATGTAGAAACCGAGGACTCTGAGAGACAGGGGATTGCTTTGGATGATAGGGATCCTGCCAGATATTTCGAACAGGATGTTGGTAATGTGGAGAGAACATACTTGCATTATGTTCTTAGTGCATCAGAATCATTTGACAGGAATTGATTTGGGTCTACCTGCCTAGGATTTTATGCATGCATGTCCTAATTTACGTGCGGAGAGTAAATGGTAGGCACATTTTTGCATCCTGCTGCCAGATAGCCACATTGGTACCACCTGAATCCAGGAAAACATGGTGTCTTCATATAAATCACTGTGCCGGAGTAAGTCCAAAATTTAGTGTGGCGGTGTGTTTAGGGAGAGGGATTTCTTGGAGGGCAGGTTCCTCATAATCTAAAAAAATATTTTTAGTCTTAGCATGAAGTGTGCCACAATAAGCCTTTGTACATGTATTCATTTGAACTCATGTAGGGAAAAGCCGTGTTTCTGAATGTCCCCATGCAGGCAGCAGTATTAGGGACCTTTATGTCTTAAGCCAGAAAAGGATTTTATAAATGAATTTCAGGCAAATCATGGAGATCTTTCTGTAGAAGCACTTGGCATCATATACTCATGGTATCCTCTTTGGACTTTTATGCTCAATGCACAAAGACCTGGTTGACTTATGGGTGGCAGACATGCTTGTAGGCTAGGCTTATGGGTATGCCTCCATTTCTAACTTAAATATAGCTCTGTGCATTGACAGGAACACGCCTGCATTTGCTTTTGCCTCTTCTAAACCCTGTGGGGAATGTGCAATAAGGTTTGGTAGATGCGATAAGGTAAAGGTAAAAGTTCCCTTTCACATTTAGTCCAGTCGTGTCCGACTCTAGGGCATGATGCTCATCCCCATTTCCAGGTGATAGAACCAGCATTTGTCCATAGACAGTTTCGGTGGTCACGTGGCCAGCGCAACTAGACATGGAATGCTGCGACCTTCCCACCGTGATGATACCTATTTATCAACTGGCATTTTTTACATGCTTTCGAACGACTAGATTGGCAGGAGCTGGGACAAGCGACGGGGGCTCACTCCATCGTGTGGATTCGATCTTACGACTGGTCTTCTGACCTTGCAGCACAGAGGCTTCTGTGGTTTAACCCGCAGTGCCACCACATCCCTGGGAGATGTGATCGGGAGATTGTAAAAGACAAGAGTACATCAATTGACTGATCGCATTGCCTTGGTGTCGCAGCTTGTATAGAGTTAATGTTAATATGTTACTGTTAATTTAAAAAGGGAAATTAATTCATTAATATTAATTGTTTGGGGGACAAGTAGTCTTAAAGTGTAATATTAATCATTAGTAATGTGTTGGTTTTAAATTATAAAAACAATTAAAATGACTAAAAAAATGGCAGTGATCGCAAAAACGTCTAAATTACTGTGTGAAGAATAGCAAAGTCGTATGAAACGTCGTCATTTCATCCCGTTCGTGTCATTGTCATTTTAATGACTTTTTAAAAAAAATCATTGTTTAAGGAAGAAAAGAAATTTCAGGGAGCAAATTCATTTGCAACAAATCCCTTCTAGCAGCACAAAATGTTTTCTGCCACCGTGGGTCTCTCCTGGAGCAGTCCCAGTTGGATGATGTAGAGGTCTGTTTTTGCGGGGAGGGGGCCGAAGGAACACGTTGGAGGAATCATCTCCACCGCTTTATAAGGAAGGCTCTTAGAACGGAACAGCTGTCAGCACCCACCCAACCGGAGAGTTAAAATTATAGGCAGAGAGGGAGGCCAGGATGTATAAATATGGAAAAGGGACGACTTGGACAGAAATTTGAGCAAATAGAACCTGCTTGTTATGATCATGGTATTACATGGAAGTGTGCAATTAAGTCTGAAAATTGTATGTTTCTGCTGGAGGGTCAGGCGGTTACCCTTCTACTCATTTCCTGCATAAAGGGATAAAATGGAAAGCACCACATGGCTGCCTGTAAAAAGGAAGAGTGGGGAGGAATACCCCTGACCTTCCCATCCGTTATGGACTCCTCTGTAAGGTCAGTGGAGGGTCTGTGATCAAGGACAGAGAAATCCCAGATTCAAAGCGGACTCCGAGAAATATGGTGTTCATCTCTTTTAAAAAGTAAACTTCTTCTTCTTGTTGTTGTTTAACTAGCTGTGCTTATTGCGGCTTGATGGCTCAGAGACCTCCTGTGACCCCCCTAGTTGCTAAGTCTTCTTTAGATATTGGCCAATACCCAAATGACAGTGCTTTGGTGGCACCTATGGACAAATGTTTAAGCTGAATAGCAGGGAGGGGGACAGGCAGGAAATCCTACCTGTAACCACTTTTCCCTGCAGCTGCCCCTGCCACCCCAGCGTCATCACACTCTAGCAGCTTCTCAGAACTGCTTCCTGCTAGTCATCTGCAAAAAAAAGTGGGGGGCTCCTTTCACTTGCATTAGTTAACTGTCACTTGCCTGGATATTTACTCTTTTTTAACTGCATTTCCTATGGGATATTTTCTGACTCTATGAGAATGTCTGCATGTTGAGGATTAGTAACATGGTTAGCATTGGGGGTAGGAGAAGAGTACAGTGCCTTTTTATTTACTTGTTTGTTATTGTCCCAAAATGCGACATTGACTAGGATGAAAAGGTACCCGTGTTGCAAAATGCAGTGGATCAGTTGGAGAAGTATTTGCTCCAGCCATTTGTGGTCCGTTAAAAACAAAAGCAACATATCCATATCCAGTGGCTTAAACTGAAGGGCCCTGTGGCTCTCTATGTGACTGTCGTGTAGAATGCTTCAGCTCTTTGTGGATTTTGACTGAAGGGGACTAGAAGGTCTCCTCCAGGTGCATAAGGCTTTGATTCAGAATGCAAAACCGTTTCATTCAGTTCTGCCCAGATGATGTTCAGGATGAAGATCACTTACGAGTACCCACAGACCATCAAAGGCCATTGAACAAGTATTTATTGAGTGAGACAAGCACCCAACAAAGTAATTATTTCTTCACTTTTTTTTTTAAGACATAAGACATAAGAAATTTATTTGTCATTGCGCTCACAAGTGGGTGCAACGAAATGAGGTGCTCTTCCCCAAGGTAAAACTGGACAACACTACCAAAAAAAAGTTAAAATATACACAACTTTCACCATCCAAATATAGATACCCCGTTTTTTCTCAGCAATTAAAATCCACCAAAAACCTTGTCCAAACGGGGACATTTTAACACCTCTGCTCTAGAATCTAAATTATCATTCAGTTTCTAAATATAACTGCTAGATAGCTCAGTGGTTTAGACATCTGGTTACAAAGCCAGGGGTTGGGGGTTTGATTCCCCACTGTGCCTCCCTCACAGGAGCTGGACTCCATGATTCCTTGCAGTTCTAATGCATCTCATCTTCCTTCACTTTTGGCATGGCAGAAATTACGCTGCACAACAATATTATTTTTGTTTTTATGTGCTGTCACGTTGCCCCCCCCCACTTTTGATGACCCCCCCATCTCCAACCTCACAGGGATGTTGCAAGGACAAAGCTGGAAGAGAGTCACCAATGCCACCTTGAGATCATTGTAGAAAAGTTGGGTGCAAGTGGAACAAAATAAGTTTTTTAATGGGCACAGCCTCCTATTCCCCATCTATGGTATCCAAGCACTAGTGCATGCATCTGAAATAATGCACCTAAAAACATTCCTGTAGCTATCGCAAGCTTTCAGAATCATGTTGCATGTGAATAAGTGCCCCAGAATCCTCCAGCCAGCTTAACATTAGGCAAGCTTCTGGGGGATTCTGGGTGTTATAAAAAAATAAAAATAAAAAATAAATAAATAAATCAAAATCTGTCTAGCCCAATATTGTGGGCAGGCACATCGTTCTGAGAATGTGAATCTATGGACCTTGGCTCAGGACAAACTTCCCTCATGTTTGGACTATAACTCCCAGAATCCCACCATCACTGGGAATCTGGGAGCGGTAGTCCAAAAAACACACAAACATCTCCCATTTCTGAGATGGGAAAGGCCAGAGGACTCAGGATGAACAGTGGAATAACGGCAGCTGCTGATTCTACAGCACGTGGGTTGCTTCAGACTCGCTGGAGGTAAAGCCAGTCCTGACATGATCCTAGAGACGATGGTCAGAAGACTCTGGCTGGGTTATACTGTCCTGTTGTTTGAGTGTTCTCACCTTAGCCACCCAACCTCTAATCACATCCAGGTTATTATAGGCTCTCCCTGGGCTCTCCACCCAATTCGGGAAAATTTCTGAGTGGGGAGGGGGATAATAAAGAATGTTATTGGGGAAGGTGATGTGATGGAGATCTTAAAGTCTTAAAAAAGTGCATCAGAGTTTGAGAAAATTATTTATTGTTAGGTGCCCTCAAATTACCTTCAACTTATGGTGACCTTATGAACGAACAATCTCCAGAATGCCCTGCCTTCAACTGCTCTCTCTACTCCACGCTCATAAGCTCGAGCCTATGGTTTCTTTAGGGAGTTGATACATCAGTCCTCTTTGGTCTTCCTCTTAACCTGCTGCCTTCCACCTTTCTCAGCATTGTTGGTTCCCCCCCCCCCCAGAGAATCCTGCCTTCTTGTGATGTGCCCAAAGTAGGACAGACTCAGTTTAAACATGTTTTTTTTGCCTCCAGAAAGAGTTCAGGCTTCATTTGATCTTGGCTTCTTCATCTTTCTGGCAGTCCAGGGTTTCTGCAAAGCTCTCCTCCAGAACCGTATTTCTAATGAATCAGTATTTTTCCTATCAGCCTTTTTTATCTGGCCAGCTTACATACCCATTCTTGGTGATTGGAAAGACAAGAGTATGGATGATCTTGATCTCCAGTGACACATCCTTACACTTGATGATCTTTTCTAATTCTTTCATTGCTACCCTTCCAAGTCTAAGTCTTCTTTCAGACTGATGATTGAACCAAGATATCCAAAATATCTTAACTATTTCAGTTTCTTCATTGTCAGTGCCAAAGTTGTGTAGTTCTTCTATCATCATGACTTTCGTCTTCTTAATGTTCAACTGCAATCCTGCTTTGGCACTTTCTTCTTTCTCTTTCATTAAAAATTGTGCCAAGTCATTGCTGCTTTCCATCCATCCATAAGATACAGAAGCTGAAGCATAACAAGAGGACCATCACTCTGATGGTGAAGAGTATAGAAACACAACCCTATAGGGGATGACTGAAGTGACATTTAACCTGGAGAAGAGAAGACTAAGAGGTGTTTATACCACCTTCAAATATATGAAGGACCATCTTGTGGGAAATGGAGTGTTCTTGTTCACTGTAGCTCCAGAAGGCAGAATTTCAACTTGTAGATTCAAAGGAGATTTTGGCTAAACCTTGGTGGGAAATCATCTTAACTCCTGACAGTATGAACTGTTTGATAGTAAAACAGACTGTCTTGGAGAATGGTGGACTTTGATTGTTGTTGTTTAGTCGTTAAGTCATGTCCGACTCTTCATGACCACATGGACCAAAGCATGCCAAGCCCTCCTGTCTTCCACTGCCTCCCGGAGTTGGGTCAAATTAATGTTGGTCACCTGGATGACACTGTCCATCTTGTCCTCTGTCGTCCCCTTCTCCTCTCACCCTCACACTTTCCCAACATCAGGGGCTTTTCCTGGGAGTCTTCTCTTCTCCTGAGATGGTCAAAGTATTGGAGGGTCAGCTTCAGGATCTGTCCTTCCAGTGAGCGCTCAGGGTTGATTTCCTTCAGAATGGAAAGGTTGGTTCTCTTTGCAGTCCAGGGGACTCTCAAGAGTCTCCTCCAGCACCACAATTCAAAAGCATCCATTCTTCGGTGGTCAACCTTCTTTCTGGTCCAGGACTTTGATTATAGATGGCTTTAAACAAAGATCAAACAACCATAATCTGGGTGTGTTGTAGTGCAGGGTATCCTGCATGGTCATGGGGCTGGATTATCTTTGAGGACCTACCAATAATTCCACAATTACATGATTGAAACTCTTGAGTGCCAGATCCTATTTGTTTTTGGTTTGGATTTATTTTCCCCCCTCTTCTCTCTTTCCATGGATCTCTTCTATTCCCCCTTTTTTAAAAAAATCACTGGCTGCACTATTGTTTCTCTGTGGTATATAATTTTTCACAGTGGAGAGGGAAGCCAAAGTTGAAAGGAGGAGTGGGTGGGAACAAAATGTACCCCGAGATAAATCTGGAAAAACTGTAGCTTGCAAAGCCAAGCGGCTGCGGAGGTCAGGGTGGGTTTGGCTGCGGTTTCACAAATATAGTCCCCCGGGGTGTGTCCAGGGGGAGGGTTGCAATAATAAAATTGGCCCCGAATGCTGCATGCCGAAAGAAGAAACAATGGCAGGTTTCTCCCTCCAACTCTGATCTTGTGGTGCAGTTGGGTGTGTTGAGTTTTGTGGTGAGGTGGGGGGAAGAAAGCAGGGTGGAATTAAAAGGGAAAGCCAAAGGAAAGGCTGTTGATTGCTAGTGCTCAGGAGGCAGCCCGGGAGATTTACGAGCCAGAGCCCGCCTTGCTTGGTATGCTTTGTGACTCGGGGGAGTGGGTGTCTCGGTGGATTAATGGCTTCAGGATTTTTCGTTCTCTCTCTCTCTCTCTCTCTCTCTCTCTCTCTCTCTTTTACCTTATTGCAAGCTTGAATTTCAAACCCGAACCCTTGTACAGACTGGTTGGAAGTTTATTTTCAGCAAGTGACGGCTACAGTTTTGTAAGGACATTCAAGAGGTGCTCTCCCACCCAGAGCTTTTTAAGATACACACACACACCCCCAATATTCATACACAACCTGTTTTTTCTATGGAAAGAGACCTGTAACAATGCCACGCTTCTCCTCCTGTCCTCTTGGATGCTATGTTTCAGACAGACGGTAGCTCTTCCAGCTGGTAGAGGGTGCAGTCTTTTAGTGAACTTGGTCAAGTGGCAGGAAAATAAATGAGTGGTTTACTTAGGGTTTCTTTAAAGTTTCTGGCTAATGTGGCTAGTGTGGTTCGTGTGTTGGGCTAGGATTGAGGAGACCTGAGTTCCAGTCCCAGCTCAATCACGAAATTCACTGGATGACCTTAAACCAGTCATACTACTTAAGCCTGGCCTCCAAGAGCTCTGTATTATTATTATTATTATTATTATTTATTTAATTTATATGCCGCCCACACTACCCAAAGGTCTCTGGGCGGCTTACAGCATTTAAAATACAATAAAGATATGTACAATTAAAATACAATTAAAATATATATAAAATTGCCATCAGACCCACAGTTAATATTATTTCAGTTAAAAGCCTTCTGGAACAGGAAGGTTTTGACCTGGCGCCGAAATGTCATCAGTGTCGGCCAGGCGAATCTCAGTCGGGAGGGCATTCCATAGTCTGGGGGCAGCTGCCGAAAAGGCCCTGTGTCTGCAAGCCATCCCTCTTACCTCCTTGAGGGATGGCTCTTTCAAAAGGGCCCCCTGGCTAGATCTTAACTGCCGGGTAGGTTCATATGGAAGGAGGCGGTCCTTCAGGTATCCAGGGCCCAAGCCGTTTAGGGCTTTATATGTCAAAACAAGCACTTTGAATTGGGCCCGGGCAGCAACTGGTAGCCAATGTAACTTGTACAGAATGGGCTTGATATGTTCCCTGGCGGCCACACCACTCACCAGCCGCGCCGCTCGATTCTGAACCAGTTGCAGTCGCCGGACCGTCTTCAAAGGCAGCCCTACGTAAAGCGCATTGCAGTAATCTATACGGGATGTTACCAGTGCATGTGTAACTGTCATGAGACTCCGCTCGTCCAGGTAGGGCCGTAGCTGGTATAGTTTCCGCAGCTGGAGGAAGGCGCCCCTGGCCACCGAGTCTACCTGGGCTTCCAGTGTTAGACTGGGGTCCAGGAGCACCCCCAAGCTGCGGACCCTGTCCCTTAGGGGGAGTGTAACCCCATTCAGGGCAGGGAGATGGCCCTCCAGCCTGTCCGGCGAAGCACCCACTAACAGCACTTCCGTCTTGTCTGGATTGAGTTTCAATTTATTGACCCTCATCCAGTCCGTTATCAGGTCCAGACACGAGTTCAGGACAGAAACCGCCTCACCTGGATTGGTGGAAAACGAGAGGTAGAGCTGAGTGTCGTCAGCATATTGCTGACTCCTCAGCCCAAACCTCCTGATGACCTCTCCCAGTGGTTTCATGTAGATGTTAAACAGCATGGGGGACAGTATCGAGCCCTGAGGAACCCCATGACATGAATGCCATGGGGCAGAGCAACTGTCCCCCAGCACCACCCTCTGGACACGGTCAGCCAGGAAGGAGTGGAACCACCGTAAAACAGTGCCCCCAACTCCCAACCCAGCCAGCCTATCCAGAAGGACACCATGGTCGATGGTGTCGAAAGCCGCTGAGAGGTCCAGGAGTATCAACAGGGTCACACTCCCCCTGTCTCTCTCCCGGCAAAGGTCATCATACAGGGCGACCAAGGCAGTCTCTGTACCTGGCCTGAAACCTGATTGAAATGGATCCAGAAAATCCGTTTCATCCAGCAGCGCCTGGAGTTGCCCAGCCACAACCCGTTCCAACACTTTGCCCAAATAAGGGAGGTTCGCTACTGTTCGATAGTTAGCCACCAGCCTTGGGTCCAGGTTTGGCTTTTTAAGGAGTGGTCGAATGTATGTTGCTTTGAGTTCATTGGAGAGAGAATGATCTACCGTATTTTCCATGTATAAGACACCCCCCACTTTTCTAACCCAAAATTAAGAAATCTAAGTGGGGCTTAGCAAGTGTAGGGGGAAAGGGATCAAAGTGCTGCAGGATCACTTTGATCCCTGCTTTCTCCCTTCGTGCTCAGCCCCACAGGGCTTAACAAAAGGAGGGGGAAATGGATCAAAGCAATCCTGCAACTGCATGATCATTTTGATCCCTTTTCCCCTTATACAGCCACGGGATTGCTTTGATTCTTCCCCCCCTCCTTTTGTTAAGCCCCATGGGACTTAGTAAGCAGAGGGGAAAGCAGGGATCAAAGCGATCCTGCAGCACTTTGATCCCTGCTTTCCTTTTGCTAAGGATTAGCAAGTGGAGGGGAAAGCAGGGATCAAAGCCCTGCAGGAGCACTTGTTTTTGTACTCTCCTCAGCTTACTTCCATGTATAAGACGACCCTCAAGTTTTAGTCTAAAAACTTTAGACAAAAGTATAATCTTATACACGGAAAAATACGGTAACCAGTAATATCTCTCCCTTGCAAATTTGGACATATAGCTTCATATCTTTCTGCACTAAGTAACCCCCAGCACCGGAGGGCGTTCTCATTGGCCCGGTTTAATGTGATGCCATCTGCAGTCCTGACGGGCAGATTTTTAAGGACCCCCCACGCAGATAGGCTTTGTTCATGCAAACAAAATTGTATCGATTCAATTTCCCATATCCTATTAGGGTGTCCCAAGTATACTGCCCCTCGTATCCAACTTTTAGAACCAATTTTAAAAAACAAATCAGGCCTCTCCGAAGCTGATAAAGTTTATTTTATGTTGAGTGACTCTTTACAGGATGTATCTGCGAGCGTAGCATCCTTTCTACACTATGTTACAATCCTGTGCAACAAAGACCAGCAAACTGCACTCCTCTTTTAATTTTCCTTTTATACGTTGTCTTGTCTATGCCAATAAAGGTCTAAATATATATATATATATATATATATATAGGTATTATTATAAAAACAGCACTGTCCCTGTATGGGACAAGAGAGAGCCAGTTTACTCTGCAAGAGGGAGCCTGCAGTCTCTGAATCAACTCAGGCTGTCTGTGGGTCCCTTCCAGGCTGTTTCTGTGGCCCTTGTCCCATCAGACTCCTCTGCTCGGTGCTTAAAAAAAGCCTCCAAGAGTCATGTTTTTAAGTAGGTGGCCAGGAACACCCTCCATTGTTTTAATATCCTGTCTCCCTACTCTCAACTCTTAATTTTTCAAAATTAGAACTGGACTTCCAGCCATTTCCAGTTTCAATTCTTTTTTCTTTCTTTTTCTTTTTTCTTTTTTTTCCCTATTGAGGATTCAGGGAAGAGAAAATTCAGCTCTGGAGATGTCCAAGTTGCTCACTCTTGTAGTAGAGAAACAGGGTGGAAATAAAGGATTTGGGTGGGGGGGAAGAGGGCTGCATAGTGGTATGCTACCATAAGTTGGGGGCATAGTACATGTCACTTCAACACAGTGTTTTTGTCAGTTTACATACCATATTTTTCCATGCATAAAATGACACTTTTTACTTAAATATTTAGACAAAAAATTGAGGGTCGTTTTAGAAGGCAGCCACTTTTCCCTGCCTTGCGGGGCTTAGGAAGTGGATAACGCAGCCGCGAAAGGCCACCAGGATCAAAGGGGTGCAATCGTGCAAATTTTCTAATTTGGGGGTTAGAAAAGGGGGAGTTGTCTTATACATTGGGTCGTCTTATAAACAGGAAAATGCGGTAAATGAAATAAGCAAAATTGCAGTTCTGATCAGGGCAAAGATCCATTCTTTGCCTTTCCCCAGGGACACCCACATGGGTATGAGAGAGAGAGAGAAGTTGAAAAACAGCAAGAGAGGAAGAGTATGGATTAATTCTGGGCCCACCCAAAGCCAGTTGCCACTTGTAATGCTCACAATCCTGTTACTGATGTACAGTTGCACATGGGAAATTGCACACATCTTGGCAATAAAATGCCACTTATTAACAAGGTGCCAGTTGCATTCCTGTTTGTGTACCTGTTTGGGCAAACATCCAGGAACGCAACCAGCACTTTGTTCATAACTAGCAATTTATTGTTAAGACTTTCCCTTATGCAAGCATCAATCAGCAACAGGATTCTGGCCAGCCTACTTTCAAAAATCAGATAAAAGAAGAGTGTGGCAAGTTACGCCTCTCCTTGTGGACCACAACATTGTAATTCTGGCCCAAGGGTCAGTGGTAAGGTCTGTTGGTCACTAGTTCCATCACTTGCTGCTTAACCTCAGTTTTAGCACTTTTGATGCTCTCTTGTGCAGAGATGGTGTCCTTTGGGCTACAAAAGGACTCAGAGATAGTGGCCTGAATCTAGTTGGTATTTCCATCTTGAAAAGGCTCATTGAATCAGTGGTTTTTATGAAAGTGTAAATGCACCATTCAACAGTCGGCGGACTGCATCTGTTCTAGTCGGGGTGATCAATAGAATTTCAACCTGACTTTGCTGTTATGTATACTGCTGCTGTTATTACTAATGCTATACTATTTTGTATTGCTAAACATAGTGAAACATTTGGAAAAGCTTTTATTCAGATTGTGTATATTTGGAATGGAATACCTGCACTTTCCAACCAGCCTTATTGATTTGCACAGAGCAGCCTTAAATATGGCAAGTCTCCCACCAATTAATCAAAATGCTACTTTTTCTAACCCTTCTGTATGCTTAATCCAAACGCGGAGGCGGGGGCGTTGATACCTCTATTAGACCACTAGAAAATCACTTTAATAATGCCAAAATTGTAATTACAATCATACTACGATGCACATCAGGATATGCGCAAGAGCGCAGCTGCATCTTTGTAAACTGGAAGAACATTCCAGCTGCAGCCCTCATCACTGGCTGTTCCCAACCTAGATGTGATGGACTACACCTCCCAGTATCTCCAGCTGAAGCTGGATTTGACTGGAGTCCTAGTCCAGTATGTGTCTGGTGTGTGCCAGATTGAAGCTTAAGGCCCAGCTGAACACGAGGGAAATTTATCCTGAGCCACAGCACATAGGATCACATTCTCAGAGCGGTGTGTCTGCCCATGGCTGGAAACACAATACTGGGCTAGATAGGTTTTGATTTTCTGCATTATGCTCCCCCGACAAGCTTGCCTACGGTTGAGATGGCTGGAAGATTCCGGGACACTTATGCACCATGATTCTGAATGTCTGTGATGGCTACAGGAATGTTTTGTTTTGTTTTGTTTTTAACCCCTGCAGAGGGAGGGGGCAGTCAGAGGTTTTTGGGATGGGGGTGGATTTTCTCCTGTGTGCTGCTTCCCTCCCACCCATTGGAGATCAATAAGCAATTGAGACCTTGAGGTTATCTCTCTCCTCCATGCCTGTCCATCCTTTCCACCAGCCTCCGCTTGGAGGAGTGGGAGGCTGTTGTGGGAGTCAGATGGCCTTGGGAAAGAGGACAAGAACTACACTGAGAACAGCTGCGTTTGCAGACCCACCTTGTTGATTCTCACGGAGTTATTTTAGGAATACGTGGGCTCCCACCCGTCTCAACTCATGGGTAACCATGCGTCCCTGGGCTGTGCCATTTCCAAGAGTGGAACGCCAGAAGGGCATCCGGCTGGATGCTTTGCCTCCATACAGCCTAGCACTACGTGATGTCCCCTTTCCTTTATGTAGAGCACTTTCCAGTGGGACGAGTAAACAACCAGTAATGTCAGTCCCTGCCTACGGTTGGAAATGTTACAGCCCCTGGCGGTAGGGTGGCCGCTGCTCCATCACCAAAAAAGGGAGTTGTGCTATGAAGGACAAGAAAAACAAAAAGGATGACATTCTTCACACACACAAAAGAACATATTTGTGTAAAATTTTTATATGCTAATTTATACCAATACGTATATGCAAAATGATCACAGTCCTTTTCACTAGAATGTAGGTGGAAATGCACTAGGTAAAGGTAAAGGTACCCCTTGACAATTTTTGTCCAGTCGTGTTCGACTCTAGGGGCCGGTGCTCATCCCCGTTTCCAAGCCATAGAGCCAGCGTTTTTGTCCGAAGACAATCTTCCGTGGTCACATGGCCAGTGCAACTTAGACACGGAACGCTGTTACCTTCCCATTGAGGTGGTTCGTATTTATTGACTCGCATTTACATGCTTTCGAACCGCTAGGTTGGCGGGAGCTGGGACAAGCGATGGGGGCTCAGTCCGTCGCATGGATTCGATCTTAAAGCTGAAGATCTACAGACCTTACAGCACACAGAGTTCTGCGGTTTAACCCGCAGCACCACCACGTCCCTCTACGGTGCACTACTGCTCACCATATTACACAAGATTTCAACTAGGTGACCAGCTTGAATCACAGCACTGATAACTCTTGGAAATGCCTTAGCCCCTGGTTTTCTATAAAGTGAATACTATAGAAAGAAAATAAACAGAGGTCACTGTAGTTTTCTTGTCTAGCTAGGCAACAACTAGTTGTTGTTGTTGTTTAGTCATTCAGTTGTGTCCGACTCTTCATGACCCCAAGGACCAGAGCATGCCAGGCCCTCCTGTCTTCCACGGCCTCCCGGAGTTGGGTCAAATTCAGGTTGGTCACTTCAATGATACTGTCCAACCATCTCGTCCTCTGTCGTCCCCTTCTCCTCTTGCCTTCACACTTTCCCAACATCAGGGTCTTTTCCAGGGAGTCTTCTCTTCTCATGAGATGGCCAAAGTATTGGAGCCTCAGCTTCAGGATCTGTCCTTCCAGTGAGCACTCAGGGTTGATTTCTTTCAGAATGGATAGGTTTGATCTCTTTGCAGTGCAGGGGACTCTCAAGACTCTCCTCCAACACCACAGTTCAAAAGCATCAATTTTTCAGTAGTTAGCCTTCTTTGGCAAGGACCTTTGTTGGCAAGGTGATGTCTCTGCTTTTTACGATGCTGTCTAGGTTTGTCATCGTTTTTCCTCCCAAGAAGCAGTTACTTCAGAGCAAAGGTTTGGCTTTCAGAATCTCCACTCCTGGGACTGACCTTGCATTTTGAGATGGGCACAAACTGCCGTTTTGGTGGCTCAGCCAGTTCGTATGACAGCCAAACAGGTGTTCCGTGGTTCAACAAACCACTTCATCCGTTGGGTGCCCACTGAGAGGCAGTGGTCCGGCTTCCCTGCTATGCCTTCTCCGTGTGCTGCCTCTGAAGGGGCAGGGTGCTGAACTGCAGAATACCTCTTCAGTTGTTGTGCAAACTGGCACAATCCACCAAACCGGTGGTCCGTGCCCATCTCAACTCACATCTGTTGTTCACCCAGAATTGACACACCTTGCCATGCCGTTCCTGACATTCATCAGCAGTTCTATCGGTATGTGTGGCTTATTTCTTTTCTTACAAATGAACCACCACCACCACCACTGAACCATTTTATTTAAAAACAAGAGAGGGCTGATCAGAGATACCTTTACCAATCACAGCCTCTAATTTCCCTGCTCAGCTAGGGAAATTCACCCTGGAGTGGTGGTCGTGGGGTCACTTAAATGTCACCTGCTGGGTAGGGTGGCCACATGTCCTCCTTTAAGGAAGAAAGTTCTCCTTGGAAGAACAGCGATACCTTAGGAAGGGGCAAATGGTTTTATGTGCCAAGGGAGAAGATGTTCACAGTGGGGAAAGTTGGAGAGGATGAAATATGGGACGCTTTTAAGAAGCAGATGTATGGGTCTCTGTGTGCTACTGTACGTGGACGATGAATTTATGATTCATGTTCAGTAGTCAGATTATTCCAAGAGTGTTTTAGATTAATATGTGGGAAGTGTTGGAGGGGGAAACATTCCCAAAAGAAGTTTTTGAGTCTTTTGGGGTGTGGAAATGTCTCAGTAATTGTAGAGATCGAGAGAGTGGGCTTTTCTGAAAGAAAGAGGATGCATGCAGTGAATTTCAATGGCACACTTTAATTGAACTTTGAGAACGATTCGGGCACTTTCCATTTCTATGCAAACTGATATGAAGATCCTTCTGGATGGAAAGGCAGTGTGAGGAATTAAAACAAGTAAAACAAGACTCTTCCCCTAAATTGTCAGGCGGCAGAGGTGAATCCCTTGATATAATTTGGATTTCTAATGATAGTGGCATGAATTGACTTAGGTTCCCATGAGAAAGGGAAAGAAAAAAAAAACCTCCACAGCCAGGAATGGACATCAAAGGATCAAAGAAATCCCAGACTTGCTGCCCTAATAGATCAATTTTTGTGATATGTTAATGTTTAGCTGGAATCAGAGGGCTTATTCATGCAAACATATTTCTCACTGAGTGCAGCCTCTGGGGATAATATGTGTGTGGCACCACAGAGCGATTGCTGCTGTCAGAACTCTAGCTTCATCTCGAGGGTAAAGACTTTGTAAAGGAGCAAGTTCTCACACATTCCGCTGAAAGTTAACTAAACACTGAGAAATCAGCTGAGGGGGAGAATATATGGCAAAAACGTGCATTTGTGTATTTAGTGCTTTTTAAAAAGATATTAGTTTTCAGGTCCCTCAGCATGATGATGCTGAATTGCACAATTATGCCAGTGTACGGATGTGGAAGCAGGGCACAGTTGCATGATTGTGCAGTGGTGCCATTGCAACAGTCCTGTCCTGTTGTAGTGCAAGGGAGCGATTGCACCTTTCTGCCATGCAAAATGGAAAAGCTGGTTTCACAAGAAGGTATTGGATGCCTCCTTGTGATCATAGTCAAAAAGTGCAAGCGCTTGCAACACAAGGCTGCTGCAGGAGCCTTACTGCCAGGACTGAACGCAGGCTTAACAACTTTGCTTCGCAGTGTAACTGTGACAATCTTTGGGTTGCGGTGTTGCAGCCAGACTTCAAATGCATACTGTGAAATGATGGCAACATTAAAAAAAACCAAGCATTCCTGCAGCCGAAATACGGCACTGTTTCCTAGCCTTCAGGAGGAAATGTCTTTCTCTGGACTGGCTCAAGTTAAGAGATTCTGTCGGGAGCCCTTTGAAAAAATGAAACTGCTCGGAGATAAACCTCACGGAATCCTCCCCATATCAGACATTCCTTTTGGGTGGAGGCTGGTTTTTCAGGCGTGCTTTCCATTCTTACCAGAGTTCCCAGGAGGTGAGGCAGCACCGGTGTTTGTTTGACGATCCTTCCAAGAAAGGCAGACCGTTGTGCCAGAGACATTGATTCCCTTGGTTTTTTTGTTGTTGTTTTGCTGATGAGAAAAGTTTCATAGCCACATGCAATGTGCTTTTATGTTTTATGGCTAATTGTGGGAGCATGCAGAGGTGCTTCCTCATCTGGTGATCTCAAAACGGGTGCTGCGGTCATCTGCCACTTAAGATTGGAAGAACTGCTTTACTGGATGAGGCCAGAGATGGCTCGGTAGTTTCTGTCATGGCCAGACTGAGATCTGACTTTCTCAGCTTATTTTGTTTTTCCCCAAAACTGCATGCCACATTTTAACCAAAATATATACAGTTTCACTTACAAGAGAAAGGAATTATCAGGACACACTTCTCAACTGCTAGAGCAGTACAACAGTGGAATCGGTTACATCGGCAAGTGGGAAGTGCTCCAACGCTGGAGGCATTTTAAACAAAACGGGACCACCTTCTGTCAGATCTGCTTCGATTTGGATTCCTGCCTTGAGCAGGGAGGGTTGGACTCAATGGCCTCAGAGGCCCCTTCCAACTCCATTATTCTAGGATTCTAAGAAAGAAAAATATACTGAACATGCAAGATGCGTATTCCATAATGTCATTTTATGTTTCTCTTCACCCATTTGAAGGTGGTGCAGAGGTGGAAGGGCTGTGTTATTTTGGCTGCCATGGGTGTCACTCCGTGTGTGTTCACGGCGTGCGCGAGATCTAAAGTCCACGTCTCTGCCGTCACCAGGCAGATGATTCCAGGAATCTCAGGAGAGCGCTGGCCTGAGACCTCAGAGAGCTGCTGGGTCATGGGGCCATGAAATTCTGGGGGCTATGCTCCAAAACAGAAACTTTCCCACGCTCTGTTGTCTGGAACGCTCAGTGTCATGTGGTGTAGCCGTTCGGGTGCTGGCCCAGGACTTGGGGATCCCAGATTCAAATCACCATCCAGCCCTGAAACTTGGGGGCCAGTGATGCTCCCTCAGCCTGACCTACCTCACAGGAGGATGCTTGGGTATTGACGTGCCGTTGCAGTGCTATGCTGGAGGCAGGACCTGTAGGTTCAAAGCATGGAGACGTTATCATGAGTGAGGAAGCATCATTTCCCTTAAGGCTCCTCTGTTGCATCTAGTCTTTGCTGTCATCCTCACAGTAGCTTGGCCATTTCTTTAGCAATGATATCTATTGTTTCCAGTTGTCCTTATTACTCTACAAAGTATTGTGTATTATTGCTTGGGCTTAACTGAGCAATTGAGGTCCATTCACTTTGCAAATGACCTGCTCCCGGTAGAGAGGGAAACGGTTGGAATTGATTCATGAATGTGGACCAACTGTCTGAGTTCATTAAATCTAACTGCCTGCATTTTTAAAAAAAATTTCTTGGAGGTCTGGCTAAGGGAAGTCCACTGGCAATACAAGCGTCTTAATTCCCTAATTTGTAGCCTTGGGTTGCCATGCCAGAAGTTATACCCCCCAGCTCTGAAAGAAGAGCTGTTTGAGTGTCCTCTCCACCCACGCTAAGGAAGCCACCATCCCTGGGCAGGTTGACCCCGGATTCATCTTACAGAGGACATCAAATGGAAAGATGTGGGAGAGACACCCTAAGGTGGCCTCCAGCCAGAGGGATAATTACGTGAAGGTGGGGGAGCAAAGGGTGGGAGCAAAACCAGAGGCAGCTCCCTTCATTGGGAAGAGTCTTAACAGTCTAAATAAAGACAAAAAGCAGACGTGGTGGAAGTGGGAGGAGGCTGAGAGAGAGAGAGAGAGAGAGAGAGAGAGAAGACCGAGCCAGGCAAAAGCAGGGGAGGGTGTGGAATGAGATCACAGACAGAAAGAAGGCTTTCAAGGACAGAACGAGGAGTTTAAGGTCTGGCGGGGTGGCAGCTACTGCCGAGACGTGATCTGTCTCGGACGAAGGGAAAGAGCCAAGGATGTTAATCAGTTGCGATTTTCTTAATATGCTTTCAGGGGGAGTAAAGATATCGTGGTGTGACAAGGAACTACACGAGCGCTGTTGATAGAACAGGGTTGTGGCATTTGAGGAGACACAGAACAGGAAAAGGAAAAGGAGGCATGGAAATTTTTCTGCTGGGAAAGAACATGGCTGGGGCGGGGGGCATAAGGTGGGTGGATGGGGTAAAAATTCTGCATCAAGAAGACATAAATTCTGTGTCTGGCGTGGTCTGGGTTAGGTTCAGCTATATTGGCTTGGTTATGATTAGGGTATGGGAAGTGACAAGGAGGAACACATGGGGCATCGGAGTCCTGCCTCTTAATCACTGAGGAATCACCTCAAATCCAAGTGTTCCTGACATTGTTTCAATACATGAGGGCTAGTAACTTGAGTGAAAAAGAAAAGACTATTTTCTCTTCAACCCAGTCAGTGGCCGAAAGGCTATTGCTGCCAGTAGAAAAGGACAACAGAGTGGGGGAGAGGAGCAAACTAATTTCCTTGGCTCATACATACTGCTAGTTGCTTCTGGGTCAAACTAGAGATTAACTGGAATATGTATTCCACTGATTCATCAATATCTTTTCCAAAATGGGATTTCCTTCAAGGGATGTAACTCAGGCCTGCACATGATACCTGTGTTGGTTTTCCAGCCACAAAATCAGGCACGCTAAGTGCAAAGTATATAGGTGAGGAAAAGCCTGTGCTGTGAAAAACATGCCCTTCCTGTTTCAGAATCTAAGAAATATGCTATTTAGCATCAAATTTAGCCAAATTAACACGGCATTATATGTTTCTATTGTGTGAAGGACTGTCGTTCCTCATAGGAGCCTTCAGATTTTAAGGTCTCCCAAGGAGTGCCTTCTCTAATAAAGGCACATCCATTGAGGACCTGACAGACGGGATTTTCAGTGGATGTTCTCAGTCTGTGGAATTCCCTTCCACAAGGAATTAGGTGAGCACCGTCTCTGTCCTCTTTCCGCTGGCAGGCAAAGATCTTTTGATCACCAACTGAAATGCAGAGAAAAGAGTTTCCGAGAGTTTTTTCCCCGCCTTCAAATGTGTGTGTGTGTTCTTTGAATATTTTGTGTTTAAATTATTTAAGTTTAATGATCTTTTAATAGTATTATATACTTTCTTTTATTTTCAGTGTTTTAATTTTTGCCTTTGGCTCCTCTCTCCACCATTTTGTATCTATATCCCGCAGAAAGACAGGATATAAAGGAAACTAATCCATCAATAAACATAATGTCTAATTTGACCCACACTCTGTATTTGTACTATAGCCCATTTTTGAAGAAGTATCTCCATTCTGTGTCTCGAAGCTATAGCTGCTGGGTAAATGCGAACATTCTAACGCGTGTGTGTTTCATCCTAGGGCTCTAAATGAGAATATGGCCAATGGCATTGAAGATCTTATTGGGATTCCATTCCCAAACCACAGCAGCGAAGTCCTTTGTGGCTTGAACGAACAACGGCACAACGGCCTCCTCTGTGACGTCATTCTCATTGTCCAGGACCAAGAATACAGGACGCACAAGTCTGTCTTGGCAGCTTGCAGCCAATACTTTAAGAAACTCTTCACTGCCAGCACTTTAGCAGACCAGCCCTATGTTTACGAGATAGACTTTGTCAAGCCTGAAGCACTTTCGGCCATCCTGGAGTTTGCCTATACCTCAACCCTCACCATCACCACCTCCAACGTCAAGCACATCCTCAACGCAGCCAAGATGCTGGAGATCCCATGCGTTATCAACGTTTGCCTTGAAATCATGGAGCCCGGAGAGGAGGAGGAGGAGGAGAAGGAGATGGAGGAGGAAGAGGAAGAAGAGGAAGAGGAGGAGGAGGATGAAGACGAAGGGGAAGAGGAAAACGAAGGCTTTGCAAGCCAGAACCTGCCAGATGTCCAAGATGTCAGCTGTCACCAAAGTCCTTCAAAATCTGATCTTGCTGAAGAAACGTACTCGGAAATGCCAACTGGTTTTTCCAACCACTTTCCGGGAAATAGCTCGAATGGGTCTCTGGGGGTGATCAGGGACTTCTCCATTGAGTCGCTCCTAAGGGAGAACTTGTACCCTAAAGCCAGCCTTCCAGAACGGAGACCGACACTGTCCCCATTTATGCCCGACCTCTTACCCCATCTGTGGAGTGGCGATTTCGGTGCTTTCCCCCCAATGGAGGAGCAGGCGGTGGACAACGGGCCCTTGGACCTGGTGATCCGAAAGCGGAAGATCAAAGAGGAGGAGAAAGAGGAACCCCCGCCCGCCCCCTTCCCAGACAACCTCTTCAAGGACCTCTTTGCCAACAACCCAGCCCCCCATTTGGGCCACGTCAAAGCCGAAAACGATTATAGCGCTTATCTGAACTTCCTCAGTGCAGCCCATTTTGGAGGGGTTTTTCCTCGGTGGCCGGAGGAGAGGAAGATCAAGCCCAAAGCTTCGCAGCAGTGTCCCATCTGCAACAAGATAATAATGGGGGCTGGGAAGCTGCCGCGACATATGAGGACCCACACGGGAGAGAAGCCATATATGTGCAGTATTTGTGAAGTTCGGTTTACCAGGTCTGCATATATGTTTTTTTTAAGTATAAGACGTCCTTCCCCCAGCAGGGTTTGATAGATGATAACTGTGTGATATTTCTGCACTGTATGACATTGCGTCATTATCCTTCAGAGGAAATGGGGGCGATATATGTGTCACCCATCCATACTTTATGGGCACAGCCGTCCTTTGAGGTCTGATGGAACGAGACAGATTGAGTCTCCAGGATTTTGATGTGATCTGGCTTGTCCAAGGCCAGTGCTTCTATCCTAGCCAACCTCGACAAGGCACCCTTCAAATGTATGGCATTACAATTCCCATAATCCCCAGTCAACATGGGTTAGACTCCCCCTCCCTCTTTGTCTAGTACTTGCTTGCTTTATTTGTTTTTTATATTTTTAATCCCACCTTTCTCCTTCAAAAGGACCCAAGGCGGCTTACATCATTAAAAGACAATATTTAAAAGCTAAAACAACTATACAAATATTTTAAAAGAAGTAAACGATATTATATTGAAAACAGTAACTATGATCAATACTAAAAACACATTTAAAAGCAGGAAGACACTGTCAAAAACCCCACTCAGGCAACCAGTCATTAAGGGAAGGCTTGGCTAAAGAGAAAGGTCTTTGCCTGCTTGCCGAAGGACAACAAATCCAGAGCCGGCCTAGCCTAGCCTCCTGTGGGAGGGAGTTCCAAAGTCTGGGAGCAGCCACAGAGAAGGCCCTCTCCAAATGCACCTGTGAAGGTGGCGAGACTCAGAGAAAGGCCTCTCCTGATGATCTTAACACTCAAGCAGCCTCATAAAGGGGGACATGATCCTTGAGACAGCTTGGGCCCAAGCCGTTTAATTTCCCACCACCTATTCCCCCCATTATTAGATAACAATGGGGAGGGGAAGTAAAAAAAACTAGGACTTTTGTTAGCAGATTTATCAAGGATGTTAAAGAGGAAGAGGGCAAACACCTTTATTAAAAATCAGTCTCTTTTTAAAATATTTATTTATTTATTTAGCTTTGGCAGAAGGTCAAGTGAGTTTCAGGAAGGGGCAGATCAAAACGTCCCATGCTGGAGGGCTGCCTGCCAGAGTTAACCATACTGGGCCAAATGGATCAACAGGCTGAATCAGGATAAGGCACCTTTCTGCATTTCTTAATGCCCGCCATATGCCATTAACACCACCATCCTAAAATTCTGATTAGAGATAGGATTATTTGTATTCGAATATCCCCACGCAGCTAGAGTTAACGAGGGTCTGCCAACTGGGACCAGACCGTCCACTCATCGTCCGGCGGCGGTGCCGGCAGCCACTGCCTTGCTCATCCCCCGGGGTCCTGCTCTCTTCCTGCTTGGTTGCTGAGTGGCTAGCCAAGGAGGAAGAGATCAGAGCTCCAGGAGCGATCGGAAGGATGAGCAAGGCCGTTGCCAGATGCGGATGATGGGAGCTGTTATTCCAAGGTCTGGAAGCCACCAGTTTGGGGAAGGCTTCTTTTAAGGACTGAATCAAATGGAGGGGGGTTATTTCGTCTACAAATACGAATACCCCCATCTCTAATTCTGATAGATCAACAGCCAACATAGGACCAGTGTGTCTACTTCAGAGTCTTTGTGAATTTCTTTGTTAAGACTATCTCTTTCTGAATATCTCAGCCCACATGACCAGGAGCTGTGGTGGGGATAACTCACATAAAGGACATGTGAGTACCTTGGAGAGAATCCTTTCTCTGGTTTAGCTATGGTGCAGTCCAGTGGGGAATTCTCGACCCCAAGCCCCTTTGAATGGCAAGGGTCATGAGGCCATGTCTTCTGCAGAGATGGGAAACACTGCATTTTTGAGACTATGGGTGCGCTCGGACCACACAGTTACAGCTGTCTGATTCCACTTGGATGGCCCAGACTATGTCCTGTGGAATGCTGGGAACTGCATTTCAGTGAGAGACTTAGCATTCTTTGCCAGAGAGCACCAGTTCTGCTCCTGAGAACTACAGCGGAGAATTCTAAGCCCTTCATCAAATGACGAAGCAACTGCTCAGTGGTCGAGGCACCTAGCTGCAGATCCCGAGGTTGGGAGTTTGATTCTCCAGGATGCCTCCTTGACAGGGGCTGGACTGGATGACCCACAGGGTCCCTTCCAGCTCTGCAGTTCTAAGATAAGATGGAATCAGCTTTCTGGAACTATTTTTCACATTAGTTGAAGATTGCTTGCCTTCGCGAACTTAGAAAGTAGGCTGAGTTAGAAGCCTGATCCGCTCAGGATTGTCAACTCGGATTGGTGGCACCTCCCCCACCATATGTGGCAGGCGTCTTCCTAGGCTTTCCTGAGATGCCCTGTTATTCCCTGGTGGTCTTCCATCGAAGTGCTGATGAGTAGGTACAAACCGGACTAGCTTGCAAAACCAGGAGCCTTCAGGATGACAGGGCTTCCGGTCTGGCGCAACTCTTTTTCAGACCGAAGGCAAGCAATGAGGATGCAGGGTTATCTTTCCCTCCACCCTCCTACGTCAGCTCAGCTTTGGCAGACTTTGCTGGTTATTCCTGCTGTTCCCAGTCATCTTTTGGGCATCTTTTGGGCATTAGCAGCTTCTGCCCCCTCCCCTCTCTTGGCTATAATCTCCCATTGTCATGTTATGTTCGGAGATTATTATTATTGTTATGCGAGAGGACCCAGGTCTTTAGTTGTGAATTATTCTCTTCCAGGACAGACCTGGGAATTTATTTGAATTTTTAACTCACTGGACTTTTTGAACGATTTTTGTAAAAAGCTCCGCAGGGAAACGTATAGGCGTGGAAGAGACATAGAGACCCTGAAGAGGGAGAATCTCAGTATTTTTCTCCTTCGCCTGTCCCCCCCCCCCGGGTGGGAAAGGGATCCACTGAGTAAGGGAAGGGAGTTTATTCATCCATAGAGAAGGTTCCCCAATCTAGTGTCAAAGAGAAGAGGAGCGTCATTTTATTCTTAAAATGCCTTATCACCGCCTTCCTGTACCTGGCAGCTTCGAGTGATGGTGGACTGCAATCCTCATATTCTCCAGTTAGCATGACTGGTTTTATTCAGTGTGGATGATGGGAGCTGTTATTCCACTGGTCTGGAAGGCTTCTTTTAAGGACCGAATCAAAAGGGCATATACTAGCAAAATTCCCATGTTTGTGACTGGCAAAAGCGGGCAATGGGAAGGGTGTGTTTCCTGATTAGTGCCTTCCTCATGAGGTCCCACCCATGGTCCACAGGCTGACCTAGAGACCTGGGATAGATTCTGCTCCATGGTACGATACTGTTGTTTTTCCTCATAGGAATCAATGGTCTCTAATTGGTAATATTAAAAGAAGGAGGGCCTAGTTTGCTAGTCAACCCAAGGCCAAAAACAAAAACCCATTCAGTTGAAAAAGACAGAACAAAACAACCCTTAGGGTTCCTTTTGCTAATGAGAGATATGGGGTGTTGCTTTGCCTGGGCCAGATCAAGACATGCCAGGGTTCGAGGGTGAGATCCGTACCCACTGAAATTAAAAGCTGGTCGAAAAAGGGTCCATCCTCTTTAGCCAACATGGCTCATGGAGTTGTAGTCTGGCAAATCTAGATGATGTTCAGTTGGGGGATGGCTGCTCTGCCAGCTAAGTAGACGTATGGCCTTGCCTTGTAGTGAAAGTAAGTAAAAGAAGGGATCAATACCTCGTGTCTGATTTGATTGCATCTTCCAGTTGGTCAGCAAGGGTTTCCTGGTTCGCTTGGAATTAACAATAGCAAATCAGTGGTCAGGAGTTTGTTTAACTTCCAGGGCTCCTGATCATCGCTTTTGATTTTGCAGCCTTTCTGTGGCTCGCTTAGAACACAAGGAGGTGTAGTCTCACTGCCCATTAGGTTGTATAGAGAACGAGTTCCAGGGACTGCACCTCCCAAAGAGACCTAGGCCTCCCAGGAACGATAATTGCCGTTTGCTTTTTTTTTTTGGTACATTAACAAAAGTAAACACAGGCCTCAGAGGTTTCCAAGAGAAACCCTCTTTCAGGTGAGTGAAATGTAGGTGTTTTTTAAGTATCCGTCTGTGGCCTAGAACTCCCAGAATTCTGTCTAGGGAATTCTTGAAGAATTCTGGGAGTTGAAGTCCAAAAAAACAGCTGGATAGTGCAGTGGTTTAGGCCTCTGTCTGTAGAGCCCAGGTTTGAGAGTTCGATTCCGCAGTGGGCCGCTGGACTTGATGATCCGTCGGGTCCCTTCCAATTCTTCAGTTCTAAGATTAAGATTAACCTGAATGGCCATCCCTGTTCACCAGTTGGTTGTTTCCTCCAACATAGCTTTATGAATGTTCACAATGACCAGACAGTATATGGAGCTAGACTTGAAGCTATTTAATGGTGATGTCGTGAGAATGGCTGATGGTCAGATTCCAAAATACCTCCTGTATGGAAGAATTAGTGCAGGGAAATTGCCCCAGAGGGAGACCACAGCTGCAATACAAGGATATCTGCAAGCGGGATATGAAGGGCTTAGGAATGGACCTCAACAGATGGGAAACCCTGACATCTGACAATTCAGGTGTTGCATCACGGCCTCTCCCAATTTGAAGAGACCCTTGTCCAGCAGGCCGAGGCAAAGAGGAAACCACAAAAGCAGCAAAACCAGGGAGCTGGACAGGGAACAGATTGGACTTGTCTTCAGTGTGGAAGGGATGGTCACTCTCGAATTGGCCTTTTCAGCCACACTAGACGCTGTTCTAAGTCCTCCATACAGAGCATGTTACCATAGTCTTTCAAGACTGAAGGATGCCTACATTCATTCACTGGCTGTTCACATGGGCACCTTAGAAGGCCAAAGCGTGGCACGTGGCATTGTAGAAAATTATAGAAAAAAGCGGTGGCAGAAGGAGAGAGGAAAGGTGTAGCAAAAAAAATGCACCTGTATCTTTGGGTCTGAAAAAACAAGAGAGAAAAGGGCATGAAAACGAGGAGGAGACTGTGATGAAGAAAGAGGGGAAAGGTGGTGGCAGAAAACAGTGAAAGAGAGAGGGAGGGAGAGAGAACTGACAGAGAGAAAGAGGGCAAAGTGGGTGGCAAAAACTAAGAAAGAGGGAAGGGTTGGCCCAGTCTATTTGGGCTCTGCCCTCTCTCCACTACCGTGCTAACTGATTGCTCCACCTCTGAGAGGAGAAGAAGGTATGTCCCGCCCACCTTAGAAGGATAAGGTGGTTCCCAGAGTGAGCCCTGCCGTTCCAAAGCAAATATGTTAGTGAGGCAACAGTCGTCGGAGTGTTTTTACAGTTCTTGTTTGGATAAAAAGGGCCGAGCGGCGCCAAGCGCTGATTCATACACCCCTGGACTGGTATCATCACGTCCATCAACCGTGGGGCCATTCGAACCGGTCCATTCTGCCCAGAGGCAGAGAGACCTGCTCTTGGCTTACCTGCCTCAACCCTGCAGGTAAGCGATGCGCAGGCAGTCTCTACGGGGCCGTTTCCTGAAAACCCAGGCTGTGAACTTGCGTGCCAGTGCAAACCCTTGCAGAATGAGTGGGATTTAGCAGAGGGAAGGTAACATCATGGTAGTAACTGGAATAAGTAGGTTTCATCAGTGGAGGCCGGGCTTTTAATAATGTAAATGGAAAGAGGCCGAGTCCCTGATTGAAAGGAAGATCTGAGTTTTGAGAACATCTTTTATGGACAACATTCCCGTATGCTGGGTGGGAGATTCAGGGAATGTTCATGTTCACATTAAATTCCCTCCATTTCTTAAGCTCTGAAAAAGCTTGCATTCTAAATTGCCCCAAAACAGTAAAGGATTTAAGAAAATGAAACAAAACAAAAATACCAGGTGAGGTTACAAGGATGCATGCACTGATCGTGCCCTTCCACACTTAAGTGTCTTGACTGGGAAGGTCTGGGGGGGGGGTGGAACTGCAACCCCATTTAGTGGAACATAGGGAGCCCTGGTTGAATTTTTGAGGGCTCCTGATTATGCAAAGAACTGTAAGCCCATTCATCCGGATGCAGGGGTGGTCTCTCTTGAAACCTTCCCAGTAAGTGCAGAGAGATTGTGCCGGGAGGGCCAGCCCTGCATGTGAATCCTGCGGTCCTCTGCACTTCCAGTTTTGTAGCCCCTGCGTGGGAGTTATCGTAGAACGTTTGTGCAAACAGCACAAAAAGGGCTCCTGTAAATGAAGATGGGCCTTGCACACCTGTAGGGACCATGATTTCATCACAACAAGCTGTCCCTCTGTCCATACAAATCAAAACTCTTCTGTGCACAGTTGCTTGTGCCTCAAGTCAGTTGCTTATGTGGGCGAGGAGCCTCTCCTTAGCTATTTGTTTGTTTGTTTAGTTGTTAAGTCGTGTCCGATTCTTTGTGACCTCATGGACCAGAGCACACCAGGCCCTCCTGTCTTCCACTGCCTCCCTTCTTAGCTAGGCTGGTCCATAAAAGGCAGATAACACTGGTCACCACCTGCTCTGGGATCCTGCGTGAAGTCTTAACAAGCCTGGTTGAAAACAGAGCTTGTAAATGTTCCTTTTTAGAAGGAAGGAAGGAAGGCTGATGAAGGAAGGAAGGAAGGAAGGAAGGAAGGGAGGGAGGGAGGAAAGAAGGAAGGCAGGAAGGCTGATAATGGATAGAAGGAAGGCTGATAATGGATAGAAGGAAGGAAGGCTGATGATGAATAGAAGGAAGGAAGGAAGGAAGGAAGGAAGGAAGGAAGGAAGGAAGGAGGGCGGGGGTGGCCCAAAGATACATAGGAAGGAACTTGCTGGAGGCAGAAGGCTCTTTGGTTGAGTTCAGCCAGGTTCTTACAGGTGAATGGGAACAAATGTTTTCACTTGACTTTTTGTCAGTTGAGAGTGGGTGGGGTGTCCCAGGCTATGCTCAAGGTAAACAGCAGTCCCGGGCCACACCTGTATGCAATCTGTGCCAGAACAGAAAGAAAGAAAAAGCACCCACCCACTCTTCACAGAATCCTTGGCCTTCTGGCTGGGCATCAGCGTGCAGTCTGCATAGAGAATGTTCCTTTGTTGTGTTCTAGTGGCCCTCCCCCCTCCCAGTAATGGCAAAGATTGATTGCATTGTGTGGCAGTGAAAGCCTTCATTGGCAAAGTGAGAGTGCTTTGCAACCCAGGTGCAGAGGAAGAGAGAGGTGTTCTAAACAAGCAAGCGCATGGCAGCTGCCCTCTGTGCCCAATAACATCCTGGATAGCCTGAACTCAGAGCTTGGAAATGTTACTTTTTAAAACAACCAAACCCGTAATAGCCTAGCCAGCTTCTCCAATCTCTGCATCAACCACATGTTGACAGCTGCTGTTGCTAGCTCAGCATCGCGATTTCCTTTTTAGAATCAGACGGCCAAGATCTTCAATTCACAGGATTGGTTTTAGGCTTGATAACTGTAATGTATACTCATTATGACTGCTCTTGCCTAACATGTTTTTTAAGGGTGTCTCCTGCTTTCAGAAAGTTTCTGCTTTGTCCCATCGTATTAGTACTCTGCAACTCCCAGAACCATTTCCACTAGACCACTGCCTAGGGGATTCTGGGAGATGCAGTCAAGGGTATGTTGGAAGGAACCAGGTAGGTGGGGGAAAACTGGCTACGACACAATGTTTTTGTGTTTGCATGGAGATGATCCCAAAGTTAATCATTAGCATCACCATCCTCCCGGATGGCAGGACAGGGACTCTAAGTAGGGCCCCCTTATCTGCAGGATCAGGATCAACTGATTCATTTATCTGCAGTCTGAAAATATTAAAAATTCTAAAAGAAAAAAAAAACAGAAAAAAACTATTTTCACATGTTTTACCAGAATCAGCCACTAGAGGGAGACCGATATTCCTGTGCTATGAATACATAGCATGGTTTTTGGTGTCCTTTAGTGGCCAGTCCTGGTAATGCATGTGAAAATATTTTTTCCCTTTTACCATTCTGTGGATATAGTGTTTGCTATTATCCACAGTTTTCAGTATCCATGAGGGACTTGGAACCAATACCCAGCAGATATGGGTGTTCTACTGCAGTGGTTCTTAACCTTGGGTTACTCAGGTGTTTTTGGACTACAACTCCCAGAAGCCTTCACTACCGGCTGTGCTGGCTGGGGTTTCTGGGAGTTGCAGTTCAAAAACACCTGACTAACCCAAGGTTAAGAACCACTGTTCTACTGTACCTGAAAGTATGGATAGCTGCCACCAGCTAGAATAAACTGTGTTTTGGCTAGAAAGTCTGGTCACCTGGCTTGACATAGGCTCCTCCCCTGACTATTTCCAGCGAAGTAGTAACTGGAAGTGCCTGCAAGGGGTTCAGTGTTAAATAAGTACAAAGCTTTGCACCCAGCCTTCCCATTCACAAAACAGCCAACAAGTGATGGCGTCAGGGAGGGAGAAGAGGAAGATTTATTATAATTTAATCCCACCTTCAGTAAGATCAGGGCAGTATCCATTGCAATTTCCTCGCTCACCTCAAAAGAACAACCTTATCATGGAGGTGAAGCTAGAAAAACATCCCTGAGTCAAGATCACCCAGTGAGCTTCATGGCCAAGTGGGGGGATTTGAACCCAGCTCTTCCATTTCCAGATGTTACACTCACTTCACTTAAGCGTTCTCACACATGGAAACCCTAATCATGCAGTTTTCCTGGATGATATGAACCCCCCCCCCTTTTGGGGGGGGAGTGTCAGCATGGAAACAAACCATCCCCATCTGACATGTGAACCACCCAGCCCATGTGCCTACATTTGTGCAAAATATTTTTTAAAAAATGAAGACCCCGTTCATTCATGAGATGCATCTGGCTTATGTTTAATTCCTGCTTGATAAAACTTGTTAGCAGTCCTAAGGGAGATCACCAGCTCCCCTCCCGCACCCGGCTGTGAGCTTTGGGAATAACTCGTGGTGTGTCTTCCTGGCTACTGGTATCATGGAAGAGGCAATCTCTAAGCTTGCCCAGGTAGTGTTGGGATGTATGTGTATGCTGCCATCTAGTGCCTGTAGACACCCGTCGCTTATTTGCTACTTTCTCAGGAGAAGAGAAGACTCCCTGGAAAAGACCTTGATGTTGGGAAAGTGTGAAGGCAAGAGGAGAAGGGGAGGACAGAGGATGAGATAGTTGGACAGGGTCACCGAAGCTACCAACATGAATCTGACTAAACTCCAGGATGCAGTGGAAGACAGGAGGGCCTGGCATGCTCTGGTCCATGGGGTCACGAAGAGTCGGACACGACTTAACAACAACAACAATAGTAATATTTGGTTTGATGGATTAAAGGGACAGACTAGGATTTAGGAGCCCTGGGTTTGAATCCACCTCTCTCCCATGGAAACTCACTGGGAGTGTGGAATTCGCAAAACCACTCCTTAAATATCTCACTGACCTTTAAAGAATTGTTAATGTTGTTGCAAGTTGGTTTCCAACTTGACGGCACATAACAGTCATATTTACGCGTAGAGAGTCAGCTGCAGAAACGGCAGCTAGAAGAGAGAAACTGTGATCTTTAGGATGTTTTTGAATTCCAGAACCTGTCGCTATCCGACATGGCTCGTCCTCGTAGCCCAACATCTGAAAGGTCAGATTTCCCAGCTGTGAGCTACTGAATTTTAGATGGTTTCTGCACATCATTATTAAGTGTGTGTGTAGCTAAATCATTATTAAACATTTGTGCATCGCTATGAGAAATGAGATGAGCCACGTCTCACTTTTACCCGCTGGGTTCACTATATCCCCTTCTTAGTTGCCATTCCATTGTTGAAGGTATGTTTCTTTTTTCCAGCTATTGTCTGCACAGATCTGGCCGTCTTGAAGAGCATAAAATGTGGCCGCCTGGCTCACATTTTATGCTGAGCGCAATAAAAATGTCTCTGAATAAATTAACAAAATTAAGTAAGAAGAAGTAAGCGTTGCTCCTTAGAGAATTAAGCTAGCCAGTGCTGTGGCTGCCAAGGGGGGGAGGTAAGCCAGTTGACTGTTAAAACAAAGGCTGGGCAGTTAACTTTCAGAATGGTTTAAGGCATGTAAATGTAAACTGATATAATAATATAGTGGCTGCCTTGGGACTGTGTTGAAAATTTCTGGAACTGCCAGTGGGGCAGAAATCATGGCGACTGTCATGAATATCTGTGGAGGGGGGGCCACGAGACCACTCCTCCTGCAAGACCTGAATATATTTATTTACATTAATATACATAGATGGACAGGCACATGTCCAGCTAAGTCTGGATATCTCTGAAAGAAGCAGGTTTCTAGATATACAAAACAGGCAGTCAACAGAATCAAAAATGGCACACCTCGCAATTCAAGGACGCAAATTTTGTTTTGCTGGCAGATGTAAATTGTTGTTGTTGTTGTTGTTGTTGTTGTTGTTGTTGTTGTTGTTGTTGTTGTTGTTGTTGTTGTTGTTGTTGTTTGATTGTTTGTTTGTTTGTTTGTTTGTTTGTTTAATTAATTAATTAATTAATTAATTAATTAATTAATTAATTAATATCCCGCCTATCTAGTCAATTAAGACCATTCTAGGCGGTATTCTATAAGTGTATATATCTGCATTATGATTACAAACTATTCTGCTGCTTCTCCTTCTATTTCATAACAGACACCCTTGGTGACTGACCGTTGTACCCCCTTGGGTGGCCTCTGATTGCTTCGTACAGTAATTTTGCGCAAGCGTGGATTTCCTGCAACCCCGTTTGCTTTCTTGTGCATCTTGGCTATTGTGCTGTATGAGCTGGCTTTATAAAATGCACTCACTTGGTACCCGTCTCTTGAAGGCAGAACAAAGATCTCTATCGCATCTCGATGAATTGTCTGCAAAAGATTGCATGCCCCAGTCCTGTGCCAGAAAGAAAGATCTGGGCCAGCTCTTAAAAGGGGAAGGATGGGCCATTTTAATTAGAAGGACAAACGGATGAGGTCTTTTTTTTCCCCATGCCAAACAGTGCCATCAGGGAACCATATACCGTAACTATATGCCAGTGTGGACAGAATCTAACCTTATTTTGCCATAGCGTTCTGGGAGCCAGAGCCTACGTGCATCTCAGTGGAGAGATCCTAGCCCATGAAGGCATTAGTCATAATGGAGAAATTTGTTACATGTTAAGGTGCCACGAGACCTGGGGTATAAAGAGTATGTTTGCTTTATGGTCATTTGCAAGGTTCCTCATCTCTGGGCAAGAACAACACAAGGGACATGATACTTTCTAGGCTGCTATAATGTGAACAAATATTTCAGAGGGAAAGCCCACAAAATGGGACTAATACAGGGTGGCTGCCTGATTGTTTCAGAAAGAGATACAAACACCCCATCCACTGCTTCTGATTCTTACAAAACTGGGTTAACAGAGCAGCAGCTACAGTGGTCTTGCACAGTTTTGGGTGTCTCTGTGTGCGCATACACATTGTTTGCATATGTTTACTTCATTTACACAAAAACAAACCAACCAAAAACCCATTCCTGGATAGCTGAGTGGTTTAGGCATCTAGCTGTGGAGCCAGTGGTGGGGAGTTCGATTCCCCCACCGGGCCTCCTTGACAGGAGCTGGACTTGGTGATCCACAGGGTCCCTTCCAACTCTGGAGTTCTGAAATATTCTTGTTGGGTTCTCTTGTTGAGAGAGTGCCACAACCTTTCTCATCGGTCTGCAGCACAAGGGGAAGTATTTTTGTGGTGGCGTGAGGAGCAAGGATTTAACTCCCTGAGCTGAAAGAGACTGTCCTTCCGGGAACGACAGAGTCTTTTGACTGAATTTTGAGCATGTGCAGAATCACTCAGTACTTATTACTGTTATGGTGATCTGAATTTATACCTTTAAATGTGCGTGTTAGATATGAATTGCCCTGTTATAGCTTGGGAATGGGACTAGGTAGGGTGGAAAACTTTTGGGTGGCCAGATATTTTGCACTACAACTCCCATTATCCCTGTCGGAATGTCTCCTTCAAAAAACAGCCACCTGGTTCAGTCCTTCCTCCCAGGCCTTGCTACTGAGGGTGGCCACACCAAGAGAGGTGAGAAAAGTCTCAACCAGATATTGGGCCTTCTCTGTGGTGGCCCCATCCTGGTAGAATAAACTTCCATTAGAAGTGTGCCAGGCCCCCTCCCTCCAAGTGATTAGAAAACTAGCAAAGGCAAAACTTTTTAAAATTGCCTTCTTCCATAGACAGGAATTTAGTACCTGTAACATTCGGCCTTTCTTTTCTTTTCTGTCTGTCTGTTAGTTACTATCTGGGTATTTAAAACATTCTCCCCACACACATACACACCTTTGTCCTTAAAATGTCCCAAGTTGGCTTACATCATTAAAAGATCATATACAGTATAAGCTAGCAACAGTGAGTGTACAAATACTGAAAGGATGAAACAAATATCATACCAAAACAAAACAAAAAACAAAAAACAGAAGTAACACCAAAACACATTCAAAACAATAAGGCACAACCATCTGTTTAAAATAACCCACTCAGGCAGCCAGTCGTTACGGGAGTAGCTTGCCTGGAGAGAAAGGTCTTTGCCTGCTTGCAGAAGGACAGCAAAAATGGGACTTGCTTGGCCTCCCGTGGGAGGGAGTTCCAGAGTCTAAAGGAGCAGCCACAGAGAAGGCCCTCTCCTGTGTCCCCACCAAACGCACCTGATGATCTTAAGACTCCAGCAGGTTCATGAAGGGAGATATGGTCCTTGAGAGAGCTTGAACTCATTGTTACACCCCAGGTGGTAAGGTAAAGGTTCCCCTTGACAATTTGTCCAGTTGTGTCCGATTCTAGGGTGTGGTGCTCATTTCTGTTTCCAACCCATAGAGCTAGCATTTTTGTCCAAAGGCAATCTTCCGTGGTCACGTGACCAGCATGACTTAGACACGGGACACTGTTACCTTCCCACCATGGTGGTACCTATTTATCTACTTGCATTTTGCATGCTTTCGAACCACTAGGTTGGCGGGAGCTGGGACAAGCGATGGGGGTTCACTCCATCGCTTGAATTCGATCTTACGATTGCAGGTCTTCTGACTTTGCAGCACAGAGGCGTCTGCGGTTTAACCCGCAGCGCCACCATGTCCCGGGGCGGTATAGAAAGCCATAAACAAATATACATTGACCCCTGTGGCTTGTGGACCTCTGGGACTTAAAAGTCCAACAAGGTCCAGAGGGCCAAAGTGGCCCCCAACGCTCCTAAAATAGATGCTGCCTTCAAAGCGCCTTCTTACTCTATGATTCTGTAAACGAGTCCTGAGCTGATAACGACAAGAGTCTCCTCTTCTCCTCCTCGCTTTTGCAGGCAAGACAAGCTGAAGATCCACATGCGGAAGCACACCGGGGAAAGGCCGTACCTCTGCATCCACTGCAATGCCAAATTCGTCCACAACTACGACCTAAAGAACCACATGCGCATCCACACGGGCATCCGCCCGTACCAGTGCAAGTTCTGCTACAAGAGCTTCACGCGCTCCGACCATCTGCACCGCCACATCAAGCGCCAGAGCTGCCGGATCTCCCGGCCCCGGAGGGGCCGCAAGCCGGCCCCTTGGAGAGCAGCCAGCTTGCTCTTTGCACAGAACAGCCAGCCGGACGACAAGAGCTTCCTGGTGCCTCCAGCTCTGGAAGAGATGAGCGGCCATCATCTGGGCAGTGCGGCTGCCATGTGCCTTCCGGGCCCCAGCCCTAAGCATTTCATGGAAGGGGCCAAGAACGCTCTTAATTTGCAAGAGCTGGAGAGCCAGTTGGAGGAAACCCAAATGAAGCTCTTTGGAAGGACGCGCCTGGACATGGAGCAGAGCAGCAGCCTCTTCGCCTTCGCCCTGGGCCACAACGAGAGCCTCTCGGCACGGCCGCTGTTCTCTCTGCCGGACCCTTGGGGTGCAGGGTTCAGCGGACTGGCCGCCCTCAACCACCTCGCCCCCATCTAAGCCACCTTCTGTCCAATGGATGGTTTCGGTAAGTTCGATGCTGTGACTTGCCAGGACTGGTCCTCCTACAAGACTGGGAGAGCAGTTGACTGGTTTGAGTTGCCAAAAACAGGCAGGCCATCCGAGGAGGCTGGAAAAGTTACTTTTTTGGGATTGCAAGTCCCAATATTTCCCAGCCAGTACGGCCATGATCATTGGATTTACATCCCCTAGGGAAAAGTATCCTTTCCAAAACCTGTTAATAAGCTTAAGAAGCTTTGAACTGCTGAGCTGGATGGGACCCTATGGATCGAGTCCAGCCTTTGTCAAAGAGACCCAGTGGGGGGGACTCAAACTCCCAACCTCTGGCTCCACAACCGGAGACCTCAACCCATGAATGCTCCAGCAGTTCTTTGGCCAGTTGCGATCAAACAATTGGCAGACAATTTCATCTCTTCCATCCGAGGCGTTCCTTTCCCCATCTTTAAAGACGGTTATGCGAGGAATCACAATTAAAACCACTGTTGAATTTGCACAATTCCGTGATGAAATTACACTTGGAATACTATATACGTTTTGTTTCTTTGTCTCTGTGCCTAGAAAACAACCTTTGTGGCCCTGGAGAAGGGGCACAAAAGGAGAGGAAGCCCACATTTCGATGGGGCTGGAGCTGCTCCCCTATGAGGAAACATTACACAGTTTGAGGGCCTTCAGCTTAGAAGGAAGGCCAACAGGGCAGGCCCAACTAACCTATTTACAATTATGTGTGGTGTGGAGAAAGGGGTTGGGAAGAATATCGCATAACTTGGAAGTAATGTAGTAAAAAAATAACATTTGTTACTGGGAGAGCAGTTATGAAGGACAAGCAAAGGTTAGGAGTTCTTTCGTATAACGAGTTAACATCTACTCCCTGTTGTAAAAATATTGCTGCAATAATGGAGGAGGGGCATTTCTGGAGGAGGGGCATTTCTGGCCATTCTAGCAGAGATGTTTGACAAATAAATTGTTGATGGATAATGCGCTAATAACATGTTTTGGTATGTCAGAATTAAGAACTGACAAGTGACATGTTGGGTTTTAACAGGACGATGCCAAGCTCTGGAGAAGACTATAATGGGAATTTATCAAATGAGTCTGACGGGTGGAAACAATTCTTTACTGTATATGTATAGCTATATACCAGTGATGGCGAACCTTTTTGAGCCTGAGTGCCCAAACTGAAAAGGAAACAAAAACAAAAACAAACCAGCAACAGCGAGTGGTGACGGAAGGGGGAATCCTGGACATCGAGCTGCCTCGAGATCCAGCTCCAGATCCGCTGCCGGCGCCAGGTGCTCCGGATCCTGACCCACCACCTATCGAAACGCCAGCACTGCAGCTGCAGCCGCCTTCTTAGGTTTGGCTGCGGGGGTGGATGGCGAGTAGCGATCCGGCAACTTTTGGCTCGTGTGCCCGCAGAGAGGGCTCTGCGTGCCAGCCTGTGGCATGCGTGCCATAGGTTCGCCATCTCTGCTATATAAATATCAGTGTGCTGCTGCAAGTTGGCTGACAATTCAGGCAGCTTTGAAAGAGGAATGGACAGATTCATGAAACACAAGGCTATCCATCATGGTGGCTAGATAGCTCCACCGACATTGGAAACATTGCACTCCTTAATGTCACGGAAGATCATCAGCAGGGTGGTGGTTGGTTGTTTCTGCTTCACCTGTGCTTGGCTTGTGGGGTTCCCCCTTGGGCATCATTTTGGCCATGGTGGAAAGGAATTGGTCAGTGCTTCTCCACCAGATGTTCCTGGACTGCAGCTCCTACTGTAGATATCATGGCCAGCCCTGCTCGTGGGGAAGGCTTCTGGAAGTCTTGAGCCCAGGAACATCTGGAAACGCAAGGTTGGAAACCGTAGGCACTCGAGAGATGTTTTCATCTGATCCAATGGGATTCTTCTCATGTTCGTAGGTCCTCTTTGCTCTATCAAACTTTTGTCTGTTGAAAGTGACACTTTTCCTCCGAATCGGCCTGATGGTTCTTTTTCCTTCTTCCAATCCACAGGCGTTCTTCAGCACTGCTGTGGTTCTCTCTTGCAAAGGGACATGTCAAGATTAAGGGACCGTTTTCCCCCCCTTGTTGAAAGACTGAATCAGAGACTCAATTACTCCCCATGAACCGCCCAGACTGGTTTCCAGTCCACCCAAAGACAGCTTTCCTGTATGCCCAACTGACTTGGGGAAGACAAGCAGCAGTTTCCAAGCAGAACATCTGGATATTTTTTTTCTTTAATGTACAGACATCTTTCTGAGCTATTGTTTTGCAGATGATGGTTTTCTTTAGACTTGGTCATTTGTTTGGGATTGGGTTGGGGTTTCTATTTGTTTGTTTGTGGGGTTTATTTTTTGTCTAACATCGGAGCCCTTGTAAAATATCCAAAGATTCTGAGTACTGTAGAAGAACTTGAAACAGAAGGGACCATTTTTGGGGGTTCCAGGGAGGGGGGAAGAGGGAGGGATGTTATTTCTTATAATTCCTGATTGTTGGGATGGGATATGACAGGGAGGGAGGGAAATCCTTTGGAATTTTTCTATTTATAACTATTTTTATGTGATTGCTTTATGTAAAGAAAAGAAAGAGAGAGAGAGAAAAATGTTGTGAAACAGATTTGCCTTAGATAATCAAGGGACAATCATCCTTAACTTTTATTGAAGTTCTAGATTTTTATGTTTTAAAGATGAGAAAATAGGCTTTTATGTATTTATTAAGCAGTATTAATTGATTTTATTAAATTATTGGCAACATACAAGATTTTTTTTTTAAAAAATGCACATTAGTAAAGACATCGAGAGAGTAAAGGCTGTTTCACACTCCGTGGGGAAGTTTGACTTTCTGTTGAGTGTAGCTGTTTGATGCAGGAGTTTGTAAACATGCATTGTGTTCTTAGGTGTGTATGTAAAAAAAAACACAGGTGCACACCTAGGAAGCAAAAAAGTGTGAAGACAAGATTCCAAAATTTCTTGACAGTGTAAACTAGGAGTGAGCCAGCTACAGTAGTCTGACGAACAGTTTCCAGTCTGCATTATCTGCCAAGAGCCATACCAGTCCCTTAGAACAAAACTGGAGGTGCCCGGATGTCCACCCCTGATTCTACAAAAACTTCCCTCTATTTGGGTAATGGACAGGAGGTAATACAAAAATAAGTATTTTTGGAGGTGTGGGAATGGAAGTAGGTAATTTCCTCCCGCCCATTAAAACTCTTTTTGGCCGTTGAGCATAAGAAAAGTCCTGGGGAGAGACCCATATATGGTCTGTTGGTCTTACTTTGCTCACCACTGATTTAAACCCGCAAATGTTAGGGTCGGGCAAAATGCAAAGAATTTTGCCCGGTAGGCTTGCACAGACTAACACTGGCTACCTCTTCCAAAACTACAACATGTGTCAGGTTGTTACCCTTCTGTTGGATGGAGGAAGCCACAAACCAGCTGCTTTCAAAGGCCTTCAAAATGTGACTTTGCACCTTATTAGACATTTGATTGTTAAAAGGGAACAGTGCGTTCTGATTGTGTTGCTGCCGTGAACAAGTTAAGGTTGATTGCCCCTAGATGATCTGCTTTGGGTTATATGTTAACTGGCTTATGCCTCGGTTCATTTTCATGGTGGAAGGAACAATACAGACTTTTAAACTCTGGCAGTTGCTTGATATTTCTCTATAATGTGGCAATGTCCAACAGTGATATTGTACAATTACAACAGCTTGTTGCAAAAGAAAGATATGTTCTACAGATGGTTGCCTTCTGTAGTCAAGAACTGGTGAAACGTCTCATGGTATCTGGTTTCTAGATTCCTACAAAGTTTTGCCTTCCTTCCTTTTATTTAGGTTTGCTTTTACAGGTGCAATTCTGGACCCTACTATTACGGGGAGACATTTGAAAACGCAACCCTGGCATGCACTCACTTTACTACGCTGAGTTCTGGTAAAGAGTCTTGTGATTCACAAGGAGAGTCGTTCCCCCCCCCCCAAAATCTGTAAGAGTTTCTCCAGTGACTTCAGTGAGGGTGATAGGATGACCCCAATCCCAAGGGGATTGTCCTGTAAACTTCTTCTCCCACTGAAGTGCAAAGGGAATCTTTTTTGGGCAGAAACTAATTTTGATAATCATGGATGAGGGTCTGAAACAGGCAGGTGCATTTTCTGCCTAGATGTACAGTATAGAAATATTTTTATGCTTTGGTTTTAGATTAGGCATCCTTCAGTCTCGAGAGACTATGGTATCGTGCTCTGCATGGAGGACTTGGAACAGTGTCTAGTGTGGCTGAGAAGGCCAATTAGAGAGTGACCATCCCTTCCACACTGAAGACAAATACAATTTGTCCCCTGTCCAGCTCCCTGATTTGGCTGCTTTCGGGACTGCCTCTTGGCCTCAGCCTACTGGACAAGGCTCTCTTCAAATTGGGAGAGGCTGTGATGCACCGCCTGCCTCCAGGCTGAATGCTCAGATGTCAGGGTTTCCTATGTGTTGAGGTCCATTCCTAAGGCCTTCAGATCCCGCTTGCAGATCTCCTTGTATCGCAGCTGTGGTCTCCCTCTGGGGCGATTTCCCTGCACTAATTCTCCATACAGGAGATCTGCATCTGTTACATATCTGACCATCATGAAACACCCATACTTCTTGCATTGGGCTCCCCAAGCATCTGCTTTGCAGGTGGAAACAATCGTGATGCTGATGTGTTTTCTTAGTTTTTACTCTCACTTTGGGTCAAAGCAATGGCTGCCAAGTGGTACATGGGGAACTGCCATCCTTTGCATCTTTCAGAGATTTTTTTCAGTCATACATCACCTTGAGAGCTTTATTTAGATGGGTGAGTGACCTGCAAATGTATACAGGAATGGCGATGCAAACTACGGTTCATAGAGGCAACATGGCAGCTTAGATTTGCCTGGCAAATCTAAGCCCAGTGGGGAGGAGAAGTAGTTGAAGTCGAAATCCTTCAATTATTCAGGCAAAACAAAGATACTGTACTCCCAAACATCTTTCCCCCAATCTGGTGCTCCTTCACCTTCAGGCTACATGCCCTAATAATAATAATAATAATAATAATAATAATAATAATAATAATAATAATAATAATAATAATAATAATAATAATAATAATAATAATAATAATAATAATAATAATAATAATAATAATAATAATAAGAGTTCAACCCCCTGCTCAATGCTGTTTTCTATGTAGTTTGCCTGGGAAAGGGTTCTGGAAACATTCAGTTCTGTGAATGGTTCTTCCCTGGCTGCTGTGCACCGAAGGGGGGACCCAGTAATCCGCTTGACCAAGAGAAAAACCTTGTTTAAAGCAACAAGGCGGTCTCCAGCCTGTATAAAGGGAAGCTGGAGTTCAGCAGAGCCCAGAGCACTCTGCCCACAGGGCTGTTAAGATCCATGGAAAGAAGCAAGATTCTAGTCCAAGTCCTTGGAGGTGGTTGACCAGTCTATTATTCTGGGGGGGGGGCACTCTGGGACTGTGTCGCTTGGCCCAGTGGCCACACAGAAAACAGATCACATCACACATGCTCTAGATAATGTTAGCTGGCCCCTTCCTCAGGCAGGGGTTCTAATCCACTGACCCTTTACTTAAGAGGCTCAGAAATCTGTGTGTCTATTTTTTTTTCTTTCATCTGGTAGAAACAATGAGGAAATCAGAAGAAAACTGAGACTGGGAAGGACATAAACGAAGGAATTTGCAAGGATGATCAAGTGATGGATGTGTCACTAGAGACCAAGATCATCCGTGTTCTTGTGTTTCTATTCCCATGTAGGGGTGAAAAAGCTGGGCAGTAAAGAAAACTAATGGGAAACGAATTGATTTGTTTGAAATGTGGCATTGTAGGTGAGCTTTTTCTAGAACCAATCAAGCTTGAACTATCTCCAGAGGCAACAAGGTAAAAACTGAGGTTGGCCTATTTTGGGCAGACCGTGAGAAGGCAGGATTCACTGGGAAATGGATGGCAGCAGGAAAAGAGGAGATGAACTGACTCCCTAAAGCAGTGGATCCCAACTTTGAGTCCCCAGATCTTCTTGGACGAAAATTCCCAGAAGCTTTCATCGCGAGCTGTGCTGGCCACAATTTCTGGGGAATTGTAGTCCAGGAACATCTAGGGACTCAAGGTTGGAGACCCCTTCCCATAAAGGAACCCACAGGCTTGAGTTTGCAAGAGCTGAGCAGGACTGTTGAGGATGATGGGACATTCTGGAGATTGGGTCATTCTTAGGGTCACCATGAGTGTTAGAGACAACATGATGGCACATAACAACAGCAACGGAACACAGCTTTTTTTAAAAAAAAGTGCTGTGTTTATTCATAGGAATATACGAAGCTGCCTTCTTCCCTAAGGCCATTGACTTATCTAGCTGGAGGCTGTTAAAGTTACTTTTTGGGTTGTTCCTCCTGGAATACCTTAGGTAAAGGTAAAGGTAAAGGTTCCCCTTGACAATTTTTGTCCAGTCGTGTCCGACTCTAGGGGGCGGTGCTCATCCCGCTCTTCAAGCCATAGAGCCAGCGTTTTGTCCGAAGACAATCTTTCCGTGGTCACATGGCCAGTGTGATTTAGACACGGAACGCTGTTTACCTTCCCACCGAGATGGTACCTATTTATCTACTCGCATTTGCATGCTTTCGAACCGCTAGATTGGCGGGAGCTGGGACAAGCGACGGGTGCTGATTCCGTTGCGTGGATTCGATCTTATGACTGCTTGGTCTTCTGACCCTGCAGCACAGGCTTCTGCGGTTTAGCCCACAGCGCCACCACGTCCCTTGGAATACCTTAGGCAGCATAAATTATTGCATTTATGCAACTGCTTCAGTAGTGTTAGAGAGCTGTCTTCTGCAGCTGAATCAAAGAGTGTGTGTTTTCTTTGTCTGGAGACATCCTCAATTCAATTCCCTCCATGTTAAGATATTCAGAAGCAGAGCGTGGGGAGCATCCTGCTTTCAAGACACCGGGAGCACGCAGGCTTCAGGAAATGTGTTTGGCACCCTGTAAAGGCACTTAATTTAGAGCCCAAAGCTCCTAAACAGTAAGGCTGGACACAATAGAGCAATTTGAGGGTATTTTGACTGATTGATGATCTGACATATTTATAAATTACCCTTAACCCTTAACGATTTTTTAAAAATCAAGTAAAAACGGAAGTAAAGCTGGCATAACCATAACAGTCAAAGGAGAGATGATTCCAGCGTATTCGTCAACAGAAAATCAAGAAAGGACATTAAACCCGCTAAAATCACGACAAAACTGCACAGTCCTCACTACTTATCTAAAGTGTTAATAAAAAGAGATGACCTGAAGGTGGGGTGCTGTTTCAGAAAAGGCCCTGCACAAGAGCTGGTGAACCTAACCTCTGACAAGGATCACAAATTACAGGCAGGTTCATATGGGAGAAGGTGGCAGTTGAGGTCCACCTTTCATACAGCAGGGTCAATGGGAGAAGGATTGTGTGAGTTACTGTCAAAATATCTGTTTGCACAAAGGTGCATCCAGTTGAACGGTGGACTTGCTGTGCAAGTCGTTGTGTTTTGTTTACATAAGCTTTTGCCTCCTAAGCAAAACTTGCAAAAACCCAGATCTGGATATGCATTTGCTGTAATTATGCTGTGCACAGCGCCAATTGGCTTGTGCCCATGTTGTCATAAACTTATCCCAACTATGTCTTCAGAATAGGGGGAAAAGTGTGAAGGAATTATAATGCTTTTAAAAAGAGTTTAACATGTTAACAAATCAATGCACATTTAGCTGTACTATAACATACAAGCAACAGTTGCAAGAACTGCTTTCAAAAGTTGCATAGCAGAGCACATGGCTTGTCTATACTGAAGGCCCCAGTTTCAGGCCCCAAATTTACTGCTGAGTTTCCTTAACCCAAGAATTGCTGCTCCCGTAGAGATTCTAATTTTGAATGTACAGTACTTTTATAAGCTTGCGGAATATATGGAAGTTTCCAGTAGAGGGGAGCAGAGAGCCAGAACTGAATTTAAAGGCCAGAATAGAATAGAGGTCTGGCTTCTAGTCCAGACAGATCAACAAAGAGATGGTGACAAAAACAGCTTGTGGGAGACAGGTTCAAAAGAGGACAGACCTCCTGCGCCCTTAGCAGTTACACAGAAGAAGGAATTTTAGCAGGTTTAGCTTTTCCTGCAAGCTGCTCTACTGAAAGGCTGTTTTTCCTGCAACTGTTCAAGGTGCTTGAGTGACATCTGTTCTCCTTCACAGCCTCTATTGAAGGGGTCTTTCTGCCAAGAATTGATTTTGAGATAAAGAACTGCAAGGAGGGGGATCAGTGACCCAGATGTTGCCCATCCATAGTTAGTACCAGAATTGCAGAATTCAGCAGGAACACAGGAGACTGTCCTCTCCAACCAGGGGAAGTGCACTGTTGTTGTTGTTTAGTCGTTAAGTCATGTCTGACTCTTCGTGACTCCATGGACCAGAGCACGCCAGGCCCTCCTGGCTTCCACTGCCTCCCTGGGTCAAATTCATGTTGGTTGCTTTGGTGACCCTGTCCAACCATCTCGTCCTCTGTTGTCCCCTTCTCCTCTTGCCTTCACACTTTCCCAATATCAGGGTCTTTTTCAGGGAGTCTTCTCTTCTCATGAGATGGCCAAAGTATGGGAGCCTCAGCCTCAGGATCTGTCCTTCCAGTGAGCGAACACTCAGGGTTAATTTCCTTCAGAATAGATAGGTTTGTTCTCCTTGCAGTCCAGGGGACTCTCAAAAGCCTCTTCCAGCACCACAATTCAAAAGCATCAATTCTTCAGCGGTCAGCCTTCTTTATGGTCCAGCTCTCACTTCCATACATCGCTACTGGAAAAACCATAGCTTTGACTATGCGGACCTTTGTCGGCAAGCTGAGGTCTCTACTTTTTAAAATGCTGTCTAGGTTTGTCATCGCTTTCCTCCCCAGAAGCAGGCATCTTTTAATTTTGTGGCTGCTATCACCATCTACAGTGATCATGGAGCCCAAGAAAGTAAAATCTGTCACTGCCTCCATTTCTTCCCCTTCTACAGTGCACTGTAATTCTATTTATTTTTTAAATGTATTCTGATTTTGTATCTTGTAGCCAGAAACCAGCAATTTTATGCCCAATGCTCTCCTATTTTTGCCCACCCACACCTGTCTTTTTTGGTCATGCATGCTTCCCCCACTTTTGTGTATAAATGGCCACTCTACCCAAGACCCGCCCCCTTTTTTAAAAACATTCACCTACTTTTGCTGGAAGATGTGGTTACAGCACAAATGAATCTGAGGTCGCTCTCCAATTGTGCAGCATAAAATGCTCTTGAAATTTGTCAGTACCGCTGTTCTCTGTATTCCTAAAATCAAAGAAACTTTGGAGGCTACAGCCAAACATGTAAAGTGAGCTGTCAGCTGAGGGTTAAACTCAACGACTTTCTCTTCCTCTCGGATTGTAAAGCAGAAAGATTTAAGCTAAAATATTTCCATCAATTTGCTTTGAAACGAATCTGTAAGTTTTTCGAGGACTACGATATTTTTTTATTTTTATTTTTTTGCCTGGGTGGTGGTGGTAAGTACATGCCAAAACAAACTACATATTTGGGTACATCTTTGAAATCTGTTGAGGGCTGGGAAAAATTAGAGACAACAGGAAAAGAGGAACACTGAAGATGAGATGGATTGACCCAATAAAGGAAACCGCAGGTTTGTATTTGCAAGACCTGAGCATGGCTATTAATAACAGGACCTTTGGGGACTCAGTGATTCATACAGCCACCACAAGTCAGAAGTGACCCGGCAGCACATTGGCAACAGCTTTGTTAGGCTGCTGTAGCAAAACCGGTATAGAACCTTGTGGCGGCTATCAAATTTATTATGGCGTAAACACAATTTTTTACGCCTTGCATCTTCCTTTGTTAGCTCCTTTGAACTTTTCTCCTGTAACCGAAGTAAACCTGGCTGTTGGAAAGGGTAGGGCTTTGTGAGCTCAGAGGAGACCGAAACACAGAGAGGACAGCAATAATTGTTTTATAACAATGGGCATTTACACCACAGCTGATGAGTGATAAGGCAGGCATCCATGCCCTGATGAGCTGATGAAGACGTCATATGCGTAACCTGCTAAGGACACAGCAAACCAGCTGTGGCTAGTGTGAATGTAACAACAGACTGCCTGATTCAGAGGGATTCCTGGCACCTTTAAACAGCCCTCTTATCATCCTCTGATAGGTAGTGATAAGCAGGCTTGCTCAGATGTAACACCCACTTACCTCTAAGGGATAATGGGAAGGACTTATTAGCTGTGCTTAGTCTTTAGTGGAGCAAGATTGCAAAAGCAAGCAAGCAAGCACTGAGGTGGATTGGATTTTTCTGACCCCCAGTGAGAATTCCAAAGTATTGAAGGGTCACGGTAAGGTTAGCATTGTAATTATGCTTGTGGGATGATTACATTTAGGGGGACAAGGTTGCATTTACCTAAGTCCCTTTTTTTTAAAAGTAAAGATGTTGAAATACTGGATTCTCCCATCTGGTTCCCAACTAGACCCACTGAATCATGAGATACTCTGTTATGTCAATAGTGAGATAAACTCCATGAAGTCAACCGGCCAGTGGTTCTCAACCTTGGGTAACCCAACTGGGAGACGCGAGGCGAGAGGGTAGAAGCCCTCGCCAGAGTGTCGTCGTCAGGAAAGAACAGGAGGCGCAAACAGACCCACTTACACCACCCACTGCAATGATGCAACGGGGAGTGGATACCCGTGAGCTAGAACGGGGACTGTTTAAAGCAGGGGTGGGCAATTAATTTCTATAGGGGGGGACACATAAAAAAAATCTGAACTGTGTTTGGGGGCCAAACCAACTTTACTTACAAATAAAGTGAAACAGTGATGTTATGATTGTTTTTATTTTAAACTTGTTAATCTTCACAAATACTAAAGAGGTTTTTTTGTGGTATGTTAAAGATAAGCAACTTTAGAGAAAAAGCTATAAATGGTTTTGATGTTCAAAACTGTCCGCGGGCCGGACAGGAGCGGCCCACGGGCCGTATGTGGCCCGCGGGCCGCACTTTGCCCAGGTCTGGTCTAAAGTGACAGTAGCCACGCAGACAGAGAGAGAAATGGCGGGAAGGGAGGAAAGGGGAAGGACCATCATGCAGGCGGGAATAGGGGAAATAAAAGGAGGGGTAGACATGATATTGGGGGTGGGTGGGAGATGATTTGGTTTGAGGACCCCTGGACCAGGAGATGGGAAAAGGCCCGGGTCCCCAGAGAAGAGGCTGATTATCGGAGAGGAAAGGGGCTTCCCCATCGACCTTCATACTGGGGAGAGTCAGAGGCACAGGAGTGGCGTTGGAAACTCCGGGAAGAGAAAGAGGCAGTCTAGAGAGAGAGGAGAGAGAGAAAGACGGTTATGGCGTCTGGAGGAAGCCCAGAGGAGAGGGTTCCTGATGGACCGTGGGTCCCTCTTCAAGGAGAAGAAGACCCCTATGATCCAGAGGGGAGAGATGAGGAGACAATCCCGTTACTAGAACCGGAGAGGGAAACCTTTGATTTAGATGGCCGTAACCCCTTTACCAAAGGACCTTGGAATGACTTTGATTACCACCCGTTTAATAAGGACGTTTGGATGCCCTTGTAGGACCCATTGGTCACGAGAGTTAAAGTTGGAGTTGAGTTAAAATCCAATGATTGAATGTTTCATGTTCCAATAAAGCCTAGTTTTGATTGTGCACAACAAGAACTTCCAGTGTCTCTGTCAAAACCAAGTGAGGCCACTTTTGTACCCTTACACCAACGTGTTCTTGGACTGCAGCTCCCAGAAATCCCAACCAGTACAGCTGGTGGTGAAGACTTCTGGGAGTTGCAGTCCAAGAACATCTTGGGGTACCCAGGGTTGGGAATCAGTGCAATAGGGCAAAGTCCAGCAGTGGATTTAGGAGTTTGAATTTTTCTGACCTGAATGACATTCTCAATGTCACCTTTATGGGGGCCAGTTACTCACAGGCAGAGTCCAACATGATTTGCCCAGAATGGCATCTGATTTTTTTATTTCACCCACCCCACCCCCCAAAAAAGCATCGTGGTGGACATATGTCACCAGATCTGATGATGAGATCTTCTGAAACCCAACAACATGGGTAAGGGATTGCTGGAGCGAGCAGATCCTTGCCCTTCTGAGATCCAGGAGGCCCAGTCCTCAGATGGTAGGAGATCCTGGCATTGGAGGAGGCATGAGGGGTGGCCAGTCTCAAGTGGTTGGACACCCTCCCAACCCACATAAGGGCTTCCGGTTAAAAACAAGAGCCTGGAAAGCAACTGCAACAAGCAGCGTGCTCAGCTGTAGGGAAAGTCTCCTTGGGAGAAGGGGCCTCCTCAAAAGTAGGGGAATTCCTTGAAGGAAAGCTCTTCCTCCTGGGGAGACCCGCAGGCCAACCCTACCCATTGGCTGAATGCCAGCAGCTGAACGCAGGAGAGGGCTCAGGCCGTCCAGATGGCCCAAGGGACAGATCTGCGCGTCCTTAGGATGCCATGTCTCTTCTGCTTCCTGATCCTCCTGGCTTTGCTCCGACCTTGCTGCTCGACTGTACTCTGGATCTCTTGCCCTGTGATTATCTGGTGTCTCTGTTTGCTGGCCCTGGAACTAAACCCAGTCCCCAGGAAAAGGACGGCAAGCAGCTGAAACTCAAGGCCTATTGTTTACAAACGTGCAGACGACAATGCCTACAGCATGCCTACAGTACAGGTTTCATTCTGTGGAGGGGATTAAAATGCCCCATTCCAGGGCACCAGGGTTTAAAATACATGTCAAATCTTGGCAAGGTCACGCACTGCTTATCTCACAAACTCAATACTCCCGATCAATGGTGTGGATATTAGAGCCCGGTGAATTCAGTGCTGGTGAATCCCCTTCCAGGCTTGAGTCTGGGCTTTAAAAGACTAGTCTGAAGTGCTGAACCTGTTGAGTGGAAAAGGCACAGAGCCTTGGATAGCTTTTTTTAAAGTTCAGACTACAACCCGTTGTGAGTCTGGCTCTACAACAAAAAAAATGAAATGACATGCAGGGGTCTCAAGCAATAACAGTGTTTATTGTACTTAGGGAGTTCATGTGTTCAGGCAGAACTTGCATACAAACCCCGAACACACAACACACCGTAAAGGTCACATTCTGAACACAAATTATTTCTGTATGTGAATTAAATTCTGGGCTAACCATCTTTCACATAGATGACCTCCAAGGATCAGACAGAATTGCCTATTGGGCCAGATTGGCTCATGCTTGACCAGGTGGCTGACCACGATGTGGATTACAATTACATAGGAGCCCATGCCTTACACTGACTCAGCCGCAGGTCCATCGAGCTCAGGATTGGGAGCCGGGACCGGCAGCCACTCTCCAGGGTTTCAAGGCTGAGTTCCTCCCATGATTCAATTTGGAGATCCCCGAAGCTCTCCTATAATCTTCCATCCAATGGCTAACCAGGCCCAATTTTGCTTAGCATCCAAAACTGGAAAAGATCATTGTATTCAGTTGAGATCCTATTTGGTCCCATTAAATCCTTTATTTTGGTGACCTGGTCTTTGCAACGGGGTTAGCGGTTCTTATCATTGTATCACAAACTTCACTGTGTCAGTGGGAAGAACTTGGAAAAGGTTTCCCTTCCAAAAAAATAATCACCACAATTATGTGCCATCAAGTCAGTTCTGACTTCTGGCAACTTTTTAACAGGGTTTTCTAGGTATAGAGTACTAGACGTGGTCTCTGACTTCTGGGAAAACTCTGGGAATATGCTGCTTTCCCAGGGCTACACAGGCTGGTTCCTCCTTTAAAATCCAGTTTCCAAAATCCCCCCAAAAGGTATTTTTCCAAGCTAAATGATAACCCAGTCTTCTGGGCTATCCTGTGTTTTGTGCACTCAGTCTTCGGCAAAGAGGGATCATCTTTTTGACTTTGCCTGATCAACAGGCCACTACCACTTATCACTTGCTCTAGTTCAGCCCTGCCAATAACTAACTTTGCATCTCCTGGAATTGCCCAAATCAGGTTTAGAAAAGCTTCCTGTAGCCTGAACAACAGGAAAGCAGCTGCTTGAAACCTGCATTTGTCTCTGTTTTTTTGTTTTTTAAAAAATTCCAATGAGACCAGCAGGCTCCAAGTGGAAATCAGGACCTGTAAACTTCAGAGGAAGCTGAGATGAAAGGATTGTGTTGTTGAAAAACATTATTGGGGTGATGTTTTAAATTAGCTGCAAAGGTAAAACAGCTGGGTTGGTGGAAAGGGAGAAAAAAATGAGTATTCTTAGTCATTGTTTTCTATAGGACAACAAGGAAATTGCTCCCATGTCTATCAGTAAATGGCTAGAAGAGAGGACCAAATTTTGCAAAAAGATATTAACAGAAGGAGGTATATAGCTAGATATACATGTTGAGAAATAAGCAACCAAAGAAGAAAGTGCATTTAACAAAACACACACACAAAACAATAAGTTAAAAACAGACCCACAAAACACCCCCTGTTAATGATTGTCCCCATTACAGGCAGGTTTTGTTTTCTGAGCAGATTCAATTTTAGTACCCAATCAAACATTTGTAGCACCTTTACACACTCAAAAGGCATGAGGGAGGTTCCATCATACATGAGGAGCTCAGTTGACACTGGAAACAGGAAGGGGTACAATCAACAGAGGAATTAATTTCCTCTGGAAGGATACCACCTTTCTCCTTGCTGGGCTTATGGGTTGGGGTGATGCCTGCTTTTTTTCTGCTTGGCCTTTGGTCTGTCTCCTCTTTATTTTTGCTGGTGTTCCTCTTCCGCAAGATCATCATCATCATCATCATCTTGGAACGGCAGAGCTGGAAAGGACCCTTTGGATGATGGAGTCCAGCCCCAGTCAACGAGGCCCAGTGGGGGAATCGATGAACTGCTGTGGATAGCTCAGTAGTTTAGTGAGACACTAAACTACTGAGCTATCCACAGCAGTTCATGGCTGGCCCTTTCAACTCTACAGCGCAAAAGGCAAATGAAATGGATTTAAATGAGAATTATATACATTCATGATAACAAAACCATGAACAGCTACTAGTCAAAACTGGCTATGTATCCCTTCATTGGGCAGCGTTTGAGACTCAGATTAACTGCCTGAGCACACTTCCCGCTTTGTAAAAGGAATCACGTCCACACTTCTTGAGTTGAGTCTGAGTTATTAGGGGAAAAACGCCCCGAAACAAATCAAGCTGGCAGTGCAACTTAAATCTGACTCAACAGTGACTCAAGTCTCCATCCTTGGTTATACACATGAATTCTTGCTTGCCCACCTGTCTGATTGTGAGTGAATTTGATTTAGATTCCTGCCTTGAGCAACGGGTTGTTCTCGGTGGCCTTACAGAGCCTTTCCATTCTATGATTCTATTTGCCCTTGGTTTGATCTGTCACCCCAGGTCCATCCACCATTGACATCTCTGCCTGTTGTTCCAGAAACTATAAGAGATACCAGCCACCACTGTCCAAAGAGCTGAAGGCCCCCTCTCTTGTTCACACAGATACCAAAGGAATAGCCACATTGCCTTTTGGCTGATTTTCATTCTTGCCGCTTGACCAGCTTATCTCCAATTGCAGCTGTGCAGAACAGCTGATGCCTTTTGTGTCACTTCTTGTGTGGAGAAGTATGTAGGGTATTTCTCTAGCACATATAATGTACACTGTATAATGTATATTTGTCTTATGTTACTGTTTTATTTGTAACACATATACACTGGTTACGTGTACACCAAAGATTACATGTACAAATATATTAATATATATTTTGATCCCGTCCCTCCTCTTCATCTGCTCCCACTGTGACACAGATGGTGTAGGAAATTGGGGTAAATCTCATTTAGACTCTAATCAGCACAAACATATGCTTAATTAGCCTAGTCCATTTTACACAGTATAAATCGGAAGCAGATTGTATTGCAATAACCGACTGATCGCAAGGTAAATTGGTTTATTCTTATCTTCTTTACGAGGGGGTCCTACTATTGCTTTATCATTCAGATGTGGTGATGAGCATTAAATCCATCTTGTTGAAGAGATAAATGCAAAAATAATAACGGTGATATTAGGATTAATCATTCTAAGCCCTTCTTCTGCTCAAGATTACTGCATGTGCTTAATTTGGATCACATGACGTCCAAAGAACCTTAGCTTTTCTATTTCCCACTCACACCCTTTGCTTTAATAGTAAGGCTTATTTTGTTCAGGAGGGCACAAACATGTGAAACGTGGACATATGCCAGATGATGGCTTATGTTGCAGGGTCAGAATAGGGTTCAGCATTGTTGGTCATCTACGGAAGCTTGTCCTGCAACCATCAGGCAAACTACCTGGATGAAAACAGATAAGCAAAATATACTTTGAATTCTTGGAGGATCTGCGATATTATTGATGTAGGACTTCCTTCTAGGGATGCAGACTGCATTGCCGCATCCAGAGTTGATGCAAGTCCAAAAGTTGTCCAAACTCATCTGCCTCCTGTAGCTGGAAGGATGTGCGGCCCTTATCATCTTTTTCGCCTCCGAGACCACCACTCCCACTAAAAGTCTTGGTTCTGAGGGCACCCCTTTCATCACCTGCAACGCTGGCATTCAAGAAGTGTTGTGGGGAACTAGACACGTCTGCTCGTTTTGCCTAATCTAACTCGGAAGCAGAACGTATGCTCCCATGTAGGAAGTTCCAGCTTGAGCCTCGGGGTCTCCTCTTCAAAGGGTTTTGGATCGCTTCCTGGAAAATAAGGAGATGGACTTCCAGAGAAGGTGACACTGGGTTAGCATGGTCTGGCAGAAGGTCCCCTCTTTGGATCAGGATCTACAGGTGTAAATATGATACATATTCGGACGTCATCCACTTGGACTACAGTGCTTTGAATATGATACATGTTCAACATGCACACCTGCATGTGAGCCCTTCTACCATTCTTCTCCTAGTGGAAATAGCCATACCTAAAGGACATTGTTATGAAGGTGCAGCCTTGGATTGCAGCACTGGAGTACATGGTCTTTAACCTAGATATGAAGTGCCTTATTGCTCGCTGCTCAGACTCCGCATTGTTAAAAATGGATGGCATAGGCAGAGTCCACACTTGTGTAGGCCATGCTGGATTGAGGGATTCTGGGAGTTGTGTTTCAAATAAGTTACTTTTCCAAGTTCTGTCAGGACTCTTTTAACACCTTCAGCTGAACATGTGGAGGTTCTCCAACTCATCTTCTATGTAGTGAGTGATAGTTTAAGCTTCAGAGTTTGGTATTTCTAGTAAAATTCCCTTTTTGCCACACAGTAGAAGTACAGAGATTCACAAAGGATAATAGCTACACATTTCCCAGTGTCTACCCCTTCTTATTAACTGCCATTCAAAGTTTCATTAACTCACTGAGACATGTGTAGGAGAAAGAATAAAAATGTTTCATTACTTAGATTGCTTGGAATTACATACTTGAGTATGCTGCTTTCTTTACTGCACACATATAGCAACCAACCAAACAGATCAACAGCAGCAAACAACCATCACCAACTGAGACTTCTATAATTTCCCCGACTGCTCCCCCTTCCCCTTTCCCCGCCATTTATGCCCCCCTTCCCCCTTTCAAGAACTGCACCTCGTGCTCCAACAAAGTCCTCCTTTCAGACGGCCACAATATCTGCCTTTTCTGTCTGGGAGAATCTCACCAACTTTCCACTTGTCAGTTTTGCAAGAACTTTACCAAGCAAGCCCTTAAATTAAGGCAACAGTGTCTTCTATCGTTTCTTTGGGAACGTTCCCTACAACCTATTCAGACTATGGAGTCATCTCAAACACCCCAGCCCCCGAGACAATTTCCGGTTCCACCTACCGCTTCTCCAACAGCCAAATCGATACCTAAAACTTCACAAAAATTGAAAAAAACCTCCCAGTTCGACCAAGTACACCTGTGGTACAGAAGTCTCCTTCGGTATCAGAACATTCTAAATCAAAGAAACAAAAGAAGTCTACCACCGACTCATCCCCCTAGACGCAGACCAATACCAGACCTAGCACCATTACAAGATCAATCTACTATCTGCGTTGATTCATCGGAGGACACCCTTCTCCCTCCTTCTGGTCAACCTCCATCTCCGCTACTGGCACACTCTCCATTTCCCCTGCTTGATCCCGCCAAGGTCACCATCCTGTCTACATCAGCACACTCGAGTCCCGTATCCATGGTTCGCTCCATCTCAATTGGTGATTTTGAGTTGGCGTATCAGGCACCCAATGTGCCATTTTGGTGCCGATCCCATACAACCCATGACTCCAACTGGGTCTTTGGCATCTCGAGAGCCTTTTAATAGATACGACACTCCAAATGGGTCACGCTTTATGAGCCTCCACAATACTACGACCCTACACTCAAATGCTCTCGGCATCAAGCATATCAGTATTACCAACCCGAACCCGACTTCTATTCTGACCCGACACCCTCGATGTTGATATTATTATGAATCAGACTTCTCGGATTCTTCTCACTCTCCTCGATATCAATCACGGTACCATGGTTTCTACCGTTCTTCATCAGACGATGATTTGATACCGCCCGTCCCAGTACCGAAACACCACAAATCTCGCAAGAGACAAGATCCCGAGCCTCTTCAAGATCAACCTACAGTACCAAAATGATCTTGGGCCTCCGTTCCGACAGTGTCACATGTAAGCCGCCCCAAGTAGTAGAGGGGCGGGGTATAAATAAATAAATAAATAAATAAATAAATAAATAAATAAATAAATAAATAAATAAATAAATAAATAAATAAAATCCCTCAACCATCAGTACAGGCAACCACCACTTACGCTGGTCCTCAGCCTCAAACCCCCACTACCAAACATTCTCATAAGAAGCACTCTAAACTTCAATCTACCTCTGTACCATTCCAACAGGTTCCATCAAGTTCTCACTCTGATCCTCCAGAACCTATTACCACTACCCCACGTTACTGCCCTACTTCTCCAACTTCATCTTCTCAATCCTACTCTTCAGAATCTTCCAACTCTATACCAGATCAAGAATCCCCTCC